>NW_028225537.1:0-312500 GCF_052327205.1 Somniosus microcephalus | reverse complement strand
GAGTTTGGAGTAGTGATAGCCCCATATGGAGTAGGAATATTAATGAGGGAAACGTCTGCGCTAGCAGAACTGATAGACAAAGTAGCAAACGAAACTGAGGAAGGATTGTCTGAAATGAATGCTGATGCTGAAATGATAGCTAAGAGTAATGACATTACAGAATCGAATGGCACTAGATTATCTATTGGCTAGTGAAGGAGGAACCTGCGCTTTAATAGGGAGTGAATGCTGTACCTATATCCCGGACAGTTCAGAAAATATAACCAACATCGTTAAACACATAAAAGACGCAGTAAGTCAGTATGAAAACCCAAAGAACCAAGGCTGGGCTGACTGGTTATTGGGAGGATGGTTGGGGTCAGTAGGACAAATAGTATTGCATGGACTAGTGATAGCCCTGATTGTACGCATTGCTCTGTTTGTCACAACGATTAAGTGTTATTGCAATAGGTTAGGCAAGGCAGTCTTGCCTGCAACGAATATGATGAGAGAGAAGTAAAGTCAGTAGAGGAAAAGAATGGTCCCCTGGATGAGGAACTGAGACAATTGAATAAAATATAATTATAGGGATTAGAGAACTTAGTCAAAATATTTACATATATACTCCACATGCTCTCCACTTTCTGTAAAACATATTTTTCTACCCAAATGGGAACTGCAGGCTAGGAAAAAAAAGAGAGGACTCCTTTTTCAACAAGCCAGTGACGTCAACCTTGTATATCACTTGGTCTGCACCTTGGGGGCTTACATAGAAGCACTTGTGCTTAGGAGAACCCCACAGGTTAGGTATAAACTGTGTGGGCCATGAATTAGTCCTCCTCTAAGCTGCTGTTCCCTATCTTTTTAAGAAGGTGTGTAGTGGCACCCAAACTGCAGGCTAATATAAGCTGCAGGGAAATTAGAACACTGCAGGCTAACATAAGCTGCAGAACTATACAAAGACATAAACCTCAAATCAAACATAATTAAACCCCTACAAGAACACACACCCAAACACTAAGAATAAACAGAGAAGAAAGAGGATCTTAGATAAGGTCAACCATCAACAGGTATATCCCGAGGATGGTCCAAAACGGCAAAGAAGTCGGTATCCTTGGCTAAAATCTAAATTTGGTATGAGGACCGATAGGAAGAGGTTAATTTCAGTTATGTTGTCCTAGTAAGGACAAAAAGGGAAGAATGTGGAAGTACAGTTTTCTCAGACACAAAATGGCTTCCTGGGCATAGAATAAAAACTCACATGGCCGACAGCATGATTCACTAATCAGTTTCAAGGGGATGAGACAATTTAGGAATGCTACATATGTACTCCTTATCTGTGATAAGCTGAACAAGGAGCCTCGTTTACCAAACAAATAGCCAAGGACATGATAAGGTAAACATCGGGCCACAGGCTCAGTTGGTACAGTGGGAGAACAGAGGGATCCCATAATAAAGAACTAGTTAATCTTATCCAAATGTATTTCTGTTCATTATTCTAACTCAGCCTGGAATATGTTGTTTCAGTAATTTGCAAGGTCTGTGCCTTTGTAATCAGGTATGATTCAATACTATGCCATAGAGTCATAGAGTCATACAGCACAGCGAGGCCCTTCGGCCCATCGTGTCTGCACCGACCATCAATCCCTGTCCAGTCTAATCCCATTTTCCAGCATTTGGTCCATAGCCTTGTATGCAATGGCATTTCAAGTGCTCATCCAAATGCTTCTTGAATGTTGTGAGGGTTCCTGCCTCTACCACCCTTTGAAGCAGTGAGATCCAGATTACAACGACCCTCTGGGTGAAAAATATCCTCCTCAAACCCCTCCAAACCTCCTGCCCCTTACCTTGAATCTATGCCCCCTTATTATTGACCCCCCTAGTAAGGGGAAAAGTTTCGCTTTATCTACCCTATCTATGCCCCTCATCATTTTGTACACCTCAAATCAGGTCCCCCCTCAGCCTTCTTCGCTCCAAGGAAAACAACCCCAGCCTGTTTAGTCTTTCTTCATAGCGGAGGCGCTCCATCCCAGGTAACATCCTGGTGAATCTTCTCTGCACCCTCTCCAAAGCAATCACATCCTTCCTATAGTGAGGTGACCAGAACTGCACACAATACTCCAGCTGTGGCCTCACCAACGTTTTGTACAGCTCCATCATAACCTCCCTGCTCTTATATTCTATGCCTCGGCTAATGAAGGCAAGTATCCCATATGCCTTTTTAACCACCTTATCTACCTGTTCCGCTGCCTTCAGGGATCTATGTACATGTACACCAAGGTCCCTCGGACCCTCTGTACTTCCTAGGATCCTACCACTGAGTATTCCCTTGCCTTATTTGTCCGTCCAAAATGCATCACCTTGCACTTTTCAGGGTTAAATTCCATTTGCCACTTTTCCGCCCATCTGACCAACCCGTTTATATCATCCTGTAGCCTGAGGCTTTCCTCCTCGCAATTTACCACCCCACCAATTTTCGTGTCATCTGCAAACTTACGGATCATACCTTTTACATTCTCATCCAAATCATTTATGTAGATCACAAACAGCAAGGGTCCCAGCACCGATCCCCGAAGTACCCCACTGGACACAGGCTTCCAGTCACAAAAGCAACCTTCGACCATCACCCTCTGCCTCCTGCCACTCAGCCAGTTTAGGATCCAACGCGCCAAGGCACCCTGGATCCCATGGGCTCTTACCTTCTTGACCAGTCTCCTATGCGGGACTTTGTCAAAAGCTTTACTGAAATCCATGTAAACCACATTCACAGCATTTCCCTCATCCACACACCTAGTCACCCCCTCGAAAAATTCAATCAGATTGGTCAGACATGATTTACCCTTGACAAAGCTATGCTGACTATCCCCGATTAATCCTGGCCTCTCCAAGTGGAGACTAATTTTGTCCCTCAGAATTTTTTCCAATAATTTCCCTACCACAGATGTTAGGCTCACTGGCCTGTAATTCCCTGGTTTATCCCTGCTACCCTTCTTGAATAATGGTACTACGTTAGCTGTTCTCCAGTCCTCTGGTACATCCCCTGTGGCCAGAGAGGTTCTGAAAATTTGTGTCAGAGCCCCTGCAATCTCCTCCTTTGCCTCACAAAACAGCCTGGGGATTTATCCACTTTTTGGCCTGCTAAAACCGCCAGTACCTCCTCCCTCTCGATGCTAATGTGTTCAAGTATGTCACAGCCCCCTTGCCCGATTTCTATGTCTACATCGTCTTTCTCCATAGTGAACACAGATGCAAAAAATTCATTTAAAACCCCGCCTACATCATCTGGCTCTACACACAGATTGCCACTTCGGTCCCTAATGGGCCCTACACTTTCCCTGGTTATCCTCTTGCCCTTAATATACTTATAAAACATCTTAGGATTTTCCTTTATTTTGCTCGCCAGTGTTATTTCATGGCCCCTCCTAATTTCTTTTTTAAGTATGCCCCTGCACTTTTTATACTCCTCTAGGGCTTCCTCCGTCTTTAGTAACTGCCAAAAGCCCCCCTTTTTTTCCTAATGCATTTTTGTATATCCCTTGTCATCCAAGGTTCCCTTTGCTTGTTGGTCCCACCCTTGACCTTTACAGGAACATGTTGGCGTTGTACTCTATTTCCCTTCTGAAAGTCTCCCACTGCTTTGATGTGGATTTTCCTTTAAGTAGCTGCTCCCAGTCCACTTTGGCCAGATCCTGCCTTATCATATTAAAATCGGCCTTTCCCCAATTTAGAACCCTTATTTCTGGGCCGTCTTTGTCTTTTTCCATGACCACCTTAAATCTCACCGAATTATGGTCACTGTCACCAAAATGCTCTCCGACTGACACTTCCACCACTTGCCCGGCTACATTCCCTAGAATTAGGTCCAGTACCGCCCCCTCTCTTGTAGGACTTTCTACATGTTGGCTCAAAAAGCTCTCCTGGATGCACTTTAAGAATTCTGCACCCTCTAAGCCTTTCACACTGACTATCCCAATTAATATTGGGGAAGTTGAAATCCCCCACTATTATTTTCACACTTCTGAGATTTGCCTACATATCTGTTCCTCTCTCTCCCCCTGACTGTTCGGGGGCCTATAGTACACTCCCAGCAAAGTGCTTGCCCCCTTTTTGTTTTTAAGTTCTACCCATATGGCCTCATTCGAGGAACCCGCTAATATATCATCCCTCCTTACAGCAGTAATTGATTCCTTAATTAATATTGCAACACCCCCTCCCCTTTTACACCCCCCTCTGTCTTGCCTGAAGATTCTATACCCCAGAATATTGAGCTGCCAGTCCTGACCCTCCCTCAACCATGTCTCTGTGATAGCAACAATATCGTACTCCCATGTGTTCAGCAACTTCAGTTCATCCACCTTATTTGCAAGACTCCTTGCATTAAAATAAATGCCTTCCAGCCTTGCCATATTCCCCTTTGCCTTCATATATTTGCTCTGCCTTACCAGCTGACTTGTTTTTTCCTCCGTATTTGGCTGTAAATCACCCCCTATCGTTCCACTCTGTATCCCATCCCCCTGCCAAGTTAGTTTAAACCCCCCCCCCCCAAAACAGTGCTAGCAAACCTTCCCGCAAGGATATTGGTCCCCCTCTGGTTCAGGTGTAAACCGTCCGACTTGTACAAGTCCCACCTTTCCCAGAAGCAGACCCAGTGATCCAGGAAACTAAAGCCCTCCTTCCTGCACCATCCCTTTAGCTACGCATTCATCTGTTCTATCTTCCTATTCCTATACTCACTAGCACGTGCCACCGGGAGTAATCCAGAGATTACAACCCTTGAGGTCCTGCTCTTTAATCTTCCACCTAGCTCCTTAAATTCTTGCTGCAGGAACTCATCCCTCTTTTTACCTATGTCGTTGGTACCAATGTGGACCACGACCTCTGGCTGTTCACCCTCCCCCTCCAGAATGCCCTGCAGCCGCTCAGTGACATCCTTGACCCTGGCACCAGGGAGGCAACAAACCATCCTGGATTCACGTCTACGGCCGCAGAAACGCCTATCTGTTCCCCTTACTATAGAATCCCCTAACACTATTGCTCTCCCACTCTTTTTCCTCCCTTCCTGGGCAGCAGGAGCACCCCCAGTGCCAGGAAGTTGGCTGCTGCTGCCTTCCCCTGGTGAGTCATCCCCCTCAACAGTATCCAAAGTGGTATACTTGTTTGAGGGGAATGGTCACAGGGGCCTACTGCACTACCTGCCTGCTTCTATTACTCCACCTGGTGGTCACCCATTTTCTTTCTTCCTGTGCAGCCCTACCCTGCGGTGTGACCAACTCACTAAACGTGTTATCCACGACCCTCTCAGCATCGTCATGTGACATAGAAAGCCGGTTTTGTTTCTGTACTGTATAAATGTTACAAATTCTGTACTACTTCAAAGAGGTCTGATGTAGCCTTTGACTACACAACCCTTCCCTTGCAAGCAAATAAAGCCTGTCTTTAACGATACTTTGTGTTTAAAGAGTCTTACTCGGGAGTCGAGACTTCAACAGTATGCAGGTGCAGCAAGTGATTAAGGCGGCCAATGGAACGTTGGCTTTCATTGCTAGGGGATAGAATATAAAAATAGGGAGGTATTGCTTCAGTTGTACAAGGTATTGGTGAGACCGCACCTGGAATACTGCATACAGTTTTGGTGTCCATACTTGCTCTCAAGTCAGTACAAAAGGTGGTTCACTCGGTTAATCCCAGGGATGGACATATGAGGAGAGGTTGAGTAGATTGGGACTCTACTCATTGGAGTTCAGAAGAATGAGAGGCGATCTTATTGAAACATATAAGATTGTGAAGGGGTTGGATCGGGTGGATGCGGGGAGAATGTTCCCGATGATGGGTGAAACTAGAACTAGGGGGCATAGTCTTAGAATAAGGGGCTGCTCTTTCAAAACTGAGATGAGGAGGAACTACTTCACTCAGAGGGTGGTAGGTCCATGGAATATGCTGCCCCAAAAAGCTGTAGAAGCTACATTACATAAATTTAAAACAGAAAGTTTCCTAGAAGTAAAAGGGAATTAAGGGTTACGGGGAGCGGGCAGGAATTTGGACGAGTCTAGGTTCGGATCAGTCATGGCCCTGTGGGTAGCGGAGCGGGCCCATGTAGCCTGATCCTGCTCCTATTTCATGTGTCTAATTCTGTTAGATTCAGGAGATGGTTCTGTGATAGTGGATTGGTGGTTAGGATCAGATCAGCCATGATCTTATTGAATGGCAGAGCAGGCTCAAGGGGCCGATTGGCCTGCTCCTATTTCTTATGTTCTTATGTTCTCCATAGTGAACACAGATGCAAAAAATTCATTTAAAACCCCACCTGCATCTTGTGGCTCCACACACAGATTGCCACTTTGTTCCCTAATGGGCCCTATTCTTTCCCTAGTTATCCTCTTGCCCTTAATATACTTATTTAAAAAAAAAACACCCTTAGGATTTTCCTTTATTTTGCTCCCAGTGTTACTTCATGGCCCCTCCTCACTCTCCTAATTTCTTTTATAAGTCGAATAGAATGGCTATAGAACAGGAGGCCATTCAGCCCGTCCCAGCCGGCTTTCTGCAAAAGCACTGCAACTGGTCTCACTCCCCACCCCACCCTTTCCTGCAACCCTGCATTTTTTCCTCTCAGGTACTTATCTAATTCTCAAAAGCCACGATTGAGTCAGCCTAATATGTTATGAGGATTATTTTAATTGGTTTAACTAGGATCAATATCCCTAGCAGAACCGGCGAAGTGAAAGCTCAATTCTAAACACAAACACAAGTATAGACCAAAAGCGAATCAATGCACACATTCTACATAGCCTTCCTAGCATTTAGAACCAGAATGGTGAATAAAAAGTTGGGTGCCATAACCAGGTTATGTACCTTAAAACCAGTAATACCGTTGAAAGCAATAGAAATTCGCCGAAACATAAATCGGTTGTCAATAAACAACACCTGCGGTGGAACACTTACTTCCAGCAAAGAGATTTCTTGAACCAGTGACCGCCCTCAGAATGGAATAAGAGGAATTACTGAGTGTCAAACACCGTTCCAATAACCCAAAAAACCGACTGACGGAAACCAACAATGCCCAACCGAGGCAAACTTTTCTCCAACTGCTTAGTAACATTCGGCGAGGCTTTTATCCCGTGGTTTTGATCAGCTGATGGGGTAGCAATTGATTCACGTGGATCTGTTGAATTCAAAAACTTGTTCCACCAGCAATGAATTGACGCATCTTTCGGTCGTCCTCCTACCACTGTTATTAGTATATTAGTAATTTGCATTGCAATGGAATATCACTTTGCTATAAAATATTCCTTTGGAATGCAATAGAACATTGCAATGGCATTTTAAGTTGCAATATTATATTCATTTGCAATGCAATAGCACATTGTATTGGAATAGCACTTTGCAACATAATAGTTATCTGCACTGCAACAGAACATTGCAATTGAATATCAATGCAAAACAATCGGCATTTGAAATGCAATAGAACATTAGAATAGAATATTTCTTCAAAACGGAATAGTCATATTAAGGATAAAATATGTTTTCTCAAACTATAATCCATGCCGACAATGGGATGTGTGCAGCAGGATGAAACAACTGACATCTGTGACTGGCATGGTCAGAGGGTACCCGAGTTCAAGGGGTGGGCCAGACAGTTGAGTGACTAACCACACAAACCAATAAAGAGTAACTGCTGTGAAACTGTTTGTAGGTGGGCGTTGCGTATAGAATTGTATAACTTGAATGAACCGCTACTTGTCCCTCGAGAGTGTACCCCTAGCTTGAGGAAGCTGGGTGGCTGTCCCTTTTGGTTGTTTTAATAAATTCTGAACTTGTCCTCAATTCCCTCTCAGTCTGGGGTTTCGCCAGATTCGAATCTAACACCACTGCAATGTGCTATTGCACTGCAACTGACGATAATATTGCACTGACATTCCATTGCATTGCAAATTCCTATTATATTGCAAAGTGAAATTACATTGCAATGTTTTCTTCATTGCAGATGACGATCATATTGCAAGGCGATATTCCATTTCAATTTTCTATTATATTGCAAATGACTATTGTATTGCAAAGTCATGTTCCATTGCAATGTCCTATTGCATTGCAAATGATGATCATATTGCAAAGCGATATTCAATTGCTATGTGCTATTGTATTGCAAATTTCTATTATTGCAAAGTGTTATTCCATTGCAATGTGCAATTGCATTGCAAATGACTATTATACTGCAAAGTGACATTTCATTGCAATGTTCTATTGAATTGCAAATGACATTCATATATCAAACTGATATTCCATTGCCGTGTTCCATTTCACTGCAATGACTATTCTGTTACAAACAAATATTCTATTGCAATGTTCTATTGCATAGCAAATGACGATTGTTTTGCAGTGAAATTTCATTGCAATGTTCTGTTGCAGTGCAAATGACTACTATGATGCAAACTGCAATTCCATTGCAAGGTGCTATTGCATTGCAAATGAATATAATATTGCAAGTTAAAATTCCATTGCAATGTCTATCGCATTGCAAATGAATATTATATTGGAAAGTGATATTTCATTGCCATGTTCTATTGCACTGCAAATGACTATTATATTGCAAAGCAATATTTCATTGTAATGTTCTACTGCATTGCAGCTGACAATCATATTGCAAAGCGATATTCCATTGCAATATGCAATTTCATTGCAAATGACTATTTATTGCAAAGTGATATTCCACTGCAACGTTCCATTGCATTGCAAATGACTATTATATTGCAGTGATATTCCATTGCAATGTGCAATTGCATTGCAAATGACGTCTATATTGCAAAGTGAAGTTCCGTTGCAATGTTCTATGGAATTGCTAATGACTGTTATATTGCAAAGTGATATGGCATTGCAATGTTCTATTGCACTGCAACTGATGAAAGTATAGTAGTGATATTCCACTGCAATGTTCTATTGCATTGCAGATGCCTATTATATTGCAATTTGATTTTCCACTGTAATGTTTTATCCATCAGATAGAGGCAAATTTGCTCCTAAGGGATCATCTATTGGAAGTAGGGGACCCCAAGGGGAGAGATTTCCCTTCGAGGAATTTAAAGCCCGACAATGCACAGTACAAGCCCTCCGCCCGGTTAAGTGCGCATGGGTGGAGGAAGTACCATGGGGCAGAGTTTGTGAGGCTTACCCTCTTGCAAGGGCCACCCACAAATTAGCCTGTGGTAGAGCGGAGATGGACCCAGTCCGGGTCCCTACCGCGAGGCCCACCGACAATACCCGCTCCGAGCAGAAGCCCAACGGGCCGTTGAGTCCACAGTAGTAGACTTATTAGAAACCAATATAGTGACAAAGACCCGTTCCTGTACCAACTACGCGGTATGGCCAATGCAGAAACCAGATGGATCCTGGAGAATGACCATTGATTATAAAGCTCTGAATCGGGTCACTTCCATGCTCCATGCCTTAGTGGCGAATCCTGCCACTATTTTAAACGGCCTGCACCCAGCCCTCTCTCTCTATTCCCCACAGTCGCTCTCTCTCTTCCCCCCAGTCGCTCTCTCTCTTCCCCCCAGTCGCTCTCTCTCTTCCCCCCACACGCTCTCTCTCTTCCCCCCACTCGCTCGCTCTCTTCCCCCCAGTCACTCTCTCTCTCTCTTCCAAGAACAACATGCCCTCAAAAGACCCTCGGCACCGCCGGCACTTCAGCTTATACAATAACTGAGACTCAGCAGGCCAGGCAGGCCTTTCCATGGCCACAGTGAACAATGATGTTAAAGGGTCTAAAATCACCACAGACAATGCTGCAAAACTCAGCAGGCCAGGCAGACCTCTCCATGGCCACAGTGAACAATGGTGTTAACGGGTCTAAAATCACCGCAGACAATGCTGCAAAACTCAGCAGGCCAGGCAGGCCTCTCCATGGCCACAGTGAACAATGGTGTTAAAGGGTCTAAAATCACCACAGACAATGCTGCAAAACTCAGCAGGCCAGGCAGGCCTCTCCATGGCCACAGTGAACAATAATGTTAAAGGGTCTAAAATCACCACAGACAAAGCTGCAAAACTCAGCAGGCCAGGTAGGCCTCTCCAAGGCCACAGTGAACAATGGTGTTAAAGGATCTAAAATTACCTCAGACAATGCTGCAAAACTCAGCAGGCCAGGCAGGCCTCTCCAAGGCCACAGTGAACAATGGTGTTAAAGGATCTAAAATCACCACAGACAATGCTGCAGAACTCAGCAGGCCAGGCAACATCTGTGCAGGGAAATTAGAGTAATTGTTTCAGGTCAAAACCCTTTGTCAAGACTAAAGAGACACAGGGAATGAAATAGATTGAAAGGCCGGCTGGGAGAGAACCAAAGAGAAGAGACATTAAGAGGTATTCAAAACCAGACGAGATGGTGATAGGACTCCCACCCCGCCGCCTGCAAGGACTCTTTTCCATTCTCCCAGTTTCTCCGTCTCCGCCGTATCTGCTCCAACGATGCCACCTTCCACACCAGTGCTTCCGACATGTTTTCCTTATTCCTCAACCGAGGATTCCCCTCTACCATGGTTGACACGGCCCTCAACCGTGTCCGTTCTATCTCCCGCACTTCTGCCCTCACCCCTGCCCCTCCCTCCCGGAACCACGATAGGGTTCCCCTTGTCTTCATCTTTCACCCCACCAGCCTCCACATTCAACGGATCATCCTCCACCATTTCTGCCTCCTCCAACGTGATCCCACCACCAAACACATCTTCCCCTCACCTCCCCTTTCAGCATTCCGTAGGGACCGCTCCCTACGTGACACCCTAGTCCACTCCTCTATCACCCCAAACAGCCCTTCCCCTTCGCCTGTCACCTTCACGTGCAAGCGCAGGAGATGTAACACCTGCCACTATCCCTCCCCCCTTCCCACTGTCCAGGACCCCAAACACCCCTTCCAGGTGAAACAGCGATTTACTTGTACTTCTTGCAATCTAGTATACTGTATTTGCTGCTCACGATGCGGTCTCCTTTACATTGGGGAGATCAAACGCAGATTGGGTGACCGCTTTGTGGAATACCTCCGTTCAGTCCATAAGGGTGACCCCGAGCTTCCGGTCGCCTGTCATTTTAATTCACCGCTCCATTCCCACTCGGATCTCACCATCCTTGGCCTCTTGCATTGTTCAACGTAAACTCGAGCAACAGCACCTCATCTTCCGATTAGGCACTTTACAGCCTTCCGGACTCAATATCGAGTTCAACAATTTCATATCATAATCTCGGCCCCTATTACATTTTCACTTATATGTTTATCCACACCTTTGTTTTGGTTTTTCCCTCCCCACTTTCCTTTTTTTTCTCTCTCCCACATGGCAGCTGTCTCCCATTCTGCTAGAACATTTCACACCTAATCTAGAGCCGTCTTTTGTCTCCACTAGTCCTATCACCATCTGTCTCGTTTTGAATACCTCTTAATGTCTCTTCTCTTTTGTTCTCTCCCAGCCCGGCCTCTCAATCTGTTTCATTCCCTGTGCCTCTTTAGTCTTGATAAAGGGTCATGACCCGAAACGTTGACTCTAATTTCTCTGCATGGATGTTGCCTGGCCTGCTGAGTTTTCCCAGCATTTTCTGTTGTTATTTCGGATTTACAGCATCTGCAGTATTTTGCTATCATACATCATGCTAAAAGGTCTAAGTGTGTTAAAAAAACAAGCCTGAAGGCTTTGTGTCTTAATGCGAGGAGCATTCGTAATAAGGTGGATGAATTAGCTGCACAAATAGAGGTAAACGAATATGATTTGATTGGGATTACGGAAACATGGCTCCAGGGTGGCCAAGGCTGGGAACTTAACATCCAGGGGTATTCAATATTCAGGAAAGATAGGCAAAAAGGAAAAGGAGGTGGGGTAGCATTGCTGGCTAAAGAGGGGATTCACACAATGGTAAGGAAGGATATTAGGTCTGATGATGTGGAATCTGTATGGGTAGAACTGAGAAATACCAAGGGGCAGAAAACGTTAGTGGGTGTGGTATATAGACCTCCAAACAGTAATGCGGAGGTTGGAGATGGCATTAAAAGGGAAATTAGAGAAGCGTGCAATAAGGGCACAGCAGTCATCATGGGTGACTTTAATCTACATATAGATTGGGCTAACCAAATTAGTAACAATACTGTGGAGGAGGAATTCCTAGAGTGTTTACGGGGTGGTTTGCTGGACCAATATATTGAGGAACCAATCAGAGATCAGGTCATCTTAGACTGGGTATTATATAATGAGAAAGGATTAATTAGCAATCTTGTTCTACGAGGCCCCTTGGGTTGGAGCGATCATAATATGATTGAATTCTTCATTAAGATGGAGAATAAAGCAGTTGACTCAGAGACAAGGGTCCTGAATTTAAATAAAGGAAACTATGATGGTCTGAGGCGCGAGTTGGGTAGAATTGATTGGGGAATGTCACTCAAAAGGGTTGACGGTGGATAGGCAATGGCAAACATTCAAAGACCGCATGGATGAACTACAGAATTTGTTCACCCCAGTTTGGCATAAAAATAAAACAAAAAAGGTGCCTCAACCATGGCTAACAAGGGAAATTAGGGATAGCATAAGATCCAAGGAGAGGACTTATAAATTGGCCAGAAAAAGCAGTAAACCTGAGGATTGGGAGCAGTTTAGGATTCAACAAAGGAGGACAAAGGGATTAATTAAGAAGGGGAAAATAGAATATGAGAGTAAGCTTGCAGGGAACATAAAAACTGACTGTAAAAGCTTTTATAGATATGTGAAGAGAAAAAGATTGATGAGGTCAAATGTAGGTCCCTTGCAGTCAGAATCAGGGGAATTTATAATGGGGGACAAAGAAATGGCAGACCAACTAAAGGAAACTTTGGTTTATCCGGAGGTTGTATGTCCAGAAACCTCGATCTACCGGCAGAAATCAGGAGCCGTTTTGTTAGATTTTTTTTCTTCTCCTGGCTTTGTTTTCAACAGTCGGGCTCTGGAAGGTCTCTCTGAAGCTGTTGCTAAGCTACAGAGACACTTCCAAGGTACGGGCCGACTGTTTACAAGCTGTTGCTAAGCAACAGTGTTTGTTGTCAGATACGGAGATGAAAACCTCCGTATGCTTCGACATTAACTTTGTATGTCCGGCAGTTTTGATAGATTGGCAACAGCTCGGTCCCGTCGGTGCCGGATATAACAAATTTCCCATAAATACATATTTTGGTTCTGTCTTCACAAAGTAGGACACAAATAACCTCCCAGAGATGCCGGGGAACATAGGGTCTGATGAAAGGGTGGAACTGAAAGAAATCAGTATTTGTAGGGAAATGGTGTTAGGAAAATTGATGGGACTGAAGGCCGATAAATCCCATGGGCCTGATAATCTACATCCTAGGGTACTTAAGGAAGTGGCCCTAGAAATAGTAGATGCATTGCTGATCATCTTCCAACATTCGATGGAATCTGGAACAGTACCCATGGATTGAAGGGTAGCTAATGTTACCCCACTATTCAAAAAAGGTGGTAGAGAGAAAACGGGGAACTACAGAACGGAAAGCCTGACATCGGTACTGGGGAAAATGCTAAAGTCCATTATAAAAGATGTAATAGCAGAGCACTTGGAAAACAGTGACAGGATCGGACAAAGTCAACATGGATTCACAAAAGGTAAATCATGCTTGACTAATCTACTGGAATTTTTTGAGGATGTAACTGGTAAAATAGATAAGGGAGAACCAGTGGATGTGGTGTATCTGGACTTTCAGGGGGCCTTCGATAAGGTCCCGCATAAGAGATTGGCGTGTAAAGTTGGGGCACATGGGATCGGGGGCAAGGTATTGACTTGGATGGAGAACTGGTTGGCAGACAGAAAGCAAAGAGTTGGAATAAACGGGTCTTTTTCCGAATGGCAGGCAGTGACTAGTGGGGTACCGCAGGGATCGGTCCTTGGACCCCAGCTATTCTCAATATATATAAATGATCTGGACAAGGGAACTAGATGTAATATATCCAAATTTGCAGATGACACAAAGCTGGGTGGGACTTTGTGCTGTGAGGAGGATGTCGAGAAACTCCAGGATGATTTGGACATGTTGGGTGATTGGGCAGAAACATGGCAGATGCAATATAACGTGGATAAATGTGAGGTTATCCACTTCGGTGGCAAAAACAAGAAGGCAGATTATTATCTAAATGGCAATTGATTGGGAGAAGGGGAAGTGCAACGAGACCTGGGTGTCCTTGTGCACCAGTCACTGAAGGTAAGCATACAGATGCAGCAGGTGGTTAAGAAGGCAAATGGTATGTTGGCCTTCGTAGCGAGAGGGTTTGAGTACAGGAACAAGGATGTCTTGCTGCAGTTGTACAGGGCCTTCGTGAGACCACACCTTGAGTATTGTGTGCAGTTTTGGTCGCCTTATCTGAGGGAGGATGTTCTTGCCATGGAAGGAGTTCAGCGAAGATTCACCAGGCTGATACCTGGGATGGCAGGAATGACGTATGAGGAGAGATTGGGTCGATTGAACTTGTACTCGCTGGAGTTTAGAAGAATGAGAGGTGATCTCATTGAAACTTATAAAATTCTGACAGGACTGGACAGACTAGATGCAGGAAGGATGTTCCCGATGGTCGGGGAGTCCAGAACCAGGGGACACAGTCTAAGGATAAAGGGTAGGCCATTTAGGACAGAAATGAGGAGGAATTTCGTCACCCAGAGAGTGGTGAGCCTGTGGAACTCTCTACCACAGAAGGCAGTGGAGGCCAGTTCATTAAATATATTCAAGAAGGAGTTGGATATATTTCTTAAGGTTAAAGGGATCAAGGGGTATGGGGAGAAAGCAGGGACAGGGTACTGAATTTGGATGATCAGCCATGATCGCATTGAATGGCGGAGCAGGCTCGAGGGGCCGAATGGCCTACTCCTGCTCCTATCTTCTATGTTTCTCTGAACAATTATCCAATAGCGATCATAACATGATCGAGTTCAAAGTACTGTTTGAAAGGGAGAAACGTGAAACAGCTACTAAGATTCCAGATTTAGGTGAGGCCGACTTCAATGCAATGAGACAGAGATGGTCCACAGTAAACTGGGCAAATCTGTTAATGTGTAAAATGACAAGATCAGTGGGAGGTGATCAAAAAATAATTTAATGTGATACAGCACCAGTTTATACCCCTAAGGGGAAAGAGCTCGACTTGCCAAAAAACAGCCAGGGATGACTGAAGAGGCAAGAAACAGTATAAAACTAAAAGAAAAAGAAAAAAGTGGCACGGCTCCTGGCGAATGGGAAAGATACAATTGGCTATGATAAAATTGACCCTTAGTGTTAGGGGGATTAAATACGTGGGGTTACAGGGATAGGGTGGGATATGTGTTGGTGTAGGGGTTACGGGGATCGGGGGTGGGATATGTGTCGGTGCAGGCTCGATGGGCCGAAATGGCCTCTATCTGCGCTGTGGGGTTTCTGTGAAAAAAAAAAAAAAATCAGCAAAGGGTGTCAAAACAGAAAGTAAGAGCTGCAGAAAGAGAGAAAGAAAGAAAGAACTTGCATTTATATAGCGCCTTTCACTTCCTCAGGATGTCCCAAAGCGCTTTACAACCAACAAAGTACTTTTGAAGGGTGGTCACTGTTGTAATGTGGGAAACGCGGCAGCCAATTTGTGCACAGCAAGCTCCCACAAACAGCAATGCGAGAATGATCTGATAATCTGCTTTAGTGATGTTGGTTGAGGGATAAATATTGGCCAGGACACTCCTGTTCTTCTTTGATAGTGCCATGGGATCTTTAACGTCCACTTGAAAGGGCAGATGGGGCCTTGGTTTAGCGTTTCATCCGAAAGACGGCTGAAAAGAAGAACGATAGAGTTTAGTCTCAACGAGCTGCTGAGAATCAGGGATTTCAAACAATCCCATTAAAATGGGACCAGCAGGAATAATGATCACAAACGGCTCTAGTAATAAATAGTTCAAAACTTGCAGTCTAAGAGGAAGATAAAATATATATAAAGAAAAAAAGATCCTTCAAAGACTATGAAAAGAAGCTTGCAAAGGATATCAAAACCAACACAAATTTTTACAATTTTGATGGCCTCCAGTTTTGCTCTTCCCCACAAGTGGAAACTGTAATGTCCGCATATAAATAACACACGGACTGCAGGAGAATGGTAATAACAGGTGTTTACTGAACAGAGGGTATGCTGGAACTAACTGTACAAATTACACGGTGTTATATACAGGTGTGGTCACTACTGGTACTGCAGACAGGGGCTGTAAAAGATAGTTCCTCTCTTAAAGGTACACACATTACAGAAACACTCTGGCCTAGAAATTCAGTATCGCCGCGTTTGGGGCGCTAAAGCCGGGCGTTCGCTAAATTTAGCGCCCGGCACAACTTAGCGCCACCTTCGCCGATATTCAGTTGCATCACCCCAAGAGGTTGCTGCGGAGCTAAAGCAGGCGATGCACGACTATCATAAGGTGCTAAACCGGCGAGCCGAGGCGCTAACACTGAGGGCGGGCACAGCGCAGGTGTGGCGAGCTGCTGATTGATGGCAGACACGGCGGCGCCGGTCAGTTCTTAAAGGGGGAGGGTCGACTTGTTTGGCTGCCATGCCCTGCACACTGCAGCCCTCAAGCAAGGCCTGAGCATTGATGATTCATCAGCTCTACACCCCCCCAAGAAACTGGAGAAGGCTCGTGAGTGAGTGGAGCGCTTCAGTGAGGATACCCTGAGTCTTCTGGTTGGTGCTGTGGAGCACAGGTGCCCTACCCATTTCCCTGATGGTGGGAGGAGGCCACTTCCAAGCGAATACCGAAAAGCCTGGAGGGAGGTTGCATACAGGGTCACCACCAACAGCTTGGTTGCCAGGACTCCACTTCAGTGCAGGAAAAAGTTCAACGACCTCACTCGGGTTGTCAGGGTGAGTACTCTTTCCACTATCCTCTGCATTCCTGCATGTGCACCTCAGTTTCTGGCCGAATGGACCTGAAAGCCCCAATGCCCAGCCCTCAACCAGGAGCTATGGGGCTCTCATGAAAACCACTTGCACATTCATCACTTAACACACTGTCAGGGCCATTCCACCATGGGAGGCAGTGCAGGCAAGATCAGGGCTTCACATTGTCAGGGCTATTCCACCATGGGAGGCTGTGCAGGCAAGATCAGGGCTTCACACTGTCAGGGCTATTCCACCATGGGAGGCAGTGCAGGCAAGATCAGGGCTTCACACTGTCAGGGCTATTCCACCATGGGCGGCAGTGCAGGCAAGATCAGGGCTTCACACTGTACTTAGAGGCCGTCCTTTCTCTTGCAGGGTAAGCTGGCCTACAACCACAGGCAGCAGCGACGGACCGGGGGAGGCCGTCCTGACCTGAAAGAGCTCAGCGACCTGGAGCAGCGTGTGGAGTACATTATGTCAGGCCGACTGATTGGCCCCGTCGCCAGTGGAGATGCCGACCCTGTTCTGGACAGCGATGGTAAGCTCATCAATTTTTGGACCTCTCTCTTTCCACTTGTGCCTCACACCAGCATCCATTGCCACTATCGAACCAATGCAGTGCATAACAGCACTCATGCCTCCCTCGCTGCCGCCCTGTCCTCACTCTAAATTAACTCTTGTGTCTCCCTGCTTTCAGATGCGGAATCGCCAGGTGAGGAGGTGGCCCCTCAAGCTGCCACTGTCAATGAATTGGAAGGTGAGGAGGAGGAAGAGGAAGCCGGCCCATCAGAGCCACCCTCATCCGAGGCAGCCCATGGCCATGATGGGGACACATCTTCCCTGGAGGGGAGCAGGGGCAAGGTGTTTGAGGAGAGTGAAGCTCCAGGGCCCAGCGGGCTCCAGCAACGCGGGAGGGGTGGGGAAGCTCGGCAGCCTTCTCCCCGGAGTGTGAGTGCGGCCTTCAGTCCTGCTACGGTGAGCACAGAAGAGGTGCGGATCCTTGCGGAAATGGGTGCCCCGGCTGAGCGCAGGCACACTGAGCTCATGGCTGCAGTGGCAATGATGCCTGACTCCATAGAGTCACTGGCAAGGAGTGTACAGGAATTTGGGGCAACACAGGCCAGGAGTCTGCAAGAATTCAGTGCAGCACAGGCAAGGAGTCTGCAGGACTTTGCGGCAGCACAGGCGGCTTCCAGCCAAGTGTCATAGAGTCATAGAGTCATAGAGTAATACAGCACGGATAGAGGCCCTTCGGCCCATCGTGTCCGCACCGGCCATCAAGCCCTGCCTAATCTAATCCCATATTCCAGCATTTGGCCCGTAGCCTTGTATGCTATGGCATTTCAAGTGCACATCCAAATGCTTCTTAAATGTTGTGAGGGTTTCTGCCTCCACAACCCTTTCAGGCAGTGAGTTCCAGACTCCATCCACCCTCTGGGTGAAAAAGTTCTTTCTCAAATCCCCTCTAAACCTCCCGCCCTTTACCTTGAATCTATGCCCCCTAGTTATTGACCCCTCTACTAAGGGAAAAAGCTCCTCAGCATCCATCCTATCTATGCCCCTCATAATTTTGTACACCTCAATCATGTCCCCCCTCAGCCTCCTCTGCTCCAAGGAAAACAAACCCAATCTGCCCAGTCTCTCTTCATAGCCGAAGCACTCCAGCCCTGGTAACATCCTGGTGAACCTCCTCTGCACCCTCTCTAACGCGATCACATCCTTCCTGTAGTATGGCGACCAGAACTGCACACAGTATTCCAGCTGTGGCCTAACCAGTGTTTTATACAGCTCCATCATAACCTCCTTGCTCTTATATTCAATGCCTCGGCTAATGAAGGCAAGTATCCCATATGCCTTTTTTACCACCTTATCCACCTGTTCCGCCGCCTTCAGGGATCTGTGTACTTGCACACCCAGATCCCTCTGACCCTCCGTCTTGCCTAGGGTCTTTCCATTCATTGTGTATTCCTTTGCCTTGTTAGTCCCCCCAAAGTGCATCACCTCGCACTTTTCCAGGTTAAATTCCATTTGCCACTGTTCCGCCCATCTGACCAACCCATCTATATCGTCCTGCAGACTGAGGCTACCCTCCTCGCTATTTACCACCCTACCAATTTTTGCATCATCAGTCGTGCTGTGCATTCACTGGCTGGTCTGATGCAGACACAGATCAGGGCCACATGGGCACTTACTGCTGCCACCCTCGCTGGATCGGCCAGGCATCGCCGGGGCCCTTGCCGCACCGCAACAGCCCAGCAGTCTGTTCTTCAGCAGGTTGCTGCACCTGCTGCAGTGCTGTCCCCTTCGAGTGCCAGTGTGTCAGCCGACCAGGGAGTGTCTGTGCTATGTCAGGTTGGCAGCATTCCTGCAGCCAACACTGTCACTCCTCCACTGCAGCTGCCACCACCCGTATGACAGACTGCTGCCGCCCAAGCAGAGCTGGAGCAGTCAGCAGCCGGGCCCTCCAGGCCCAGAGCTGGTCCAGGCCGTCCCCCAAGGGCATCTGCCGTCTCACCATCTGACCCTCAGCAGCCTTCCCCCAGCCTTGCTGCAGCCACTGGGGTCCCATTGAGGAGGAGCTGCAGGGTGGGAAGGGGCCATTCGCACATGTGAGGCGGATCACCCTCACAGGGGAAAATGTACGAGGTGTGGCCAAATGTTTGTTTTAAATATGAAGGCCGAGACTGGTGTGTTTGTTTTAAATATGAAGGCCGAGACTGGTGTGTTTGTTTTTTATGAAGGCCGAGACTAGTGTGTGTGTGTTTTATGAAGGCCGAGACTGGTGTGTTTGTTTTTTATGAAGGCCGAGACTGGTGTGTTTGTTTTTTATGAAGGCCGAGACTGGTGTGTTTGTGTTTTATGAAGGCCGAGACTGGTGTGTTTGTTTTTTATGAAGGCCGAGACTGGTGTGTTTGTTTTTTATGAAGGCCGAGACTGGTGTGTTTGTTTTTTATGAAGGCCGAGACTGGTGTGTTTGTGTTTTATGAAGGCCGAGACTGGTGTGTTTGTGTTTTATGAAGGCCGAGACTGGTGAGTTTGTTTTTTATGAAGCCCGAGACTGGTGTGTTTGTTTTTTATGAAGGCCGAGACTGGTGTGTTTGTGTTTTATGAAGGCCGAGACTGGTGTGTTAGTTTTTTATGAAGGCCGAGACTGGTGTGTTTCGTGTTTTATGAAGGCCGAGACTGGTGTGTTTGTGTTTTATGAAGGCCGAGACTGGTGTGTTTGTTTTTTATGAAGGCCGAGACTGGTGTGTTTGTTTTTTATGAAGGCCGAGACTGGTGTGTTTGTGTTTTATGAAGGCCGAGACTGGTGTGTGTGTATTTTATGAAGGCCGACACTGGTGTGTGTTTTTTATGAAGGCCGAGACTGGTGTGTTTGCTTTTTATGAAGGCCAAGACTGGTATGTTTGTTTTTATGAAGGCCGAGACTGGTGTGTTTGTGTTTTATGAAGGCCGAGACTGGTGTGTGAGTTTTTTATGAAGGCCGAGACTGGTATGTTTGTTTTTTATGAAGGCCGAGACTGGTGTGTTTGTTTTTATGAAGGTCGAGACTGGTGTGTTTGTTTTTATGAAGGCCGAGACTGGTGTGTGTGTGTTTTATGAAGGCCGAGACTGGTGTGTTTGTGTTTTATGAAGGTCGAGACTGGTGTGTTTGTTTTTATGAAGGCCGAGACTGGTGTGTTTGTTTTTATGAAGGCCGAGACTGGTGTGTTTGTGTTTTATGAAGGCCGAGACTGGTGTGTTTGTGTTTTATGAAGGCCGAGACTGGTGTGTTTGTGTTTTATGAAGGCCGAGACTGGTGTGTTTGTTTTTATGAAGGCCGAGACTGGTGTGTTTGTGTTTTATGAAGGTCGAGACTGGTGTGTTTGTTTTTTATGAAGGCCGAGACTGGTGTGTTTGTTTTTTATGAAGGCCGAGACTGGTGTGTTTGTTTTTATGAAGGCCGAGACTGGTGTGTTTGTGTTTTATGAAGGCCGAGACTGGTGTGTTTGTTTTTTATGAAGGCCGAGACTGGTGTGTTTGTGTTTTATGAAGGCCGAGACTGGTGTGTTTGTGTTTTTATGAAGGCCGAGACTGGTGTGTTTGTGTTTTATGAAGGCCGAGACTGGTGTGTTTGTTTTTTATGAAGGCCGAGACTGGTGTGTTTGTGTTTTATGAAGGCCGAGACTGGTGTGTTTGTTTTTTATGAAGGCCGAGACTGGTGTGTTTGTTTTTATGAAGGCCGAGACTGGTGTGCGTGTTTTTTATGAAGGCCGAGACTGGTGTGTGTGTTTTTATGAAGGCCGAGACTGGTGTGTTTGTTTTTATGAAGGCCGAGACTGGTGTGTTTGTTTTTTATGAAGGCCGAGACTGCTGTGTGTGTTTTTATGAAGGCCGAGACTGGTGTGTTTGTTTTTATGAAGGCCGAGACTGGTGTGTTTGTTTTTTATGAAGGCCGAGACTGGTGTGTTTGTTTTTTATGAAGGCCGAGACTGGTGTGTTTGTTTTTTATGAAGGCCGAGACTGGTGTGTTTGTGTTTTATGAAGGCCGAGACTGGTGTGTTTGTGTTTTATGAAGGCCGAGACTGGTGAGTTTGTTTTTTATGAAGCCCGAGACTGGTGTGTTTGTTTTTTATGAAGGCCGAGACTGGTGTGTTTGTGTTTTATGAAGGCCGAGACTGGTGTGTTTGTTTTTTATGAAGGCCGAGACTGGTGTGTTTGTGTTTTATGAAGGCCGAGACTGGTGTGTTTGTGTTTTATGAAGGCCGAGACTGGTGTGTTTGTTTTTTATGAAGGCCGAGACTGCTGTGTTTGTTTTTTATGAAGGCCGAGACTGGTGTGTTTGTGTTTTATGAAGGCCGAGACTGGTGTGTGTGTTTTTTATGAAGGCCGACACTGGTGTGTGTTTTTTATGAAGGCCGAGACTGGTGTGTTTGTTTTTTATGAAGGCCAAGACTGGTATGTTTGTTTTTTATGAAGGCCGAGACTGGTGTGTTTGTGTTTTATGAAGGCCGAGACTGGTGTGTGAGATTTTTATGAAGGCCGAGACTGGTATGTTTGTTTTTTATGAAGGCCGAGACTGGTGTGTTTGTTTTTATGAAGGTCGAGACTGGTGTGTTTGTTTTTATGAAGGCCGAGACTGGTGTGTGTGTGTTTTATGAAGGCCGAGACTGGTGTGTTTGTGTTTTATGAAGGTCGAGACTGGTGTGTTTGTTTTTATGAAGGCCGAGACTGGTGTGTTTGTTTTTATGAAGGCCGAGACTGGTGTGTTTGTGTTTTATGAAGGCCGAGACTGGTGTGTTTGTGTTTTATGAAGATCGAGACTGGTGTGTTTGTGTTTTATGAAGGCCGAGACTGGTGTGTTTGTGTTTTATGAAGGCCGAGACTGGTGTGTTTGTTTTTATGAAGGCCGAGACTGGTGTGTTTGTGTTTTATGAAGGTCGAGACTGGTGTGTTTGTTTTTTATGAAGGCCGAGACTGGTGTGTTTGTTTTTTATGAAGGCCGAGACTGGTGTGTTTGTTTTTATGAAGGCCGAGACTGGTGTGTTTGTGTTTTATGAAGGTCGAGACTGGTGTGTTTGTTTTTTATGAAGGCCGAGACTGGTGTGTTTGTGTTTTATGAAGGCCGAGACTGGTGTGTTTGTGTTTTTATGAAGGCCGAGACTGGTGTGTTTGTGTTTTATGAAGGCCGAGACTGGTGTGTTTGTTTTTTATGAAGGCCGGGACTGGTGTGTTTGTGTTTTATGAAGGCCGAGACTGGTGTGTTTGTTTTTTATGAAGGCCGAGACTGGTGTGTTTGTTTTTATGAAGGCCGAGACTGGTGTGTGTGTTTTTTATGAAGGCCGAGACTGGTGTGTGTGTTTTTATGAAGGCCGAGACTGGTGTGTTTGTTTTTATGAAGGCCGAGACTGGTGTGTTTGTTTTTATGAAGGCCGAGACTGGTGTGTTTGTTTTTTATGAAGGCCGAGACTGCTGTGTGTGTTTTTATGAAGGCCGAGACTGGTGTGTTTGTTTTTATGAAGGCCAAGACTGGTGTGTTTGTTTTTATGAAGGCCGAGACTGGTGTGTGTGTGTTTTATGAAGGCCGAGACTGGTGTGTTTTTGTTTTATGAAGGCCGAGACTGGTGTGTTTGTTTTTATGAAGGCCGAGACTGGTGTGTTTGTTTTTATGAAGGCCGAGACTGGTGTGTGTGTTTTTTATGAAGGCCGAGACTGGTGTGTTTGTTTTTGTTTGACAATTTTCCACATTGTTGGATACATGCCAGTTTTGTAACTGTACTGGAACAGCTTGGCAAGAGGCACGGCTAGTTCTGGAGCACAAGTCTTCAGCACGATAGCCGGGATGTTGTCGGGGGCCATAGCCTTTGCTATATCCAGTGTGCTCATTGTATTGTGGATAAAGGGAACAATATTATCATTTGGTAAGTTTTTTTATTGGGATTTGGAATCCATTGTGCTCCTTTAAAAAGGGACCATTATGATTGAGGGTTTAAGTGCTTCCATTTAAGGATTAATCATAATTGATTAACTCAGTTGTTTACAGCCACCAGACTCCCGGGCCTCCAGGGGGCGCTAATTCAAGGAGTCTCCTTTAAGTTCTGATACTGCTCAATCTGTCGAAAGACCCCAGTCCCTATTGGCTCCTAAATTGATTTTGACATCTGTTCATTAATTGTAATTGGAAACAAAATTAAATGATTGTCAGTTTAGTTCATTTGTTTTTTTCTTGTGGGGTTCCTCTTTTGGTAAAACCATAAATTTAGACAGATAAAAACTGTAAATAAACCATTAAAACTGTAAATAAACCAATAAAACTGTAATAAACCAATAAAACTTCAAATAAACCCTAATAATCAAATTAAAATTTGGTTCTCCAGCCCAATCATGCACTCCAGTCCCCGCGGCGCCCACCGGTCACGAAAGTGATCTAGCGCGCCGGCGGACACCGCGTGCTCCAGCTCTAGGGCCACCCGGGCGCGAACATGGCCACGGAAGAGAGGGAGGCAATCCGGCCGGACGACCCCCTCGACCGCCCGCTGCCTGGACCAATTAATGGCCTTCTTCGCCAGGCCCAGGAGCAGACCCACGAGGAGGTCCTCCGACCTGCCCGCTTTCTTGTGGGGTTCCTCTTTTGGTAAAACCATAAATTTAGACAGATAAAAACTGTAAATAAACCATTAAAACTGTAAATAAACCAATAAAACTGTAATAAACCAATAAAACTTCAAATAAACCTTAATAATCAAATTAAAATTTGGTTCTCCAGCCCAATCATGCACTCCAGTCCCCGCGGCGCCCACCGGTCACGAAAGTGATCTAGCGCGCCGGCGGACACCGCGTGCTCCAGCTCTAGGGCCACCCGGGCGCGAACATGGCCACGGAAGAGAGGGAGGCAATCCGGCCGGACGACCCCCTCGACCGCCCGCTGCCTGGACCAATTAATGGCCTTCTTCGCCAGGCCCAGGAGCAGACCCACGAGGAGGTCCTCCGACCTGCCCGCTTTCTTGTGGGGTTCCTCTTTTGGTAAAACCATAAATTTAGACAGATAAAAACTGTAAATAAACCATTGAAACTGTAAATAAACCAATAAAACTGTAATAAACCAATAAAACTTCAAATAAACCTTAATAATCAAATTAAAATTTGGTTCTCCAGCCCAATCATGCACTCCAGTCCCCGCGGCGCCCACCGGTCACGAAAGTGATCTAGCGCGCCGGCGGACACCGCGTGCTCCAGCTCTAGGGCCACCCGGGCGCGAACATGGCCACGGAAGAGAGGGAGGCAATCCGGCCGGACGACCCCCTCGACCGCCCGCTGCCTGGACCAATTAATGGCCTTCTTCGCCAGGCCCAGGAGCAGACCCACGAGGAGGTCCTCCGACCTGCCCGCTCCCCTCCGCACCGGGTGGCCGTAGATCAAGAGCGTGGGACTGAAGTGCAACCAAAACTTGAGGAGCAGCCCCTTCAAATAATGAAAGAGGGGCTGCAACCTCTCACACTCGATATAAATATGAAACACGGACTCCTCCAGACCGCAGAACAAACATGCGGTCTGGGAGTCCGTGAACCTACTTAAATACCTATTGCACGGGACTGCCCTGTGCAACACCCTCCAGGCCAAGTCCCCAATAGAACAAGGGAGGACTCCCGCATAGAGAGCCCCCCATTGGGGACCTCCGCCTCCGTCGGAAGGTAAAACGGCACGCCACGGCGTGTCCGGACGGCAGGCGAAGATGGCAAAGTGGAAGGTGTGCAGGAGCAGCCCGTACAGGAAACCCCTCCGTGCGGAATGAAAAGGCACGGAGGGTATTTCCTCGAGACGGCTCAAGTTGTGAGGCGCCGGCTCCCGAGGGGGGGGTCGGGGCTGGGCGCCGACAAGGAATTCCGTCCGAACGGGGGAAAGCTCAGACGGGATCGCCCCACACGCCTGAGCCGCCTCGATACACCTAGTGGTGCCGGGGCATACTTTCGCCTTTATCGACTCGATGGCATCGGCCGCGAGCCGGACGTTTACCCAAGACATGCGCCTCGCCAACTCCTCCGGCGCCATCCAGCCCACTCCTCCGCCATCGAGCAGGTCCCCGACTCGAGTCACCTTGCCAGCCACAGCTCTGTGCTCCGCCAGCCACCCGAACCTGCGGACGTGGAGGTGCGGATTCCTGAACAGTGGCTCCCGAAGGACAGCCACCATTCCTGTCGGGGGAGAGCTGCGCCTGGAAGCGACCCGGTTCCAAACCCATAGCAGTTCCTGGTAGAAGACAGGCAGCCCCCGCAGGCTGGCACGCGTGCCACCCACTTCCACAAACAGGAGCTGCGTGTCATAATTGAGGCCACGCAGCTGGCGGAAAAAATACGTCGCCAGCGCGCACCATCTTGGAGGAATCTCAACGTACAGGTATCTCTGCAGCGTCTGAAGACGGAAAGTCGCAGCCTGGGTGCGAAGGCACACCAGCGCCTGACCGCCCTCCCTAAGCGGGAGACTCAGAACCGCGGCAGAGACCCAGTGCATCCTGTTGTTCCAGAAGAAGTCGACGAGCTTCTTCTGTATCTTGGCGACAAACGCAGGGGGAGGGATCAGAGTAACCAACCGGTACCACAACATGGCGGCCACCAGTTGGTTTATGACCAACGCCCGACCCCTGTAGGACAACACTCGGAGCAATCCCGTCCAGCGACCTAAGCGAGTGGCGACTTTGGCCTCCAACTCGTGCCAGTTCGCCGGCCAGGCGTCCTCGGCCGGGCTGAGGTAGACTCCCAAGTAGAGGAGGTGCGTAGTGCTCCAGGCGAAGGGCCTGAACTCCTCCGGCAGGGAGTCCACCTGCCACTGACCCACCAGGAGTCCAGAACATTTCCCCCAGTTGATCCTGGCGGAGGATGCGTCCGAGTAAATCTGCTGGCATTCCCGCATCCTCCGCAAGTCAACGGGATCCGTGACCATGAGGAGCACGTCATCGGCGTAAGCCGAGAGGACCACCTCCACGCCCGGCCCTTGCAGAGCCAGTCCCGTCAACCTCTTCCGCAAGAGGCGCAGGAAAGGCTCCACGCAAATGGCATATAACTGGCCGGACATGGGGCATCCCTGACGCACCCCCCTCCCGAAGCGAAGGGGCGCCGTCAAGGACCCGTTAACTTTAATCAGACACTCCGCGGCAGCGTACAGAAGTCGGATCCGGGCGACAAAATGCGTCCCGAACCCGAATGCGCGCAGAGTCCCGAAAAGATACTCGTGATCCACCCTGTCGAACGCCTTCTCCTGATCTAGGGAAAGGAAGGCGACCGACAGACCAGCCCTCTGGGAATGGTGGAGCAGGTCCCGGACCAGATGGATGTTATCATGAATAGACCGGCCCGGGACCGTGTAGGACTGGTCGGGGTGGATCATGTGGGCCAGCACGGCGCCAAGGCGAGCAGACATGGCCCTGGCAAAAATTTTATAATCCGTGCTGAGGAGGGAGACCGGGCGCCAGTTCTTAAGAAGCCGGAGATCGCCCTTCTTAGGCAGCAGGACAATCACTGCCCTGCGCCACGAGAGGGGCATCTCCCCGGTCGCCAAACTTTCCCCCAGGACCCGCGCGTAGTCGCCCCCCAGGACGTCCCAGAACGCCCTGTGGAACTCCACGGTCAGCCCGTCCAGCCCCGGGGACTTCCCCCTAGAGAGCTGGCGGAGGGCGCCGGTCAGCTCCTCCAGACACAGAGGAGCATCCAATTTTTCGGCGCCCTCCAGGCCGACCTTCGGCAGGTCCTCCCACAAAACTCTGCGCGCGTCCTCGCTGGACGGATCCGGAGAGAACAGAGCCCCGTAATAGGCGCGGGTCTCCGCGCGGATTCCCTCCGGATCCGAGACCGGAGATCCGTCGTCGGCCAGCAGCTCCAGGAGCTGCTTACGGACCCCCCGTCTTTTTTCCAGCGAGTAGAAGAAGGGGGAGCCGCGGTCCAGGTCCCGCAGGAACTGAATCCGCGACCTCACGAACGCGCCTCGGGACCCGACGAGCTGCAGGTCCTTCAGCGCGCCCTTCTTCTCTTCGTACACCAACCGCAGGGCCGGGTCCTCGACGACTTGACCGAGACGGGACTCCAGGTCGAGCACCTCCTTCTCCAACCGCCCGACCCTGGCTTCCCGCCTCTTGGTCGACCCCCTCGCATACTCCTGACAGAAGAGACGGACGTGAGCCTTGCCCACGTCCCACCATAGCCTCAAGGAGGGGAAGCCCCCCTGCTTCCTTCTCCAGCCGGCCCAGAACCGACGAAACGAATCCTGGAACCGCGCGTCCTCCAGCAGCAGGTTGTTAAAATGCCAGTACGCGGACCCCTCCCCCGCGCGCAGCGGAACGAGCTCCGCCCACACCAGGTGGTGGTCCGCGCACGGCACCGGCCGCATGGAAGCCGCCGGAACGCAGGAAACGTATGCCCTGGAAATGTAAAGGCGGTCGATTCTGGACGCACCTCTCCCAGGCCTCACACAAGTGAAAGCGCTGGAGTCGGGATGGAGATTTCGCCAGACGTCCACCAAGTCGAGGGACCCGACCAGGTCCCTCAACTTCTCCATCGCCGCCGGGCATCGCAGGTGGCCGGTGCGGTCCCTTGCCTCGAGGGTGCAATTAAAATCCCCCCCGAGGACGACGCACTCGCCCGCGTCGATGGAGCCCAGAAGAGTGGACACTTCTTCAAAGAAGCGCGCTTGCTGCGCACCGGCCCCAGGGGCGTACACGTTCACTAAATGGAGCGGCACGCCCCCCAGGCGAACAGTGACCTGGAGCAAGCGGCCCGGCACGAGCTCCTTGACCCCCAAGATCTCCGGCTGAAAATGCGGGGCCAGCAAAATAGCCACCCCACTGGAAACATTGGAGAGGTGACTCATGCTGACCCCTCCTTGCCACTCCAGGAGCCACGTGGCCTCGTCTCCCGGAACGGTGTGGGTTTCTTGCAGGAAGCACACCGCATACTTCCCGTCCCGAAGGACCGAAAAGTTATTAAATCTGCGGCTAGCTTCCCTGCTGCCGTTGATGTTGAGGCTGGCTATGGTTATCTTCATTTCAGAAGCATAATCCAACCCCTACTTAACTCTAACGGGGGAAGGGAGGGCGGCCGCTAGTCGACCGCCACTCCCTTTGCAGCCCAGTGAGGAAGGACCGGAACTGACGCAGCTCGAGCGGGTCCACGCCCGCGTCCACGACCATGGTCTTGAAGGCGACGCGGGCCGACCCGACGAGCAGCGCCAGCCCCGTCCATCTATCGAGGGCCAGCCGGGTCCTCTGACGACCCTGGCACGTGGCCACAAAGTCCCGGAGATCCTCAATGGGAATGAGGGGGGTCCCGGCGAGGGGCGCGAAGTCCTCCATCTCCTCATCAGCGATGGAGTCGCATTCCTCCTCCGCCCCCACCACCGAGTCCCCCTCCTCCTCCGGGGGGTCACCACCGGCGGCCGACCCGTCCGCCACACGGAGCGCAGCGAGCGGCTCGGCCGCGACGGCCGGCCCCGCCTCCGCCCGGATCCCACCCCCAGGATCGGTAGCGGAGGATTCCTCCCTGGGCTCCTCTAGGGGCGCCAGGCCAGAAGACGGCGGCGGTTCAGAGCCCCCCTCCGCCCCAGGCGCCAGAACGACCGGAGAGATCGGAGAGTAGGTAAAAACGAACTCCTCCATGTCGCCCGGCGCCGGAGACAGAGACAGAGACAGAGGGCCCCCCTCTTCCGCGCCACCGGCCTCCGACCCAGCGGATGGGGTAATTTCGGTCAACCCCTGGACGAGGTCGAGCAGCACCTGGGAGACGACCGGGTCACTTTGGGCGAGCTCATCATCCGAGGACTCGCCCGACCCGGACCCCAGGCCGCCCGACCCGTCGAGGGGTAACGGTACCGATAAGGGGTCTACTGCCGCGGGTTGCTCCGCGACACCCCCCACGGGCAGGGTCTCGTCCCCATCCCCGGGAGGCACGAGCTGGGCAGACACCTCTGCCTCAGCCCCCCTAGGGACAGGCGACCCCTGCCGTTCGCCCGTGATGGTATTAGCGGTGGGGTGGGGCGCAGTACCCGCGGCGGGCGACGACTCCCCCTGCCCGGAGGGACCTTCCTCCTCCCGGTCCTCCTCCTCATCCAGGGGGTCGCGCCTTCTTTTAAGGGCTGAGGGGCAGAGGGAGACCTCCATTTCCGCAGAGGCCACCCCTGCTCCCTCCGGCGGAGCGAGTTCTTCGGGTCCCCCGGGCCCGAGCCCGGCCGCAGATTCTGGTGCTACCGCCTCGGCGGTCGCGGCCACAGGCTCGGACTCGAGGGCCCCCCCCCCCCCGCACTCCGCGACTAGCGCGGCGACGCTCTCTGGCGTCAGGGGCTCCATATTGTGGGGCACGCCCTCCCCGGGGGGACCCGCCCTCCGGTATTTGCTTTTCCCCCGCGCCTTCCTCCCGACCGGACAACCCTCCCCCCCCCCGCCGGAGGCCAGGATGGCATCGACCTCCGACGACGACCGCACCCCAGTGGTATTTGTTTGAGGGGGGGCACGGCTAGACCCGGGGGGAGGAGCGGCGGCGGCGCCAGCTACGGCCACGCCAGACGATCTGGCGGCCTTGGAGGTGGGGCAGTTCTTACGGATATGCCCCACCTCCCTGCAGGCGTGGCACCGCACGCCGTCCGTCGTGTAGAAGACGCGGTACGGGGTGCCCTCGTGGAGGACTGTAAAGGCCCCGTCCGTCTCCCCCTCCCGCGCCAGCTGGATAAATGCCTGGCGCCGGAAGGAGAAGACATGGCGAAGGCTGGGTTCCCGGAATCCGAGCGGGATTGGCGTAATCGCCGACCTCACCTCCCCAAGTTGGTGCAAGTGGGGGAGGAGGAGCTCACCGGAGATGAAGGGCGGGATGTTTGACAACACGACCCTCTGCGCGGTGGCCTCAAGAGGGTCCACCGGCAGGAAGGTCCCGCCCACGGTGAGCCCCTGGGCGATGGCCAGGGCCACCGCCCGCTCGGACTCCAGGAAGAACACAGCCTTCCCATACATCCTCGAGGCGGCGAGGATGGCTGAAGGGCCGACAACCCCAGCCATCGCCTTCACACAATCCTCGATTGTCATGTTGGGGTGAGTGTAGCTCTTCACCCCGAGCTTCTTCGTAACGAGTCGGAACGGCGACAGGGCAGCGGAAGGAGCGGGAGCAGCCACGGCTTTGGCCGTCACCGCCGCATACGTTCTCACTGGCCCCGTCACCGCCGAAGACGTCGAAGCCATACTGGGGTGGTTTGTTTTTTGGGAGCTACACACACCCCAAGTCACAGGCCCTGTGATATAAAGTGGCCTCGGGAGTAATTTTAATGTCTGCCACCGAGCAGAGGGAGCTTAAAGCCAATGGCCCGCCTCTCCCCTTGATGGAATGATTGGGAGAGTGGCCTCCTCCTCTCTGCTCAAAGTGGCTATTTGTGGGTTGAATGGAGGTGCCCTCTGAGAGAGACAAAGGAGAGGGATAAAGAGAGAGAGAGAGAGGGGATGGGTGGGAAGGAGGGGGGGCCGCAAAGGCAGGGTCCGCACTCTAGGTGGTTGTTGGTGGGTGGGTGTCAGCAGGGGTGCACTCCCCGATGGTGACAAAGTCTATGCAGATGGTCTTCGGGCAGGGGGAGAAGATGTCTTCGCCTGGGTAGGCTGGAAGAAGCCCAGGCTCAGCCCCACACCAGGTCTTCTTGGTGTAGGTAAGCAAGTAAGAGGCTTCACCTGGGCAGCTCCAGCCGACCCAGGCCAGGCTTCCCGGCCCGTCTTCTTTCCTCCCCCCGCCTAGAATACACAGTCTCTTGGGGAATGCACAAGAACACACCCACCTGCAGATGTTGGGAGTAACGAAGCAGCTCCTCCCCTCCTTCCAGGTAGAAGTTGGCTATTGTTCCTCTCCCCTCTCTCCTCTCCTGAGATGGAGGCCTCTCCTCTCCTCCTCTCCCTCCAGGCACCTCAGTTGTAGATGGTCTGGCTGTTGGTGGTGCTTCTCCTTCTTGCCTGGTCAGGAGGCCAGCACGCTCTTCTTTCCTCCTGGAACTCAGAGCAAGCCAGAGACAACCTGCAGCACTCAAAGCAAGCCAGAGAATGAGTTCTTGTGGGGTTTTTTTTTTTTTTTTTTTTTTTTTTTTTTTTTTTTTTTTTTTTTTTTTTTCTTTTTTTTTTTTTTTTTTTTTTTTTTTTTTTTTTTTTTTTTTTTTTTTTTTTTTTCTTTTTTTTTTTTTTTTTTTTTTTTTTTTTTTTTTTTTTTTTTTTTTTTTTTTTTTTTTTTTTTCTTTTAAACTTCAAATAAACCTTAATAATCAAATTAAAATTTGGTTCTCCAGCCCAATCATGCACTCCAGTCCCCGCGGCGCCCACCGGTCACGAAAGTGATCTAGCGCGCCGGCGGACACCGCGTGCTCCAGCTCTAGGGCCACCCGGGCGCGAACATGGCCACGGAAGAGAGGGAGGCAATCCGGCCGGACGACCCCCTCGACCGCCCGCTGCCTGGACCAATTAATGGCCTTCTTCGCCAGGCCCAGGAGCAGACCCACGAGGAGGTCCTCCGACCTGCCCGCTCCCCTCCGCACCGGGTGGCCGTAGATCAAGAGCGTGGGACTGAAGTGCAACCAAAACTTGAGGAGCAGCCCCTTCAAATAATGAAAGAGGGGCTGCAACCTCTCACACTCGATATAAATATGAAACACGGACTCCTCCAGACCGCAGAACAAACATGCGGTCTGGGAGTCCGTGAACCTACTTAAATACCTATTGCACGGGACTGCCCTGTGCAACACCCTCCAGGCCAAGTCCCCAATAGAACAAGGGAGGACTCCCGCATAGAGAGCCCCCCATTGGGGACCTCCGCCTCCGTCGGAAGGTAAAACGGCACGCCACGGCGTGTCCGGACGGCAGGCGAAGATGGCAAAGTGGAAGGTGTGCAGGAGCAGCCCGTACAGGAAACCCCTCCGTGCGGAATGAAAAGGCACGGAGGGTATTTCCTCGAGACGGCTCAAGTTGTGAGGCGCCGGCTCCCGAGGGGGGGGTCGGGGCTGGGCGCCGACAAGGAATTCCGTCCGAACGGGGGAAAGCTCAGACGGGATCGCCCCACACGCCTGAGCCGCCTCGATACACCTAGTGGTGCCGGGGCGTACTTTCGCCTTTATCGACTCGATGGCATCGGCCGCGAGCCGGACGTTTACCCAAGACATGCGCCTCGCCAACTCCTCCGGCGCCATCCAGCCCACTCCTCCGCCATCGAGCAGGTCCCCGACTCGAGTCACCTTGCCAGCCACAGCTCTGTGCTCCGCCAGCCACCCGAACCTGCGGACGTGGAGGTGCGGATTCCTGAACAGTGGCTCCCGAAGGACAGCCACCATTCCTGTCGGGGGAGAGCTGCGCCTGGAAGCGACCCGGTTCCAAACCCATAGCAGTTCCTGGTAGAAGACAGGCAGCCCCCGCAGGCTGGCACGCGTGCCACCCACTTCCACAAACAGGAGCTGCGTGTCATAATTGAGGCCACGCAGCTGGCGGAAAAAATACGTCGCCAGCGCGCACCATCTTGGAGGAATCTCAACGTACAGGTATCTCTGCAGCGTCTGAAGACGGAAAGTCGCAGCCTGGGTGCGAAGGCACACCAGCGCCTGACCGCCCTCCCTAAGCGGGAGACTCAGAACCGCGGCAGAGACCCAGTGCATCCTGTTGTTCCAGAAGAAGTCGACGAGCTTCTTCTGTATCTTGGCGACAAACGCAGGGGGAGGGATCAGAGTAACCAACCGGTACCACAACATGGCGGCCACCAGTTGGTTTATGACCAACGCCCGACCCCTGTAGGACAACACTCGGAGCAATCCCGTCCAGCGACCTAAGCGAGTGGCGACTTTGGCCTCCAACTCGTGCCAGTTCGCCGGCCAGGCGTCCTCGGCCGGGCTGAGGTAGACTCCCAAGTAGAGGAGGTGCGTAGTGCTCCAGGCGAAGGGCCTGAACTCCTCCGGCAGGGAGTCCACCTGCCACTGACCCACCAGGAGTCCAGAACATTTCCCCCAGTTGATCCTGGCGGAGGATGCGTCCGAGTAAATCTGCTGGCATTCCCGCATCCTCCGCAAGTCAACGGGATCCGTGACCATGAGGAGCACGTCATCGGCGTAAGCCGAGAGGACCACCTCCACGCCCGGCCCTTGCAGAGCCAGTCCCGTCAACCTCTTCCGCAAGAGGCGCAGGAAAGGCTCCACGCAAATGGCATATAACTGGCCGGACATGGGGCATCCCTGACGCACCCCCCTCCCGAAGCGAAGGGGCGCCGTCAAGGACCCGTTAACTTTAATCAGACACTCCGCGGCAGCGTACAGAAGTCGGATCCGGGCGACAAAATGCGTCCCGAACCCGAATGCGCGCAGAGTCCCGAAAAGATACTCGTGATCCACCCTGTCGAACGCCTTCTCCTGATCTAGGGAAAGGAAGGCGACCGACAGACCAGCCCTCTGGGAATGGTGGAGCAGGTCCCGGACCAGATGGATGTTATCATGAATAGACCGGCCCGGGACCGTGTAGGACTGGTCGGGGTGGATCATGTGGGCCAGCACGGCGCCAAGGCGAGCAGACATGGCCCTGGCAAAAATTTTATAATCCGTGCTGAGGAGGGAGACCGGGCGCCAGTCCTTAAGAAGCCGGAGATCGCCCTTCTTAGGCAGCAGGACAATCACTGCCCTGCGCCACGAGAGGGGCATCTCCCCGGTCGCCAAACTTTCCCCCAGGACCCGCGCGTAGTCGCCCCCCAGGACGTCCCAGAACGCCCTGTGGAACTCCACGGTCAGCCCGTCCAGCCCCGGGGACTTCCCCCTAGAGAGCTGGCGGAGGGCGCCGGTCAGCTCCTCCAGACACAGAGGAGCATCCAATTTTTCGGCGCCCTCCAGGCCGACCTTCGGCAGGTCCTCCCACAAAACTCTGCGCGCGTCCTCGCTGGACGGATCCGGAGAGAACAGAGCCCCGTAATAGGCGCGGGTCTCCGCGCGGATTCCCTCCGGATCCGAGACCGGAGATCCGTCGTCGGCCAGCAGCTCCAGGAGCTGCTTACGGACCCCCCGTCTTTTTTCCAGCGAGTAGAAGAAGGGGGAGCCGCGGTCCAGGTCCCGCAGGAACTGAATCCGCGACCTCACGAACGCGCCTCGGGACCCGACGAGCTGCAGGTCCTTCAGCGCGCCCTTCTTCTCTTCGTACACCAACCGCAGGGCCGGGTCCTCGACGACTTGACCGAGACGGGACTCCAGGTCGAGCACCTCCTTCTCCAACCGCCCGACCCTGGCTTCCCGCCTCTTGGTCGACCCCCTCGCATACTCCTGACAGAAGAGACGGACGTGAGCCTTGCCCACGTCCCACCATAGCCTCAAGGAGGGGAAGCCCCCCTGCTTCCTTCTCCAGCCGGCCCAGAACCGACGAAACGAATCCTGGAACCGCGCGTCCTCCAGCAGCAGGTTGTTAAAATGCCAGTACGCGGACCCCCCCCCCGCGCGCAGCGGAACGAGCTCCGCCCACACCAGGTGGTGGTCCGCGCACGGCACCGGCCGCATGGAAGCCGCCGGAACGCAGGAAACGTATGCCCTGGAAATGTAAAGGCGGTCGATTCTGGACGCACCTCTCCCAGGCCTCACACAAGTGAAAGCGCTGGAGTCGGGATGGAGATTTCGCCAGACGTCCACCAAGTCGAGGGACCCGACCAGGTCCCTCAACTTCTCCATCGCCGCCGGGCATCGCAGGTGGCCGGTGCGGTCCCTTGCCTCGAGGGTGCAATTAAAATCCCCCCCGAGGACGACGCACTCGCCCGCGTCGATGGAGCCCAAAAGAGTGGACACTTCTTCAAAGAAGCGCGCTTGCTGCGCACCGGCCCCAGGGGCGTACACGTTCACTAAATGGAGCGGCACGCCCCCCAGGCGAACAGTGACCTGGAGCAAGCGGCCCGGCACGAGCTCCTTGACCCCCAAGATCTCCGGCTGAAAATGCGGGGCCAGCAAAATAGCCACCCCACTGGAAACATTGGAGAGGTGACTCATGCTGACCCCTCCTTGCCACTCCAGGAGCCACGTGGCCTCGTCTCCCGGAACGGTGTGGGTTTCTTGCAGGAAGCACACCGCATACTTCCCGTCCCGAAGGACCGAAAAGTTATTAAATCTGCGGCTAGCTTCCCTGCTGCCGTTGATGTTGAGGCTGGCTATGGTTATCTTCATTTCAGAAGCATAATCCAACCCCTACTTAACTCTAACGGGGGAAGGGAGGGCGGCCGCTAGTCGACCGCCACTCCCTTTGCAGCCCAGTGAGGAAGGACCGGAACTGACGCAGCTCGAGCGGGTCCACGCCCGCGTCCACGACCATGGTCTTGAAGGCGACGCGGGCCGACCCGACGAGCAGCGCCAGCCCCGTCCATCTATCGAGGGCCAGCCGGGTCCTCTGACGACCCTGGCACGTGGCCACAAAGTCCCGGAGATCCTCAATGGGAATGAGGGGGGTCCCGGCGAGGGGCGCGAAGTCCTCCATCTCCTCATCAGCGATGGAGTCGCATTCCTCCTCCGCCCCCACCACCGAGTCCCCCTCCTCCTCCGGGGGGTCACCACCGGCGGCCGACCCGTCCGCCACACGGAGCGCAGCGAGCGGCTCGGCCGCGACGGCCGGCCCCGCCTCCGCCCGGATCCCACCCCCAGGATCGGTAGCGGAGGATTCCTCCCTGGGCTCCTCTAGGGGCGCCAGGCCAGAAGACGGCGGCGGTTCAGAGCCCCCCTCCGCCCCAGGCGCCAGAACGACCGGAGAGATCGGAGAGTAGGTAAAAACGAACTCCTCCATGTCGCCCGGCGCCGGAGACAGAGACAGAGACAGAGGGCCCCCCTCTTCCGCGCCACCGGCCTCCGACCCAGCGGATGGGGTAATTTCGGTCAACCCCTGGACGAGGTCGAGCAGCACCTGGGAGACGACCGGGTCACTTTGGGCGAGCTCATCATCCGAGGACTCGCCCGACCCGGACCCCAGGCCGCCCGACCCGTCGAGGGGTAACGGTACCGATAAGGGGTCTACTGCCGCGGGTTGCTCCGCGACACCCCCCACGGGCAGGGTCTCGTCCCCATCCCCGGGAGGCACGAGCTGGGCAGACACCTCTGCCTCAGCCCCCCTAGGGACAGGCGACCCCTGCCGTTCGCCCGTGATGGTATTAGCGGTGGGGTGGGGCGCAGTACCCGCGGCGGGCGACGACTCCCCCTGCCCGGAGGGACCTTCCTCCTCCCGGTCCTCCTCCTCATCCAGGGGGTCGCGCCTTCTTTTAAGGGCTGAGGGGCAGAGGGAGACCTCCATTTCCGCAGAGGCCACCCCTGCTCCCTCCGGCGGAGCGAGTTCTTCGGGTCCCCCGGGCCCGAGCCCGGCCGCAGATTCTGGTGCTACCGCCTCGGCGGTCGCGGCCACAGGCTCGGACTCGAGGGCCCCCCCCCCCCCGCACTCCGCGACTAGCGCGGCGACGCTCTCTGGCGTCAGGGGCTCCATATTGTGGGGCACGCCCTCCCCGGGGGGACCCGCCCTCCGGTATTTGCTTTTCCCCCGCGCCTTCCTCCCGACCGGACAACCCTCCCCCCCCCCGCCGGAGGCCAGGATGGCATCGACCTCCGACGACGACCGCACCCCAGTGGTATTTGTTTGAGGGGGGGCACGGCTAGACCCGGGGGGAGGAGCGGCGGCGGCGCCAGCTACGGCCACGCCAGACGATCTGGCGGCCTTGGAGGTGGGGCAGTTCTTACGGATATGCCCCACCTCCCTGCAGGCGTGGCACCGCACGCCGTCCGTCGTGTAGAAGACGCGGTACGGGGTGCCCTCGTGGAGGACTGTAAAGGCCCCGTCCGTCTCCCCCTCCCGCGCCAGCTGGATAAATGCCTGGCGCCGGAAGGAGAAGACATGGCGAAGGCTGGGTTCCCGGAATCCGAGCGGGATTGGCGTAATCGCCGACCTCACCTCCCCAAGTTGGTGCAAGTGGGGGAGGAGGAGCTCACCGGAGATGAAGGGCGGGATGTTTGACAACACGACCCTCTGCGCGGTGGCCTCAAGAGGGTCCACCGGCAGGAAGGTCCCGCCCACGGTGAGCCCCTGGGCGATGGCCAGGGCCACCGCCCGCTCGGACTCCAGGAAGAACACAGCCTTCCCATACATCCTCGAGGCGGCGAGGATGGCTGAAGGGCCGACAACCCCAGCCATCGCCTTCACACAATCCTCGATTGTCATGTTGGGGTGAGTGTAGCTCTTCACCCCGAGCTTCTTCGTAACGAGTCGGAACGGCGACAGGGCAGCGGAAGGAGCGGGAGCAGCCACGGCTTTGGCCGTCACCGCCGCATACGTTCTCACTGGCCCCGTCACCGCCGAAGACGTCGAAGCCATACTGGGGTGGTTTGTGATATAAAGTGGCCTCGGGAGTAATTTTAATGTCTGCCACCGAGCAGAGGGAGCTTAAAGCCAATGGCCCGCCTCTCCCCTTGATGGAATGATTGGGAGAGTGGCCTCCTCCTCTCTGCTCAAAGTGGCTATTTGTGGGTTGAATGGAGGTGCCCTCTGAGAGAGACAAAGGAGAGGGATAAAGAGAGAGAGAGAGAGGGGATGGGTGGGAAGGAGGGGGGGCCGCAAAGGCAGGGTCCGCACTCTAGGTGGTTGTTGGTGGGTGGGTGTCAGCAGGGGTGCACTCCCCGATGGTGACAAAGTCTATGCAGATGGTCTTCGGGCAGGGGGAGAAGATGTCTTCGCCTGGGTAGGCTGGAAGAAGCCCAGGCTCAGCCCCACACCAGGTCTTCTTGGTGTAGGTAAGCAAGTAAGAGGCTTCACCTGGGCAGCTCCAGCCGACCCAGGCCAGGCTTCCCGGCCCGTCTTCTTTCCTCCCCCCGCCTAGAATACACAGTCTCTTGGGGAATGCACAAGAACACACCCACCTGCAGATGTTGGGAGTAACGAAGCAGCTCCTCCCCTCCTTCCAGGTAGAAGTTGGCTATTGTTCCTCTCCCCTCTCTCCTCTCCTGAGATGGAGGCCTCTCCTCTCCTCCTCTCCCTCCAGGCACCTCAGTTGTAGATGGTCTGGCTGTTGGTGGTGCTTCTCCTTCTTGCCTGGTCAGGAGGCCAGCACGCTCTTCTTTCCTCCTGGAACTCAGAGCAAGCCAGAGACAACCTGCAGCACTCAAAGCAAGCCAGAGAATGAGTTCTTGTGGGGTTTGGGTGGGGTGACGAGAAGGGAAACTAGGTCAGGCAACTGGTTAGCCTCCTCAGCCAAGTGGTGTATAAAAGGCCCAGCCGGCCTCTTTCCCTGATTGGGAGATTGCAAGGGGCTGTGTGAGGGAAAGGCTGGAACTGAGGCAGCCAGAACATGATAAGCCTGCACAAAGGTTTAAGAGTGCTTACTGGGTTGGGGAGAGATGTGAATTCTCCTAATGCAAAGCAGTTGAATTTGAGAATGGAACCTCTCTGGTCATTGAGGTGTGAAATTGGGAGTTTCTTTGATCTCTTAGAAAGATATGAGGAGACTTAAAATTGCAGTAATTGCAAAGATCCTTTTTTTGGAAACTGCAACTCTTCTAGTTCCACACCTGGTTTGTGCTCTGCTTTAATGCTTTTGAAGCTGGAGTTGTAGTGGGTTCACTTGTTAGCTGGTGTACAAAGCAGCTTGAATGCTCAGTATGGGCTGATTCTAAACCTATTAAATTAAATTTCTCTATAAAGGAGAGAGTTGAGGGGTTTCCCAATGGATTGATGAAGCTCAGCTTAAACGTGGCTCAATAGCAGTACGCTTTGCCTCTAAGGCAGAGAGTGAGGGGTTCAAGCCCCACTCCAAGACTTGAGTACATAATCTAGGCTGACTCCCTGGTGTCATATTGGAGTGCTGGATTGTCAAGAGTTGCTGTCTCTGATGAGATGACTAATCTAAAACTAACTTGTGTTTAGGAACACTTGAGAAGTGAGACTGAACTAATGAGTTCATGGATTGGCCTTGTTCAGACTGATCTTCAATGGGAATGGTACAATCCAGTTTAATAATCTCTTTAACAAGCAGTTGGGATTTGACTAACTTTACAACCAATCATGTCTGATGCTGCAACTTGGGCTGAAAAGGCAGGAGACCAATTTAAACTTTATTGACTCCCTTCAAACTTCTATAAAGTGGGGCAGGTTTCTCAATTGGAGACCAGTGTTTACCAGGAGTATGAAGTAGTTAATTGAATGGACTGGGGTTAGGATTGAAAATTGGATTAATAATCAGCACCAATGGATCCAGTTCAAGAAACACCTGCTGGTAATTGGACAGGTGCTGTGATCAGGGGGAGTGCTTCTGAGCACTTGGTTAACAGCAAGCTATTGCTCAGACTTTTAAATAGCAAAAGTGTCAGTGGAAAGAACATGCTGAAAAGCTATAAGGGTTTGTGGTTCTGGGGTGGGGGGAAGCATTTCTCAATACAAAACAGATTGATTGAGTGGGCCTTTAATTAGGGATCATTGATGGGCAGTTTTTCTGTTCTCCATATCTTTCTGGGAGAAACTTCATTTCAGCTCTGCAGGAATTTCAAAGAGAACCTTTTTATAAAAAAAAATAAAGTTGTCCATATCACCAACTTCCAATTGCACACCTGGTTTACACTACTTTAATCCCTTTTGAAACTGTCTGAGCTTTTGAAACCCAGATTCTGAATGGTGTACACCTGACATTCATGATTGAGCAGGGAATGGGTTGGTTCTGTAGAGATACAGGAGCAAGCATGATACCAAATCTTGAGCTGTTGGAGGTCACGCATCGGGACAGGAGGAGGCTATTCATCCCCCTTGAACCTGCTATTCTATTAAATCATGGCTGATGTGAGCCTCATTCTATTTACCTTCCTTTGCTCCACATCTCTACTTTACCCAACAACAAAAATCTCTTGATCTGTCTTGAATTTCAATTGACTGCAGCCTTTGGGGGAAAGTTGCACATTTCCACTAACGTGCTTCCTGATTTCACTCTTAAATGACTGAGCTTGAAGATTATGGCCTCGTTCTGGGTTCCCCACCTGCAGTCTTTCTCTCTCTGCCTATACAAATCCTTTTTTTTTAAACAACTATTTAGACCAACTTTCTAAACTCTCTAGGGAATACACAAGTCTGTGCAACCTGTCCTCCATAATTGAACTCTTTAAACCCAGTATCATTCTGGTGAATCTGCGCTGCACCCACTCAGAGGCCGATATATATTTTCCTGGGGGGCGGGGCCCAGGACTGAACGCAGTGTCCAGATAGGGTCTAACCAAGACTCTGTGCAACCAAAATCTCTCTTCCTCACTCTTTGAATTCCAACCTTCAAGCTAAAGGCCAACATTCCATTAGCCTTTCTGAACCAGACCACCAGCTTTGTGATTTGAGCATTTGCTGCTACCTGACCTCAATGTGCTGAGTTATTGTAAGTAATTTGGCTTTTTGATGAAATGGAGATCCATTTGAGGCAACTGGACCATATTTTGAGATGGAATTTTAGTCTTGAATTCCGATGAATCCTGGACTCTGAGCACGCCTGCCCCTAAACCTTCATGCACTTGTTGAAACCAGTTCCTGGAGACCAATTCTTGTGCAGCAGTTTTGAAAAATAAAGCTGGCTTTTAATTTTGAACAGGAATGAACCATTGGGTTTTTACAACAATCTCTTAGCTTCCATCCAGCCCATTCAAATTCAATTTGCCTTGGTCAGATTTGAACTCAAGTACTGGTTTGCTAGTCCAGTACAGAACCACTAGGCCACCATACCCTCAGCAAAATTCACCTTGGTCAAGCTTCATATGGACTCTGCCCATTTTACCCAGTGCTGTTAATTTCCTGAATGTTTGTCTAATTCTAGTAAGTTCTCTACATTTTGGGATCATTGGAATTGGAAGGGTTTTTAGATCATCTAGTAAAGAATCTTTTTCAGCATGTCTCAAGTGCTTTACAGGCAGCCAATTTATGAATGGCAAGGTCCCACCAACAGCAATAAGATAATGAGCAGATCATTTGTTTTATAATGAACTGAGGGATAAATATTGGCCAGAACACCAGGGAGAACTCTCCTCTTCAAAATCGTGCCATGGGATCTTTGTGGCTGGTTAACTATTGTGTGCCTCACTTTTGCTCCACTCTTTGGGTTTGCAGAGAAGCAACAAGGACACAAGAATTTTTAGGAACAGGAAAAGGCCATTAGACCCAACAAGCCTGTTTCTCTCTTGGCCCCACCTTCTCGCCATATCCCTCAAGCCAAGGATCTTGCTGCCTCTACTGTCTGTCAATGACTCTTCCTGGGAACTGATTGCAGCAAAGCCCTGAGGAAAACTAGGATCAGCTTTTTGTTCAGGATGTGGGTGTCGCTGACCAGGCTGGCATTTATTGCCCATCCCTAGTTGTCCTGAAGGTGGCGGGCTACCTTGAACAGCTGTGGTCTTTGTGGCAATGGTGTTGGGTCGAGGAATTCCAACATTTGAGCTGACTAATGAAGGGTGAGTGTTATTTCACCAAGTGAGGGTGGTGTGTGACCTTGGAGGTGATGGTCCCACAACATTGCTTCTCTTGTCCTTGCTGGTAGAGGTCATGGAGGGCAGTAACCTTGCTACACTGCACCCAGTGGGTTGGACATGCAGCAGCCACACAGCACTACTGGTAAAGGGTGGATAGTGAGTCTAGTGGCAGGACTGCTGACTAGGTGAACTGCTCTGTCCTGGGTGGTGGTGGTGAGCTTCCTGAGGGATGAACAGGGAATGGGAATCTTCATCTCAAGTACGAATATGCACCACTAAATTGGAAACCAGATACAAAAAGTGACTCGAGGGGAAGGTGTCCACTACATGAGAATTAATACAACCTACTATCGGATTCTCCATCTGCTCACTATCATTGTGAGGGAATGGGTTCTTGGTTAATGGGTTCGGAAGATGGCCAATAACTCCACTGCTCTTAAGTAGTCTTTTCCACAATACTTCCTGACTCACTCACTGTGCTGGCCATTGCTGACTCTCCGAAACCAGTTCCTTCACTCGACCCCAGCGAGGGAAGTTGCCAAGTTGAAGACTTGGTTGAGGGGGGGGGTCTGTGCACCCTGAAATGCTGCTGTTCGTGGTTGTCAAGTGATTAACGTACATTCGTGCTATACGTTGCTAGTCTGAGGGGTTACCTCCGCTTGTTTATTTATCTAGCTGTCGGTTAGGGTTATATATATACTCAGCAATTCAGGCCACTCCAGAACTTGAGCCCATAATCCAGGCTGACACTCCCAGTGCAGTGCTGAGGGAGTGTTGCACTGTCGGAGGTGTCTTCTTTCAGATAAGCTGTTAAACAGAGGCCCCCATCTGTCCTCTGGTGGGTGTAAAAGATCTCAATGTAGGAGTCTCTGCACTCCTAGCAAAGAATCTATAAACTCACTGGAAGTTAACAAACTGAGTTTAATGTATTAAAACTTTACAAAACAAGAAAATGCAGGAGAAGCTCTAAACAGGTCTTTTCACTATCACTCCACATGAGGACTGGCTGACCACGCCCTCTACCTCTGACGTCACATGACCCACGTGGTGATTTTATCGCGTCAGAGTGCGATTTTGTCAATCTAGCTGTTTAACCAGAGCCAACATTAAAAGGTGATAAACATGCTTAAAGGCAATTATACAAGTCACTGAGAATCTTAGTGGCTTTTTGCCACATCAACACTATTTCTAAGAGCAGAGGGAGTTCTCCCCAGTGTTCTGAGCCAATATCGTCCCTCAACCAACATCACTGAAAATAGATCAGCTGGCTTTCTAATTGCTGTTTCTGGGATCTTGCTGTGTGTGAATTGGCTGCTGTTTCCTCAGTTACAGCAGTGACTAGACTTCAAAAGTAACTCATTGGCTGTGAGGTTGTGAAAGGCGCTATATAAATGCAAGTGCTTTTTAGTTTGCTGTTTACAGGCATTCTCAACTGAGAATCCCCCACCACGCTCCGTATTTCCCCCCCCCCCCCAAACCCACCACGTATCTCCGACGTGGTACAGGGATCTTAAGTGTTGTCGGGTCAGTTGGGAGAGGTGGATTCGGTCTGTTCCTGTGTGCAGCCATGTCTCTGCTGGTAGCAGCTCGGGCACTATTTTCCTCTTTATTGGCACCTTCCTGTCTTCCCCCCCCCCCACCAGTTTGCTGATTTATTCCACATTGCTTCAAAGAAGCATCCCCTGCCCCCTGGATTCGAGGGCCGAAGTCTGAGGGAGCTCTGGAGATATGTAATGCAGCCATTCAAGCCCGAACTATAAATGGGGTGTGGCACCCAACAGTCGGGGTCTGTGCAGGTGATTGGAGGCGGGTTGGGTGGGAAATTTGAAAAGTTGCAGCAGGTCAGGAACCTGCCATCGCACCGGCCTTTCCCTAGGGTGCGTTGCCGGTGCAGCAGCAACCAGACAGGCAGAGGTGGACGACCTAATTCAAATCATTAACGGGTAGTTGTCAGACCCTTGAGCACCTTTTTCAGACTACCTTTCTAATTTCCCTGGCTGCCTGCGGGATTCACACAGCTCGGGAACCACATCTGTCGGCCTGAGGCAGGAATTGAGTGGCCATTGATCCAGCTGATTCGATGATGGCGTGTAATGTACTATAAAAGCTCCCACCTCACAGCTGATCACTTTCCTCGGGCAGAAGCTGTTGTGACTGCATTCCCAGCACAGACTTAGCTTTTTACAGGTGGCAAGTGTTTCCAGCAAAGTCGCCATCTCGTCTCACCTCATTGGTAGAACCAATCACAGCATTGACAGCTTGCTCCTCTGATCTCTACTTGAACTGCCATCTATTCCATAAACATGGGTGCCGTTTATACTGTCACCTTGGTCCTCTGAAATCGGGCCATGAGCCCCAACACCAACCGATGCCCTCTTTGCCATTGCACACAATCACATCCATTTCACCAAGAATGAAGCAAGTGTCACTGCACGTGCGGTTGGATTAGCTAATCTGGCAGGCTTTCCAAGGGTGCAAGGCATCGTTGACTGCACACATGGCCCTTAAGCACCCCATCGCAATCCAGGTATTTTTGTCAACCGCAAGGGCTTCCACTCCCTCAACGTTCAGCTGGTGTGTGACCACAAGAAGGAAATTTTGCATGTTTTTGTCAAGTACCCTGGCAGTTGCCATGACTCCTTCATACTGTGCCAGTCTAGTGTGCCTCCGCTATTCAGTCCACCAGACCAACTTAACGCAAGGCTACTTGGAGACAAGGGCTATCCCCTGAGGACATGGCTAATGACGCCATTGAAAAGCCCATCCAACGAAGTAGAGGAGTGCTAAAACTCCAGCCACATGTCCACCAGAGCCATAATCGAGCAAACCATCAGTTTGCTGAAGATGCGCTTCAGATGCCTGGATAGATCAGGTGAAGCCCTGCAGTACTCAGCAGCCAGGGTCTCCAGAATCATCGTGGTTTGCTGTGCACATCTGGTCCGGTCCCCCTCAGTGCCTGCAAGTGGCTGGAGAGCACCTTGCTGCACATCAGGGGGGCCATGGGGACCTGTTTCTGCACTGGCAGTCCTACTCAGAAGGACTTCCATGAAGGTCTGGTTTCTCTGTTCAATAGATGACCATCGCTCCTTCAGAGATGTCATTCTATTCAGAACATCACCATGTTTTCTGCATTCTGGCGACTTATCACGTGCATGGAGGTTGCCACTTTTTCCATGGTGAAGTGTTCATGCGCCAATGACTCCACAAGGGGTCTGCTCATGTTAGCAATGGACTCCTCCATTCGCTCCACACTTGCAGCGACCCTGGAGACAAAACCTGCCAGAGACTCCTGCATCTGTTCCTGGAGTTCCAGCCCTGCTGATGTTATGGATGGACCCAGAGGCAGAGGGTCGACATGCAGCTGAGCCGAGCTGGCAGATTCCTGCACCCTCCGACTAGGACTCACCACTGTTGTCCCTGTCTCCACAGTCTGCTGATGCTCACTTGTGAGCTGTGATATACCAGGTGACAACACTACTCTATCTCACGATGTTCCCTCCGAGGTGTGAGTGTCTGCGCTGGTGTTGGGTGTGGTGAATTCTGCTGATGCTACACCCTCAGAGGTTGCAGCTTCCTCTGAGGAGTCTTGAGGCTCATGCTAGTGGGGATGGATGCTTGCAATGGTCCTGTGGGGGAGTAAAGGAAAGATTCAGATGAGGCCAAGGTTACATGCATATTGCAGATGATCATACGTCCATCTGTTAGAGCTTCAGAATCATTATCAGCGGCTCATGCAATGTCATTGAGAGACATGGAAAACTATTCTGTCACCAGCTTGCTGTATTGTGCCTGTCTGTCCGTGTCTTCCACCCCCACCCCCCCCCCCTTGGAAATCTTCCTCCACTCCCACGATCTCCAGGACCGCCGCCTCCCAGGGGATGAGCTGGGCTACTGAAGGTGGCCCTCCTCCTGTCGTTGCTCTTTCCCTCTTATTGTGAGCTCTCTTTTCCTGCAATGAGGGAGACGTGTGGAGTTTGAGTGAGAATGAAGGAATGAGTGCAGAGACTCCAGAGCATAGATGCTTAGAAGGGGACAAAGATGAAGTGAGGTGGCAAGACCAAGGGCCCTCCCTGTGTGTTGTAAGTTGTAATAGCATCAGTGATAGGGAGTGTGAGGGCAGCACAGTCGATTAGTTAAGTGAATGTGACCATAGAGAGTGAATGGGTAAGGGTGCATGGATGTCAGTGTCAAGTGGGAATTGGAGGAAGAGATTGCTAAAGCTGAGTGCTGGTGAGGAAAGGCAATGGGGATCAGATTGAGGGTGATGGGAAATTCATACTCACTTTTCCAGTGCACAGAGGGTCATGAAATCTCTTCCTGAACTGAACCCAGCTTCTGCAGGATATTGACAGAGTTGACCTCCTCTGCCACCTGGATCCACACAGCCTTGGTCTGCTGGGGAGGCTTCTTCCTCCCTGAAGAAGGGAAGAGCACCTCTTTATTTGCTCTTGCTCCCTCTACTAAAGCCTGCAGGGCAACATCAAAGTGGGGTGCAGACCTAGATCTCTGGCTGGCCATTCTTCCTGCAGGTGTCTCTAACATGTAAGGGCAAGAGCTTGGCAGTCTGCAGAAGAAGCAAGGCTTGTTGCAGACCTTAAATGCAGCAGCAATGATGACATCATCAGAGGCGACTTTCGAATTGGTAATCTCCTTGGCCATGGGTTCCCACACGTTGGAACTCAATTGGCCAATTAAGTTAAAATGGCATCATTTTCCCACATCGTTTTAGAATCGGGTGGCTAACACGAAATGCAGATTACACGACTCCAGCCCGCCCCAGTAACAAAATCCAGCCCATTGCTTGTGTCAGGATGGCCAAGCTTCCCATCATGCCTTGTAATTATGGTGGCAGCCTAATACATGGCTTCCAACATAGCATGTTACAATAACATTCCCATTAACCCTGTGCTTCCCACATCAATCTAAGAATAAGGGGCTGCCCTTGCAAAACTGAGATGAGGAGGAACTTCTTCACTCAGAGGGTAGTAAATCTGTGGAATTTGCTACCCCAGAGAGCTGCGGAAGTTGCAACATTAAATAAATTTAAAATGGAGATAGACAGACAGTTTCCTCGCAGATAATGGAATTAGGGGTTACGGGGAGAGGGCAGGGAAGTGGACGTGAGTCTAGATTCGGATCAGCCATGATCCTATTGAATGGCGGAGCAGGCCCGAGGGGCCATACGGCATGCTCCTACTTATGTTCTTATGTTATGTAATCTCTCCTGTTGGCCCTGCTCAAGAATCCTTTCCCTCCCCAACAGCCACACCCGGATGTTCTACCTAATGGCTTTATATCCAGGGATCCTCTGGACAGCCACAAGTGTCGCATCCCGACTATTGAAGCTCTTACGGCGTCACCTGTGTCCTAGTGACCTGGCTCTGCCTGGGTTTAAACCACCACTCATCATCGGCGACCAGTCAAATTCAAGTATGGTATGTCCTCCTTCAGTCATCTACTTGTGGGTCTTCAGGTGGCTGTGGAGGCCAATCCGAGATCCACAGACTCTACTACAGTGTGGGCATGTAAGACTATTGGTAGTGACTGGAGTATGGGTCGTCTTAAGTTGTTGTCTCTCCTTACGGCGCTGGCGTTTATCCTCAGCGGCATGCTGGAGATTCTTTTAATGTAGTGCGGCTCCGTTGTGGATACATTTTCTCCAATTGTCTCTGTCCAGTGCGATTTCCTCCCAGTTATCAATATCGAGATGGAACTTTTTAAGGATTACTTTGATGTTATCTTTGTAACGCTTCTTTTGACCACCAGGAGACCTCTGCCCTTCCTTCAACTGGGAGTACAGAACCTGTTTTGGGAGACGTGAGTCTGACATGCGAATGACATGTCCTATCCATCGGAGTTGATGCTGCATGATGAGCGTAGTGATGCTGTAGATATTGGCCTCCAAGTATACTCCAGTTTGTACGCTTGTCCTCCCAGCTGACCCTCAAGATTTTGCGTAGAGAGCGTTGGTGGTATTGCTCTAAGGCTCTAAGGTAGCCAAATCTAGTGGGAGGATAGAGGATTGGGAAAACTTTAAAAGACAGCAAAAAAGGGCAGTAGACAGAAGGCTGGAAACTATAGACCGATCAGGAAGGCCAATGGAATGTGTTCTGGCAGGTTGTGATTAACTTAATTGCAATAGGTCAGAAGATTACATTAGTTGCTGCTGACTCGGTTTTAGTCCACAGGCAATGGTACAAAAATACATTAGATATCAAGTATCCCATCATGCACTAGTAAGGGCAAAATCATATTTCCACATTCCCTCCTTTTGTCCTTATCAAGGACAACCTAGTCGAGCAAGATTGCATTTAATCTTTCCTTCTCCATCAAATAGGTCCTTGATCTGTACCTGCATCATTACTTTAACTGGTTCTGCATAATAACTGTGGCCAACGCTTGGTCCTGTACTCTTATCCAGGCACCATGAGCTTACTGGTCTCCCTATCCCAGATGTATTGATGAGGACCAGGGAGGGGAGCTGTCTAGCATGGTCATACTTAGGCTGATACCATCCTTTGAGGGTGTCCAAATCGTACCCTGCCGAGGTCCAATGCCTTTGCCAGTCTTCATCTACTATAATCTTTTTGGGGCCATTTAACTCATACTTGGTAATACTCCCATTTTGGCGTAAAATCCATTCCATCGTCTCTGACTCATTGAAGGGGATAGGTCTTAATGGAATTCCCCCTATACTATGTATGGGAACATGGGCAGAAACCCAACAGCTGGAAGCGCTTACCGTTGTTGTGTACATGTATGCCATATACAAAAATGTATTTATATACAATTCGGGCATTGCAGGTATTATAAGTGCCCCAAGGAAACATAGTCCTAATGTCCAGTTCCATTTACCAATGGGTTGGTGATTTCTTTCCTTGTTTTCTGGAGCTCTTTTGCAGTGGGAGGCGTGGATCCATGTTGGTCTCTCTTTCACCTTTACAGCAGTATTAGTTGCTAGGAGTACTTGGTACGGACCTTCGAATCTGGGTTGGAGACCGTTCTTTCTCTTGAATACTTTCACGTATACGTTGTCTCCTGGTTTTAGGTTATGGCACCTTCCTTCAGCTGGTTCAACCTGGGCTTGCTTGACCTGTTGGTGGAAACTGGAAATACACTTAGTTAAGGCAATGCAATAATTCAACATATGTTCTTCCATCTTGTGAATGTCCATCTGCTTGGCAGTGAAGGGTGCAGAAAATGGCCGTCTCTGAGGTCGTCCCATGACGACTTCACGTGGTGACAGTCCCGTCGTTCTGTTTGTTGCTGATCGCCTTACCATCAATGCCAAGGGTAACAGTTCGACCCATTTAAGTCCTGTCTCGCTGCAGAGTTTGGAAAGTTTATTTTTCAGCATACCATTATATCTTTCTACCAGTCCCGCTGACTGTGGATGACAGCTGCAGTGGAAGTGTTGGTTGATCTGTAAAGCCTTACACATTTCTAGCACAACTGTCCCAGTAAAATGTGATCCATTGTCACTTGAAAGTTGTGCAGGTATACCAAATCCTGGTACAATTTCTTTTAATAAACATTTAGCAACAGTAACTGCATCATTTTTTTTTTTTTTACATGGAAAGGCTTCAATCCATCGTGAAAACACGTCTACAATAACTAATACATATTTAAATCCTAAACATACTGGTAATTCAATAAAATCCATCTGTAAATGTACAAAGGGTCCTGTTGAATTTGGGTGGGAGGCAGCCTGTACCTTTTCCATTTTACCTGGGTTCATTGTTTGGCAGGTAATGCATTGTTCACTAATTTGTTTTGTAATTGTCAATGCCTGGTGAATACCAAGTTTGTGTGATATAGTCTGCCATCCCCCCTTTGCCTGCATGTGAACACGTGGACACATCGGGCAATCCATGGGAGTATTGACTTGGGAGCCGCCGTGCGGCCGTCATGGTAGACCCATACTCCTTCAGGTGTTTTAAAACAAGAATCATTCACCCAAGCTAACACTTCGTCCGGACTGGCCTGTAATTGATAGGCCAAAACGTCATCAATTGTGGGTGGGGGATTGTCTGGATCTTGATTTCTAAGAACATATGCGGACACTTGTGACCCTGTATCAGATAGAGCAGCAGCCTTAGCTGCTCGATCCGCCCTATCATTGCCCAAAGAAGCATGGTCTTGATTGCCTGTATGTGCTTTGCATTTAATAACAGCAACTTTTGTAGGACACTGGAGAGCCTTTAAAAGGTTATCAATTTGTTCAGCATTTTTAACTGTAGATCCTGATGAAGTCAGGAATCCTCTAAGTTTCCAAATTTGACCATAATCATGAGTGACTCCAAATGCATACCGAGAGTCAGTATAAATATTCACTGATTTTCCTGTAGCTAAAATACATGCTCTTGTAACGGCAAACAGTTCTGCTTGTTGTGCTGAAAAGAAAGATGGTAGTGAGCATGCTTCGATAATTGAATGATCATTGGGAATGGCATATGCACTTTTTGGCGAGCCCTTTTCGTCTCTGAGGGCTGATCCATCAACATAAAATATAAAATCGCTATTGTCCAGAGGAGTTTCTACAATGTCTATACGAGGCTTAGTGATAAGCTGAGTCACTCATTCACAATGCCTCTTGGGTAGGTGATGCAATTAGCAGGTCGTCTACATACTGTATGAGGGTTGACCCATCGGTTAAGACAATGTCCTGTAAATCATGTTTGAGGCACTGCGAAAAGATAGTTGAGCTTTCTGTATAGCCTTGTGGCAGCCTGGTCCATGTGTATTGGGTTCCTTTGAACGTGAAGGCAAACAGGAACTGGGAATCTTGGTGAATAGGAATGCTGAAGAAGGCTGAGCAGAGATCAATGACCGTATAATACCTTGAATTAGGAGGTATACTGGTCAGGATAGTGGCTGGGTTTGGGACAACCGGGTAGGCAGGGAGAACAGACTCGTTAACTGCTCTTAGGTCTTGAACCAACCCTGACTTATTCTCCACTCCTGTTGAACTGCAGCTTTTGATAGGCGTAGGACCATCTGTCCTAGATCAGAAGATTTGAATTCATGTGCCACTGCTAGTGTACAGTGTGGCTTAGAGACTTTTACCCTGAATAATTCCCATGCTGTTTGGGTCAACAAGATTGGTGACGCTATTCCTTCTTGCCCAATTAAAATTCTTCGGATTTTAAGTGAATATTTCTGATGCAGAAAGGGCTTGTAATTAATTGCCACTTCTAGATCTTCTCCCGTTTTGTCATAATAGACTGTACAGTGCAATTTATCATGCCAATGTCCCAAATTAAACTGCTTCTGGTATTCTGATACTGATCTTGTGACATACTGCAATGCTCCCACAGTCATCAGTAATTGTTTACTGAGGTTGTCATCATGATTAGTCCAACAATAAGCTGAGTCACTGATTCACAATGCCTCTTGGGTAGGTGATGCAATTAGCAGGTCGTCTACGTACTGTATGAGGGTTGACCCATCAGTTAAGACAATGTTGTGGCGACACGCCACCACTGGACATAATCCGCTCACGGCGGCACGGACAGTTTAAGCAGACGCCCCCAGCCGGGGGCCCTTTCCTCCAGCAACTTGTTTCCCGCAGGGACAGGCTGCCAGGAGCACTTTCTGTCTGGGGAGTATTTAAGTGGATGCGCGGGCTTTTCCAGTTTCTCTTTGCCATGAGGTTGAATAAAGCAGTTGTGTTTTACTAGCTCTGGTCTCGACTCCCACGGTATCTCAACACTGGTGACCCCAACGCTCAGGACGAATCCTAAGCTAGCATAGCGGATACAAACGCAGTCATGGTTAAACTACCGGACTTTTGGGAGAACCTGGCCGAAGCCTGGTTTGTTCAAGCTGAGTCCAGATTCTGGCTGAAACACATTACAGTCGACGCCACAAAGTACGACTACCTCGTCTCCTCTCTCACCTACGCCACAGTCCCCAAGGTTTGGGCAGTGCTGCAGGCTCCACCAGTGGATGGCAAGTACGAACATCTGAAGGCTGCGCTCCTTAAAAAATTTCAAACGTCCTCTTACCAGCGCAACTGCCACCTCCTTGACCTCCCCGGCCTTGGTGACGCTTCACCCTCGGATCTGCTTTCCCACATGCTGTCCCTCTCGGACGACAAAGACACCAGCGCCCTCTTTCGCACGCATTTCATTCGGCAACTCCCCGCCAGCATCCGCCTGCTCATTGTGGAGTCTAGCTCCACGGACCTGAATGACATAGCCGAAAAGGCCGACCGGCTGCTCTCTGCGCAGTCCGCTTGCGACGTCGCACCCGACCACGCGGTCTTCCCGGCCCACTTGGCCCGACCGCCCTACCACTCCGGGTCACTACTACTACCACACCCGTTTTGGCACTAGGGCCCAACGCTGCACGCCACCGTGCACTTTCAAACCCCCCCCCCCCCCGCGATGGCCGTGGGGCAAAAGGGGCCTCTACTGTACGTCGCCGATTTCTGTGCGACACAGGGGCCCAGCACAGCATCACCCCCGCCTCCGCCCTCGAATTCCAAAGCGGCACACGGGGTATTACGCTGGCCGCAGCCAATGGCTCAGACATCTGCACATATGGCACCCGCATGGTCACGCTCGACCTCGCAGGCCGCCGCTACTGCTGGGAGTTCCTCACAGCCAAGGTACTCTGCCCACTCATCGGTGCCGACTTCCTACGCGCCCACGGCCTCCTTGTCAACATTCCGAGGCACCGCCTCGTCAACATCAACACTATTGGCCCCCATCCCCGGCGTATTCACCCCGGCCCGTTCGGCCGGCCTGACGACCTACTGCCTCGCCAGAGCCACGGACGACTACTCGGCACTCCTAGCCAAGTTTCTCGGCCAAAGCCGCCAAACACAGTGTGGAGCACTATATCCCCACCACCGGCCCCCAGTTTCTGCCCACGCCCGCAGACTCAACCTGTCCAAGCTGGAAATCGCGCGGGCCGAGTTCACCACCATGGAACAACTTGGCATCATCCGCCGCTCCAGCAGCCCTTGGGCCTCGCCCCTCCACATCGCCCCCAAGCCCAGCGGAGGCTGGCGCCCTTGCGGGGACTACCGCCACCTCAACGATGCCACCACCCCCGACCGCTACCCGGTGCCGCACATCCAGGACTTCTCGGCCCGACTGGCCGGACGAACCGTCTTTTCCAAGGTCGACCTGGTGCGCGGTTACCACCAAGTCCCCGTACACCCCGCGGACATCCCCAAAACGGCCGTCATCACCCCATTCGGCTTGTTCGAGTTCCTGAGGATGCCCTTCGACCTCAAGAATGCAGCCCAGGCTTTCCAGCGCCTTATGGACTCAGTCCTCCGGGACCTGAACTTCCTGTTCGTCTATCTAGATGACATTCTCGTGGCCAGCTCCTCCAAACAGGAACACCTCGAACACCTTCGCATCCTGTTCGGGTGCCTAGCCCAACACGGGCTCATCCTCAGCCCGGCGAAGTGCCAATTCGGCCTAACCGAGATCGATTTTCTCGGTCACCACGTCACCCCTGCTGGGGCCGTCCCCCTGCTCAACAAGGTGCAGGCCGTCCAGCAATTCCCCCGCCCCAAAACCATCAAGGGCCTCCAGAAGTTCCTTGGGATGGTGAACTTCTACAACAGGTTCATCCCCAGAGCTGCAGCCCTCATGAAGCCCCTATACGACTCCCTCCGAGGTAAATCCGGCAAGATGGACATAGCCTGGACCACTGACACGTCAGCCACCTTCGACGCCACCCTGCTCGCGCACCCGAGGGCTGATGCCCGGGTCGCGCTCACTACCGACGCCTCCAACCACGCGGTCGGAGCCGTGTTCGAGCAGTGGGTCAATGGCGCCTGGCAGCCACTTGCCTTCTACAGCCGCCACCTGCGCCCCCCCGGAGGTCAAATACTCTACTTTCGACCGCGAGCTTCTCGCACTCCACCTGTCGGTCCGCCATTTCAGGTTCCTCCTGGAAGGCCACCGCGTACGTGGACCACAAGCCGCTCACGTAGGCGATGGCCAAGCACACCGAATCCTGGTCAGCTAGGCAGCAAGCGGCCGTGTCCGAGTTTACTACAGACATCCAGCACATCTCCGGTAGAGACAACGTTGTTGCCGACTGCCTTTCCCGTCCTGCCATCTGCGCGAATCACCTCGCGGTCGACTACGCGCAACTAGCAGCGGCCCAGCTCACGGACCCAGACCTCCTCTCGGCGGCTGCCAGGGCTACGCCTAGCCAAGGTCGCGCACGGGCCCGAAGCCACGGCAGTCACTTGCGACGTCTCACTCGGCCAAACCAGGCCGGTCGTCCCTGCAACCTGGCGCCGCCGCATCTTCGCGCTACACGCGCTCTCCCATCCGGGTGCCCGCGCATCCGTCAAACTCCTCTCCCAGCATTTCGTCTGGCGTGGCCTCAGCAAAGGTGTTCAGACTTGGGCCACCTCCTGCCTACGGTACAGCTACACACAAAAGCACCCCTGGGAGACTTCGAGGTACCCAGCCGCCGCTTCGACCACGTACACGTCGACATCGTCGGTCCTCTGCCGCCATCGCAAGGCCAAACTTATCTCCTCACGATGGTCGACCGCTACACACGCTGGCCTGAGGCAGTGCCGCTGCCCTCCACCACTACAGCTGACATCGCCAGGGCGTTGGTTAACACCTGGGTCGCAAGGTTCGGCGTACCAGCCGACATAACCTCTGACAGAGGCGCCCAGTTCACCTCCGAGCTCTGGACGGCCACAGCACGCAACCTCGGGTTGATGCTCCACCGAACCACCCGCAGGCCAATGGGCTGTGTGAACGCTTCCACAGGTCACTCAAGGCCTCTCTCCGCGCCGGCCTGCAGGACAGTACCTGGACTGACCGCCTACCGTGGGTGCTACTAGGCCTACGCACCGCGGTCAAGGAAGACCTCCAGTCCGCGGCAGCGCAGTTTGTCTACGGACAACCGCTGCGCGTCCCAGGTGAATTCTTTCCGGAGGCTACCACGCCTTGGTCGGCCAAACAGCAGCGGCTCAACTCTCTCTTCCGCTCAGCAGTTCGCCCCACTTCCGGTCAACCGACACGGCGAACTCGCACCTCACGTCCCGCCAAACTTACAGCAGGCGCGCTTCATCTTCGTGTGACACGACGCGCACCGCGGGCCCCTGCGACCCCCGTACGACGGACTACAAACCGGGGACAAGGTCGACACAGTCTCCATCGACCAGCTCAAACCAGCACACACAGAACCAGGGGAACAGGTCCCCGTGGCCCGGCCTCCAACTCGAGGCCGTCCAGCCAGCACAGCCGGCGGCGAACCGCCCGGCCCCACCAACTAGACCGGCGACCACTCAGAGCCGCTCCAGCAGAACCATCAGACCACCGTCACGACTTGTCCACGCCTCCTAAGCGGATTCTGGGGGGAGCTCTGTGGCGACACGGCGGCACGGACAGTTTAAGCAGACGCCCCCAGCCGGGGGGCCCTTTCCTCCAGCAACTTGTTTCCCGCAGGGACAGGCTGCCGGGAGCACTTCCTGTCTGGGGAGTATTTAAGTGGATGCGCGGGCTTTTCCAGTTTCTGTTTGCCATGAGGTTGAATAAAGCAGTTGTGTTTTACTAACTCTGGTCTCGACTCCCACGTTTGCCGCGGTATCTCAACAACCGCCTACTTCCACCTGGGTAACATCACCCATCTCCGCCCTTCCCTCAGCTCATCCGCTGCTGAAACCCTCACCCGGGCCTTTCTTACCTCTAGACTCGACTATTCCAATGCTCTCCTGGCTGGCCTCCCACATTCGACCCGATTTAAACTTGAGGTGATCCAAAACTGCCCGTGTCGTAACTCAACGCCAAGTCCCATTCACCCATCACCCCTGTGCTCGCTGACCTACACTGGCTCCCGGTTAAGCAATGATTCGATTTCAAAATACTCATCCTTGTTTTCAAATCCCTCCATGGCCTCGCCCCTACCTATCTTAGTTATTCCCTCCAGCCTCACAACCACCGTCCCCCGCAATAGAATCACAGAAAAATTACGGCACAGAAGGAGGCCATTCGGCCCATCTTGTCCGTGCCGGCCGATTTAAGTGCTGTCCACACTAATCCCACTTTCCAGCACTTGGTCCATAGCCTTGTAGGTTACGGCACTTCAGGTGCACATCCAAGCACCTTTTAAAATGTGATGAGAGTTTCTGCCTCTACCACCCTGTCAGGCAGTGAGTTCCAGACCCCCACCACCCACTGGGTGAAAACATTTCTCCTCAACTCCCCTCTAAAGTTCCGTCCAATTACTTTAAATCTACGCCCCCTGGTTGTGGACTCCTCTGCCAAGGGAAATAGGTCCTTCCTATCTCGGCCCCTCATACTTTTATACACCTCAATCAGGTCTCCCCTCAGCCTCCTCCCCCCCGAGACATCTGCGTTCCTCCAATTCTGCCCTCTGGAGCATCCCTGATTATAATCGCTGCACCATCAGTGGCCGTGTCTTCTGTTGCCTCGGCTCTAAGCTCTGGAATTCCCTCTTTGAACTTCTCCGCCTCTCATTGAAAATAGGAGCAGGAGTAGGCCATTCGGCCCCTCGAGCCTGCTCCGCCATTCAATGAGATCATGGCTGATCAAAAGCCACCACTGTGACCAAGCTTTTGGCCATCTGCCCTAATTTCTCCTTTTGTGGCTCAGGGTCACATTTTTCAATGTCTTACAATACTCCTGTGCAGCACCTTGGGACGTTTTCCTACGTTAAAGGCACTATAGAAATACAAGTTGTTGTTCTCATTGTTGGAGGTGAGCGCTGAACAGGCCCCTCCCCCTACTCCGCACGCACCGCTCCAAGGTGAGCGCGGGCTCTGAACAGTCCCCGACCCCTCCCCCTACTCCGCACGCGCCGCTCCAAGGTGAGCGCGGGCTCTGAACAGGCCCTGCCCCCTCCCCCTACTCCGCATGCGCCGCCGGGCCCCGCTCCCGAAATTCATCCTCATCTCTCCTAAATGGCTTACCCCTTATCCTTAGACTTAGAGATGAAGAGGAATTTCTTCACCCAGAGAGTGGTGAACCTGTGGAATTCTCTGCCATAGAAGGCGTTAGATATTCAAGAAGGAGTTAGACATATTTCTTAAGGCTAAAGGGATCAAGGGATATGAGGAGAAAGCAGGAACAGGGTACTGAGTTTGGATGATCAGCCATGATCTCATTGAATGGCGGAGCAGGCTCCTGTTCCTATCTTCTATGTTTCTTCTTTGTTTAATCTGAAGAACACGAGAGGGGGGAGGGAGTCCCTTTTAATGTGAAGTAGGTGGGTGTCCCTGTAAACAGTGTGGTGCTCCCGCAGTACTGCCTCTCCGTCAGTGTGGTGCTCCCTCAGTACCGACCATCCGACAGTGCAGCGCTCCCTCACTACTGCCCCTGCCATGGAGCAGCGCTCACTCAGCACCGCCCCTCCGACAGTGTGGCACTCCCTCAGTACTGCCCCTCCGACAGTGCGGCGCTCCCTCAGCACCGCCCCTCCGACAGTGTGGCGCTCCCTCAGCACTGCAGTGGAGTGTCAGCCTTGCTTTATATGCTCAAGTCCCTGGAACGGGATTTCTTAACTCTGGTTTATATTTTCTAAGGTCTCTCTGGTGTAGCGGGGACTGTTGGTAAACCAGTTAACTGTAGTATTATTAGTGGGATTCATTGATTTAATTTAAATTCAATTAACTAAAGGGTAAGTCATGGCAGGACAGCCCGGCCACGTGATATGCGGGAACTCGGGGACACTTCCTGTGTCCCTGACAACTACATGTGCAGGAAGTGCATCCAGCTGCAGCTACTGACAGACCGCATTGTGGCACTGGAGCTGCGATTGGATGCATACTGGAGCGTTCACGATGCTCAGGACATCGTGAATAGCATGTTTAAGGAGTTGGTTACCCGTTCCCTTTCTTCCTGTCCAACAGGCAGAGTACTAGGCACAGGCAGGTAATGCAGGGGTCCCCCGTGGCCATCCCCCTCTCCAACCGGTACACCACTTTGAGTACTGTTGGGGGAGATGGCTTATCAGAGGAAGGCAGCAGCAGCAGCCAACTTCCTGGCACCAGGGGTGGCTTTGCTGCACAGAATGGGAGGAAAAAGAGGGGTAGAGCTATAGTAATAGGGGATTCAATTGTAAGGGGAATAGATAGGCGTTTCTGCGGCCGCAAACAAGACTCAAGGATTGTGTGTTGCCTCCCTGGTGCAAGGGTCAAGGATGTCTCAGAGCGGCTGCAGAACATTTTGGAAGGGGAGGGTGAACAGTCAGTTGTCGTGGTGCATATAGGCACCAACGATATAGGTAAAAAGCGGGATGAGGTCCTAAAAGTGGAATATAGGGAGTTAGGAGGTAAATTAAAAAATAGGACCTCCAAAGGTAGTAATCTCAGGATTGCTACCAGTGCCACGTGCTAGTCAGAGTAGAAATAGAAGGATAATTCAGATGAATACGTGGCTAGAGGAATGGTGCCAGGGGGAAGGATTCAAGTTCCTGGGACATTGGAACCGGTTCTGGGGGAGGTGGGACCAGTTCAAACCGGACGGTCTGCACCTGGGCAGGGCTGGAACCGATGTCCTAGGGGGAGTGTTTGCTAGTGCTGTGGGGGAGGGTTTAAACTAAAATGGCAGGGGGTTGGGAACCTGAGCAGGGAGACAGAGGAAAGGGAAACAAGGTGTGGTAAACCACTGTAGTTCACTGTGTTCACTTGTTGTTGTTGTCGTTCACTCTTGTTTCACTGTTACGTCTGACTATGCCTCAGCTGACTCCGCCCTCGGCTACCGAGTATAAGGATGGCCGCATGGCAGCTCCAGGCATTCGGTCGTCCACTAGAGGCATAGTCCTGATCTGTCTGAAGTGCAATTCAGTAGTTAATAAAAGTCTGTCGTTCTGAACTCTGCTCGGCCTCTTATTAGAATTGATAGCGCATCAATTTTATTAACTACTGAAAAAAAAAAATAATAATAACGATGCTGCAGATACTTAAGATCAAGTGCCTGGAACTCGACCCGCAAGAACCGGACTCGACTGCTAAGTTCTCGCACTGGCTGAACTGTTTTGAGTCCTTTCTGGCTGCATCCGGCGAGACCGTCGCCAACAAGCTCAGGGTGCTGAATTCTAAAGTAAACCACCGAGCTTTTGCCCTTATCCAGGATCCTACGAGCTACCAGGGGGCTATCGACATTTTGAAGGAGCAATACGCACGCCCGGTCAACTATGTTTACGCAAGACATCTCCTGGGGTCTCGCAAACAACAGCCCGGGTAACCCACAGAAGCATACATACGGGCGCTGAAGGAACTCGGCCGAGCCTGCGAATGCAAGCAAGTATCAGCCACGGAACATACGGAGGAGCTCATCCGTGACGCCCTCGTTGCGGGCCTCAGGTCCACTCACACACGGCAGCGACTGCTGGAAAGTAGCAAGCTCGACCTGAAGAAGGCGATTTCACTCACCCTTTCATTGGACGTAGCCCACCGGAACATGGAGGCCTACTCCCCGGACCGCGCGGCCGCCTCATGGATGCCGCAGCTGCCACCACGGGCCCCGGCCTCAACTGCTGCAGCGATGTCCCGCCCGAGCCAGAAATGTTATTTCTGTGGCCAAACCAAACACCCAGGGCACGCTGCCCGGCGAAAAACGCGGTCTGCTCTGCCTGCGGTAAGAAGGGACACTACGCTGGCGTCTGCAGAAGTCAGAAGACCCCTACCTCCAGCAGCGCCGCGTGCGATTCGTGGGAGCGGCCATCTTGCCTTCCTCCAGCCTCGTGGGGATCGGGATCGTCATGGGCGCTGCCATTTTGTCCTCCTTCTCCGACTCCGCCATTTTGCCAACGGGCCCCCGACTCACCCACCGCCGCCTCACCGGGGTTCTACAGCGACGCTCCCGACTCCACAGCGGCCTCCATTATGCTGGATCAATCCAGACCCCATCAGCTAGCCAGGTCCACGATGGACATCCAGGTAAATGGCCGCGCCACAACTTGCCTTTTTGATTCCGGGAGCACGGAGAGCTTCATACACCCTGATACGGTACGGCATTATTCCCTCTCGGTCCGGCCAACGCGCCATCGGATCTCCATGGCCTCAAAATCTCGCTCAGCAGACGTCGGCGGCTACTGCGTAGTGACCCTCTCGGTGAAGGGCTCCGTTTATAAAAATGTAAAGCTATTCGTCCTGCCACATCTCTGCGCTGCCGTTCTGCTGGGGTTGGACTTTCATTGTCACTTTAAGAGCGTCACCTTGACATACGGTGGACCTCTTCCCCCCGCTCACTGTCTGCAACCAGCAGTTTTTAAATTGCCCGCCGCGCCCCACCTGTAGTCTCTCCACCCTCAAAATCACCCCCCCCCCCCCCGTTCGCCAACCTCACCCGCGACTGCAAGCCTATCGCCACAAAGAGCAGGCGATACAGCACCGGGGACAGATCCTTCATAAGATCTGAGGTGACGCGGCTCCTGAAAGAGGGGATTATTGAGGATAGTACCAACCCCTGGCGAGCTCAGGTGGTAGTCGTTAAGACTGGCAACAAGCAGCGCCTGGTCATTGACTACAGCCAGACTATCAACAAGTACACCCAGTTGGACGCATACCCTCTCCCCCGCATAGCCGACATGGTTAATAAGATAGCGCAATATCGCGTTTTCTCGACCATTGACCTCAAGGCAGCATACCACCAAATCCCTATCCGCCCCGAGGACCACCAGTACACCGCTTTCGAGGCAAACGGCCGTCTTTTTCACTTACTCAGGGTTCCTTTCGGCACCACCAACGGTGTCTCCATCTTCCAGAGGGAGATGGACCGGATGGTCGACGAGAATGCGTTACAGGCCACGTTTCCCTACCTGGACAACGTGACCATCTGCGGCCATGACCTGCAGGACCATGACGCCAATCTTGATAAGTTCCTTCGCACGGCCCAACTCCTAAACCTCACGTACAACAAGGAAAAGTGCATATTCCGCACAGCCCGCCTCGCTATCCTTGGTTGCGTGGTGGAACACGGAGTCATCGGCCCTGACCCTGACCGGATGCGCCCATTGATGGAACTTCCCCTGCCCCACTGTCTCAAGGCCCTCAAAAGGTGCCTGGGCTTCTTTTCCTATTACGCCCAGTGGGTCCCTCATTATGCGGACAAAGCCCGTCCACTTATCAAGTCCACCTCCTTCCCCCTGACGGCGGAGGCCTGCTCAGCCTTTCACCGTATAAAAGACGACATTGCCAAGGCCACCATGCACTCGGTAGACGAGTCCATCCCCTTCCAGGTGGAGAGCGATGCAACCGACTTTGCCCTGGCCGCTACCCTTAACCAGGCGGGAAGACCCGTGGCCTTTTTTTCACGAACCCTCCAGGGCTCCGAACTCAGACACTCCTCTGTGGAAAAAGAGGCCCAGGCCATTGTGGAGGCGGTGCGGCACTACCTGGCTGGAAAACGATTTACCCTGCTTACTGACCAACGTTCAGTCGCTTTCATGTTCAACAACAAGCAGAGGGGCAAAATCAAAAATCAAGATTTTGAGGTGGAGAATTGAACTTTCCACCTACAATTACGACATCTTGTACCGGCCCGGGAAACTTAACGAACCCTCAGATGCTCTATCGCGAGGCACATGCGCCACCGCGCAGATCGATAGACTACGGGGCCTCCACAACGACCTCTGCCACCCGGGGGTCACCAGGTTCTTCCATTTCATTAAAGGCCGCAACCTGCCTTACTCCATCGAGGCGGTCAGGACCATGACCAGGAGCTGCCCAGTCTGTGCAGAGTGCAAGCCGCGCTTCTATACGCCTGACAGAGCAAACCTGATCAAGGCCACCCGCCCTTTTGAGCGCCTGAGTGTCGACTTTAAAGGGCCCCTCCCCTCCTCTGACCGTAATGTGTACTTCCTCAACATAGTTGATGAGTACTCCCGTTTCCCTTTCGCCATCCCCTGCCCGGACACGACCACCGCTACGGTCATTAAATGCCTGCACAACCTCTTTGCTCTGTTCGGTTTTCCCAGCTATATTCATAGCGACCGGGGCTCGTCCTTCATGAGCGACGAACTCCGTCAGTACCTGCTCATGAGAGGTATTGCCTCAAGCCGGACCACCAGCGACAACCCCCGGGGGAACGGACAGGTTGAAAGAGAAAACGCGACGGTTTGGAAGGCGGCCCTCCTAGCCTTAAAATCTAGGGGCCTTCCGACCTCCCGTTGGCAGGATGTCCTACCTGATGCGCTCCACTCCATCCGGTCACTGCTGTGTACGGCCACCAACGCCACCCCCCATGAGCGAATGTTCGTTTTTCCCCGGAGGTCCACATCCGGTACCTCACTACCACACTGGCTGACGTCTCCAGGGCCCGTCCTGCTGAGGAAGCATGTAAGGTCCCACAAAACGGCTCCCCTGGTAGAGAAGGTTCACCTCCTCCATGCCAACCACCAGTACGCCTACGTGGCATACTCGGACGGGCGGGAGGATACAGTCTCCATTAGAGATCTGGCACCCTCGGGGTCCACTGACCCGTCACCATTGCCCTCCACCACGACCCCCTTCGACACGGCCCAAAATTCAGTAGACCAAATTCTCACCCCTATCCATTCCACCCCAGTAGACGGCATGCCGTGACCCCAGGACCAGCCGGAGTCCACTCGCCCACCCAACACCAAAGGGGACGATACACCGGTGCCCGACCCCGCTCAAGACGCGTCGCTGGAAGCTGTAACATCGCAACCGTCGCCACGAAGATCTCGACGGCAAACGAGGCCGCCCGACAGACTCGCCTACTCGAACTTTTGATACACTTCACCCCACCGGACTTGATTTTAAACGAGGGGTGAATGTGGTAAACCACTGTAGTTCACTGTGTTCACTTGTTGTTGTTGTTGTTGCTGTCGTTCACTCTTGTTTCACTGTTACATCTGACTATGCCTCAGCTGACTCCGCCCTCGGCTACCGAGTATAAGGACGGCCGCATGGCAGCTCCAGGCATTCGGTCGTCCACTAGAGGCATAGTCCTGATCTGTCTGAAGTGCAATTCAGTAGTTAATAAAAGCCTGTCGTTCTGAACTCTGCTCGGCCTCTTATTAGAATTGATAGCGCATCACAAGGATAAAAGCAAAAGATAGGAAGGAGAAAAGCAAAAGTGGCAGTCAGAGAAATCAATGGGTTAAATCAAACGTGGCCACAGTAAATAATAATTCTAATAGGTCTAAGAGCGTTAAAAAAACAAGCCTGAAGGCTTTGTGTCTTAATGCGAGGAGCATTTGTAATAAGGTGGATGAATTGGCTGCACAAATAGAGGTAAACGAATATGATTTGGTTGGGATTACGGAAACATGGGTCAAGGATGGCCAAGACTGGGAACTCAACATCCAAGGGTATTCGATATTCAGGAAAGATAGGCAAAAAGGAAAGGGAGGTGGGGTAGCATTACTGGTTAAAGAAGGGATTAACACGATTGTAATGAAGGATATTAGCTCTGATGATGTGGAATCTGTATGGGTAGAACTGAGAAATACTAAGGGGAAAAAAACATTAGTGGGAGTGGTATATAGACCTCCAAACAGTAAGGCGGAGGTTGGGGATGGCATTAAAAGGGGAATTAAAGAAGCGTGCAATAAGGGCACAGCAGTCATCATGGGTGACTTTAATCTACATATAGATTGGGCTAACCAAATTAGTAACAATACTGTGGAGGGGGAATTCCTGGAGTGTTTACGGGATGGTTTCCTGGACCAATATGTCGAGGAACCAACCAGAGATCAGGCCATCTTAGGCTGGGTATTATGTAACGAGAAAGAATTAATTAGCAATCTTGTTGTACGAGGCCCCTTGGGTCGGAGCGATCATAATATGATTGAATTCTTCATTAAGATGGAGAATGAAGTAGTTGACTCAGAGACAAGGGTCCTCAATTTAAATAAAGGAAACTACGATGGTCTGAGGAGCGAGTTGGGTAGGATTGATTGGGGAATGGCACTCAAAGGGTTGACGGTGGAGAGGCAATGGCAAACATTCAAAGACCGAATGGATGAGCTACAGAATTTGTTCATCCCAGTTTGGCATAAAAATAAAACAAAAAAGGTGACTCAACCGTGGCTAACGAGGGAAATTAGGGATAGCATAAGATCGAAGGAGAGGACATATGAATTGGCCAGAAAAAGCAATAATCCTGAGGATTGGGAGCAGTTTAAGATTCAACAAAGGAGGACAAAGGGATTAATTCAGAAAGGGAAAATAGAATATGAGAGTAAGCTTTCATGGAACATAAAAACTGACTGTAAAAGCTTTCATAGATATGTGAAGAGAAAAAGATTGGTGAAGTCAAGCGTAGGTCACTTGCAGTCAGAATCAGGGGAATTTATAATGGGTAACAAAGAAATGGTAGAACAACTAAATACATATTTTGGTTCTGTCTTCACAAAGGAGGACACAAATAACCTCCCAGAAATACCGCGGATCATAGGGTCTGATGAAAGGGTGGAACTGAAAGAAATCAGTATTTGTAGGGAAATGGTGTTAGGAAAATTGATGGGACTGAAGGCCGATAAATCCCCAGGGCCTGATAATCTACATCCCAGGGTACTTAAGGAAGTGGCCCTAGAAATAATAGATGCATTGCTGGTCATCTTCCAGAACTCGATAGACTCTGGAACAGTACCCATGGATTAGAGGGTAGCTAATATTACCCCACTATTCAAAAAAGGTGGCAGAGAAAAAGCGGGGAATTATAGACCGGTAAGCCTGACATCGGTAGTGGGGAAAATGCTAGAGTCCATTATAAAAGATGCAATAGCAGAAGACTTGGAAAGCAGTGACAGGATCGGACAAAGTCAACATGGATTTACAGAAGGTAAATCATGCTTGACTAATCTACTGGAATTTTTTGAGGATGTAACTGGTAAAATAGTTAAGGGAGAACCAGTGGATGTGGTGTATTTGGACTTTCAGAAGGCTTTCGATAAGGTCCCGCATAAGAGATTGGCGTGCAAAATTAAGGCACATGGGATTGGGGGCAAGGTATTAACTTGGATAGAGAACTGGTTGGCGGATAGAAAGCAAAGAGTTGGAATAAATGGGTCGTTTTCCGAGTGGCAGGCAGTGAATAGTGGGGTACCGCAAGGATCGGTCCTAGGACCCCAGCTGTTCACAATCTATATTAATGATCTGGGCGAGGGAATTGGATGTAATATCTCCAAATTTGCAGACGACACAAAGCTGGGTGGGAGGGTATGCTGTGAGGAGGATGTCGTGAAACTCCAGTACGATTTGGACAGGTTGGGTGATTGGGCAGAAACATGGCAAATGCACTATAATGTGGATAAATGTGAGGTTATCCACTTTGGTGGCAAAAACAGGAAGACAGATTATTATTTGAATGGCAATAGATTGGGAGAAGGGCAAGTGCAAAGAGACCTGGGTGTTATTGTGCACCAGTCGCTGAAGGTAAGCATGCAGGTGCAGCAGGCGGTTAAGAAGGCAAATGGTATGTTGGCCTTCGTAGCAAGAGGGTTCGAGTACAGGAACAAGGATGTCTTGCTACAGTTGTACAGGGCCTTGGTGAGACCGCACCTTGAGTATTGTGTGCAGTTTTGGTCGCCTTATCTGAGGAAGGACGTTCTTGCCATGGAAGGAGTGCAGCGAAGATTCACCAGGCTGATACCTGGGATGGCAGGAATGACGTATGAGGAGAGATTGGGTCGATTGGGCTTATACTCGAGTTTAGAAGATTGAGAGGGGATCTCATCGAAACCTATAAAATTCTGTCAGGCCTGGACAGGCTCGATGCAGGAAGGATGGTTCTGATGGCCGGGGAGTCCAGAACCAGGGGTCATAGTCTAAGGATAAGGGGTAAGCCATTTAGGACTGAAATGAGGAGGAATTTCTTCAGCCAGAGAGTGGTGAACCTGTGGAATTCTCTGCCACAGAGGGCGGTGGAGGCCAGTTCATTAAATATATTCAAGAAAGAGTTGGATATATTTCTTAAGGCTAAAGGGATCAAGGGATATGGGGAGAAGGCAGGGACAGGGTAGTGAATTTGGATGATCAGCCATGGTCTCATTGAATGGCGGAGCAGGCTTGTAGGGCCGAATAGCCTACTCCTGTTCCTATCTTCTATGTTTCTCTGTATTAAATTCCATCTGCCACCTGTCTGCCCATTCTGCTAGCCTTTCCATGTCCTGTTACAGTCGATTGGTATCACCCTCACTGTTTGTCACCAAATTTGGGCGTGTGGCATCGGCAAATTTAGAAATTCTACACTGCATTGCAATATCCAGGTCATTTATATGTATATGAGCAGGCTCGAAGGGCCGAATGGTTGACTCCTGCTCCTATTTCTTATGTTCTTACAAGTGCAAGTCTATCTTGAACCCACAACCTTCTGACTCTACTATCCACTGAGCCACAGCTGACTCCAGTCTTTCACACAGTTTCACCATAACTTCCTTGCTTTTTGCACTCTACGCCTCCCCTAAAGCAGGGGAGTTATGATGAATTGTTAAACAGTTTTTTTTGCAGAGTGACCAAGTTTGTCTGCAGGAAACAAATGTGCATGTCAAAGAAGCTTGTATTATGAAGCTTGTGCCCCTTTGCCAGGCCCGCTGCCTGCGGCCAGCTCTGTGCTGCCTGCGGCCCCTCTCCTAGATTCTGATTCCAGCCCCAGCTCTGTGCTGCCTGCGGCCCCTCTCCCAGATTCCAGCCCCAGCTCTGTGCTGCCTGCAGCCCCTCTCCCAGATTCCAGCCCCAGCTCTGTGCTGCCTGCGGCCCCTCTCCCAGATTCCAGCCCCAGCTCTGTGCTGCCTGCGGCCCCTCTCCCAGATTCCAGCCCCAGCTCTGTGCTGCCTGCGGCCCCTCTTCCAGATTCCAGCCCCAGCTCTGTGCTGCCTGCGGCCCCTCTCCCAGATTCCAGCCCCAGCTCTGTGCTGCCTGTGGCCCCTCTCCCAGATTCCAGCCCCAGCTCTGTGCTGCCTGTGGCCCCTCTCCCAGATTCCAGCCCCAGCTCTGTGCTGCCTGTGGCCCCTCTCCCAGGTTCCAGCCCCAGCTCTGTGCTGCCTGCGGCCCCTCTCCCAGCCCCAGCTCTGTGCTGCCTGTGGCCCCTCTCCCAGATTCCAGCCCCAGCTCTGTGCTGCCTGCGGCCCCTCTCCCAGATTCCAGCCCCAGCTCTGTGCTGCCTGCGGCCCCTCTCCCAGATTCCAGCCCCAGCTCTGTGCTGCCTGCGGCCCCTCTCCCAGGTTCCAGCCCCAGCTCTGTGCTGCCTGCGGCCCCTCTCCCAGGTTCCAGCCCCAGCTCTGTGCTGCCTGCGGCCCCTCTCCCAGGTTCCAGCCCCAGCTCTGTGCTGCCTGCGGCCCCTCTCCCAGGTTCCAGCCCCAGCTCTGTGCTGCCTGCGGCCCCTCTCCCAGATTCCAGCCCCAGCTCTGTGCTGCCTGCGGCCCCTCTCCCAGATTCCAGCCCCAGCTCTGTGCTGCCTGTGGCCCCTCTCCCAGATTCCAGCCCCAGCTCTGTGCTGCCTGCGGCCCCTCTCCCAGATTCCAGCCCCAGCTCTGTGCTGCCTGCGGCCCCTCTCCCAGATTCCAGCCCCAGCTCTGTGCTGCCTGCGGCCCCTCTCCCAGATTCCAGCCCCAGCTCTGTGCTGCCTGCGGCCCCTCTCCCAGATTCCAGCTCTGTGCTGACTGCGGCCCCTCTCCCAGATTCCAGCCCCGGCTCTGTGCTGCCTGCGGCCCCTCTCCCAGATTCCAGCTCTGTGCTGCCTGCGGCCCCTCTCCCAGATTCCAGCCCCAGCTCTGTGCTGCCTGCGGCCCCTCTCCCAGATTCCAGCCCCAGCTCTGTGCTGCCTGCGGCCCCTCTCCCAGATTCCAGCCCCGGCTCTGTGCTGCCTGCGGCCCCTCTCCCAGGTTCCAGCCCCGGCTCTGTGCTGCCTGCGGCCTCTCTCCCAGATTCCAGCCCCAGCTCTGTGCTGCCTGCGGCCCCTCTCTCCGATTCCAGCCCCAGCTCTGTGCTGCCTGAGCTGCTCTCAGCCGCGTCACAATCGGCCCCAGCGCACCTGAGCTAGAGAGGAGGCCCCGCCCCCTTGCCGCGCCGCTATTGGTTGACGGACCAGGCCGCCCAGTTCAGTCCGCCCACCTCAGCCCTCGTCCAATTGGTCAAAGCACCCGTCAGTCACAGGCCGGGCCTCCATCCACCTGAATTGCCTCTTCCTCTGATGACGTCACAATCGGGCCCCAGCCTACCAGCGCCGGGGAGGAAGGTCCCGCCCCCTAGCCGCGCCGCCATTGATTGGAGGACCAGGCCGCCCAGTTAAGTCCTCCCAGCTTAGCCCTCTTCCTATTGGTCCGCGCTCCCGTCAGTCAGATTCACGTTGCTCCGGCTCAATCCGCTCCGTCTGACGTCCGCGGAGGTCCCGCCCGCCCGACTCTCAGGTTTGGTTTTCTCGTCTTTTACTTTATAATCTCGGTCTCCGCTCCCCCCCCCTCACCTCGACTTAAATCGATTCCCCAACAGTTGACTTTACCCCGGCCGCTGATTCCGCCTCTTCCCCGGGCCCGGCCTTCCGGCTGCTCCCCGGAGACCCCGCGCAGGCGCACTGGCAGCCTGGTGTTGTGGTGGGGCCGATTGAGCATGCGCGGACCCGCGCCTCCACATTTAAAGGGACACCCGCCCCCTCCACATTTAAAGGGACAGCCCCTCTCATGTATTCTTATGATTAAACATGGAAGAAACATAGAAGATAGGAGTAGGCCTTTCGGCCACTCGAGCCTGCTCCGCTATTCAATGAGATCATGGCTGATCATCCAAGTTAAGTACCCAGTCCCTGCCTTCGCCCCATATCCCTTGCTCCCTTTAGCCTTAAGAAATATATCCAACTCCTTCTTGAATATATTTAATGAATTGGCTTCAAGTGCCTTCTGTGGTAGAGAATTCCACAGGTTCACCTCTCTCTGGGTGAAGTAATTCTTCCTCATCTCTAAGTCTAAAGATAAGGGGTAAGCCATTTAGGACTGAGATGAGGAGGAATTTCTTCACCGAGAGTGGTGAACCTGTGGAATTCTCTACCACTGAAGGCAGTTGAGGCCAATTCATTAAATATATTCAAGAAGGAGTTAGATATATTTCTTAAGGCTAAAGGGATCAAGGGTTATGGGGAGAAGGCAGGGACAGGGTACTGAATTTGGATGATCAGCCATGATCTCATTGAATGGCGGAGCAGGCTCGAGGGGCCGAATGGCCTACTCCTGCTCCTATCTTCTATGTTTCTAAGTTTCTATGCGACCCCTGGTTCTGGAACCCACAACCATCAGGAACATCCTCCCTGCATCTAGTCTGTCTAGTCATGTTAGAATTTTATAAGTTTCAATGAGATCCCCTCTCATTCTTCTAAACTCCAGCGAGTACAAGCCCAATCGACCCAATCTCTCCTCATACGTCATTCCTGCCATCCCAGGTATCAGTTTGGTGAATCTTCGCTGCACTCCCTCCATTGCAAGAACATCCTTCCTCCGATAAGGCGACCAAAACTGCACACAATACTCAAGGTGTTGTCTCACCAAGGCCCTGTACAACTGCAGCAAGACATCCTTGCTCCTGTGTTGAAACGGATTTTTTTGGTCCTCAATCTGGTTCAGTACAAACACTGAGTCGAATACTGGTTTAGTTCAACAGTTGTTTTATTCTGTTGTCCCGGGAGACTTACTCTGATACAGCACCGTTCTGACTCCAGCAGAGTCTCGACAGGTTCCACCAGAGCAAGCAATCTTTCATACAGTGGGTCACATTATTATACTTTACTTTTGAAAAGACATTAACACATCGTACATTCTACACCAATCCCGAGCGAGGCACGTACACAGTTTAAAGTGATGTCCTGGCCTGGCAGTTTGAAATAAAGAAGTCACAGTTCACTGTGGTTTATAATATAGAAAATATGCAGGTAATGGTTTCACGATCACCTAATCATTATGGTAATGCATGGTAATGTGTTTTCGGATCGCCTATTGTCAGTATACCCTTTGCACTCCACCCTACATTGTTCCACCAGCAAGGTGTGACATCGTGGGTGCCAGCCATATTAGCATTTTACTTCCTGCTGCCTTCAGTTTCTTGAATTAACATGATCATCTCTCACAATATGCAAGTGACTCAGCGATGTCGACATTGCACCACCATTTTAGGCTAACAGGGTCCTCCATTTTAGATTGGCAGGGTCCTTGGCGAGTTGTTACCTTATCTTTGCATTCTATATTCTCATTCCCCCCTTTTATCATTCCATGATAACCATCTAAGGTACCCTGTGATTCTGGGCTTCATCCTACTGGTTCATCTCTACTTTATTGAGTCTATTATACTCCTCCTCCATTAATTCCTTCACCATCTCACTCGCTTCACCCTCTATATATTTAGTAATTCAATTTCTTCTTCTGATGATTTCCTTTTTTAATAGTCCATTACAGAAGTCCCATTTAGTCACGTTCCAGGATCCGAAAGCTTTAAGATTCTTGTCTTTGTACTGGAGAATATCTCTTCGGCACATTTCTTCAGTCGATTGAACGCCCCGCCCGCGAGCAGGATAACGCTCAGAAGCAGTAATAAGGTCCTCATCTTGATCCTCCGTGATCAATCAATGCGACTTATTAGTTATTAATCTGGAAAACAAACTGCTTACACAAGATCCAAAGTTAAAAACTTAAAGCTAAAATTTTAAAAATTAAAAATTAGAAATCGTATAATAAAAGTAGGATTTTGGCAGGCCAAAACAATCCAAACACAACACCAGACCTCGTAAAACTGCAGTCACCTTTATCAAGGCCGAGCGTGAGTTCTGTAGTCTCTTATCAATTAAAATAAAATTAATGATTGTTCGTAAAATCTACTCTATACTGTACTGAAATCTACTAATTATCTCCCCCCCTTTTGATTGGTTTCTCCAATCAATTTACAATGGTGGAAGTGCACCCATGCGCTTCTTCCCTCGACCTTAGCTGCAGTCGGGGTTGTTAGTAAGACCTGATATGGACCTTCCCACCTTGGATCTAGACTTTTACGAGTCCAGTTCTTAACCATCACATACGAACCTGGTTCAATTTTTAGAGAAGCAGATAAGTCAGGAAGTTCACCATATGCAGCACGGACTTGTGAATGCAGCCTACGTAAAACCTTAGTAAGAGCCAAGACATAGGTCGTCATTTCTTCAGTCATATGATGAAAATGCACCGTTGTAGCAGCATTTTGGTTCCAGGGAGTCTTGAGTGGTTTACCATAGATAATCTCAGCAGGGGTAAGTCGTGCTTTACCCGCGGGTGTGGTGCGGATCTGAAAGAGAGCCACAGGAAGCAATTTCAACCAGGTTAAGCCGGTTTCGGCTACCAGTTTAGCAAGTTTGTTCTTCAGAGTCTGATTGGTTCTTTCGACAAGTCCTGCAGCCTGTGGTCGATAAGCACAATGCAATTGCTGATGAATGTTCAACTGGCTACAAAGTTCCTTGTTCACTTCGGCAGTGAAGTGAGGACCGTTGTCAGAACTTAACGAGTTACTAAATACATCTACAATGACAAGTACGTATTTGTAACACTGACATCTTTCCAACTCAATGTAGTCCATTTGCAGGGTCTCAAAGGGACCCTCTGGTAAAGGGGTTTTTCCCCATTCGCAAGACACTCCCTTTCCAGGGTTGTGTTGTTGACAAGTCAGGCATCGATCGCTAATGTTCTGTGCTATTGCTTGAAGCCTTGGATGCCACCAAGTACTTAGAAGCACATCACTCACTGCCCTGGCACCACAATGAGTTGCAAAGTGTACACATTCAATAACCCAAACAGCTAGCTCCTCAGACATGCAAGTCTGTTCCGCGGGAGTAGTCCAGAGTTTTGATAAAGGGTTATATACACATCCCAATTCTCCCCACAAATGCTTATCATAGAGTCATAGAGTTTTACAGCACAGAAAGAGGCCCTTCGGCCCATCGTGTCTGCGCCGCCCATCCATCCCTGTCCAGTCTAATCCCATTTTCCAGCATTTGGTCCATAGCCTTGTATGCAATGGCATTTCAAGTGCTCACCCAAATGCTTCTTGAATGTTGTGAGGGTTCCTGCCTCTACCACCCTTTCAGGCATTGAGTTCCACATTCCAACCACCCTCTGGGTGAAAAAGTTCCTCCTCAAATCCCCTCTAAATCTCCTGCCCCTTACCCTGAATCTATGCCCCCTTGTTATTGACCCCCCTACTAAGGGGAAAAGTTCCTCTTTGTCTACCCTATCTATGCCCCTCATCATTTTGTACACCTCAATCAGGTCCCCCCTCAGCCTTCTTTGCTCCAAGGAAAACAACCCCAGCCTGTCCAGCCTCTCTTCATAGCTGAGGCGCTCCATCCCAGGTAACATCCTGGTGAATCTTCTCTGCACCCTCTCCAAAGCAATCACATCCTTCCTATAGTGAGGCGACCAGAACTGCACACAGTACTCCAGCTGTGGCCTCACCAGCGTTTTGTACAGTTCCATCATAACCTCCCTGCTCTTATATTCTATGCCTCGGCTAATGAAGGCAAGTATCCCATATGCCTTTTTAACCACCTTATCTACCTGTTCCGCTGCCTTCAGGGATCTATGTACATGTACACCAAGGTCCCTCTGACCCTCTGTACTTCCTAGGGTCCTACCACTCATTGTGTATTCCCTTGCCTTATTTGTCCGTCCAAAATGCATCACCTCGCACTTTTCAGGGTTAAATTCCATTTGCCACTTTTCCGCCCATCTGACCAACCCGTTTATATCGTCCTGTAGCCTGAGGCTTTCCTCCTCACAATTTACCACCCCACCAATTTTCGTGTCATCTGCGAACTTACTGATCATACCTTTTACATTCTCATCCAAATCATTTATGTAGATCACAAACAACAAGGGACCCAGCACCGATCCCTGAGGTACCCCACTGGACACAGGCTTCCAGTCACAAAAGCAACCTTCGACCATCACCCTCTGCCTCCTGCCACTCAGCCAGTTTAGGATCCAACGCGCCAAGGCACCCTGGATCCCATGGGCTCTTACCTTCTTGTCCAGTCTCCTATGCGGGACTTTGTCAAAAGCTTTACTGAAGTCCATGTAAACCACATCCACAGCATTTCCCTCATCTACCCCCCTAGTCACCCCCTCGAAAAATTCAATCAGATTTGTCAGACATGATTTACCCTTGACAAAGCCATGCTGACTATCCCCGATTAATCCTTGCCTCTCCAAGTGGAGACTAATTTTGTCCCTCAGAATTTTTTCCAATAATTTCCCTACCACAGATGTTAGGCTCACTGGCCTGTAATTCCCTGGTTTATCCCTGCTACCCTTCTTGAATAATGGTACTACGTTAGCTGTTCTCCAGTCCTCTGGTACATCCACTGTGGCCAGAGAGGTTCTGAAAATTTGTGTCAGAGCCCCTGCAATCTCCTCCTTTGCCTCCCACAGCAGCCTGGGATACATCTCGTCTGGGCCTGGGGATTTATCCACTTTTTGGCCTGCTAAAACCGCTAGCACCTCCTCCCTCTCGATGCTAATATGTTCAAGTATGTCACAGCCCCCTTGCCCGATTTCTATGTCTGCATCGTCTTTCTCCATAGTGAACACAGATGCAAAAAATTCATTTAAAACCCCGCCTACATCATCTGGCTCTACACACAGATTGCCACTTTGGTCCCTAATGGGCCCTACCCTTTCCCTGGTTATCCTCTTGCCCTTAATATACTTATAAAACATCTTAGGATTTTCCTTTATTTTGCTCGCCAGTGTTATTTCATGGCCCCTCCTCGCCCTCCTAATTTCTTTTTTAAGTATGCCCCTGCATTTTTTATACTCCTCTAGGGCTTCTTCCGTCTTTAGTCTTTTGTAACTGCCAAAAGCCCCCCTTTTATTTCTAATGCATTTTTGTATATCCCTTGTCATCCAAGGTTCCCTTTGCTTGTTGGTCCCACCCTTGACCTTTACAGGAACATGTTGGCGTTGTACTCTCTCTACTTCCCTTCTGAAAGTCTCCCACTGTTTTGATGCGGATTTTCCTATAAGTAGCTGCTCCCAGTCCAATTTGGCCAGATCCTGCCTTATCATATTAAAATCGGCCTTCCCCCAATTTAGAACCCTTATTTCCGGGCCGTCTTTGTCTTTTTCCATGACCACCTTAAATCTCACCGAATTGTGGTCACTGTCGCCAAAATGCTCTCCTACTGACACTTCCACCACTTGCCCGGCTACATTCCCCAGAATTAGGTCCAGTACCGCCCCCTCTCTTGTAGGACTTTCTACATGTTGGCTCAAAAAGCTCTCCTGGATGCACTTTAAGAATTCTGCACCCTCTAAGCCTTTCACACTCTGACTATCCCAATTTATATTGGGGAAGTTGAAATCCCCCACTATTATTACCCTATTATTTTCGCACTTTTCTGAGATTTGCCTACATATCTGTTCCTCTATCTCCCCCTGACTGTTTGGGGGCCTATAGTACACTCCCAGCAAAGTGCTTGCCCCCTTTTTCTTTTTAAGTTCTACCCATATGGCCTCATTAGAGGAACCCGCTAATATATCATCCCTCCTTACAGCAGTAATTGACTCCTTAATTAATATTGCAACACCCCCTCCCCTTTTACACCCCCCTCTGTCTCGCCTGAAGATTCCATACCCCGGAATATTGAGCTGCCAGTCCTGACCCTCCCTCAACCATGTCTCCGTGATAGCAACAATATCGTACTCCCATGTGTTCAACAACAACTTCAGTTCATCCACCTTATTTGCAAGACTCCTTGCATTAAAATAAATGCCTTCCAGCCCTGCCATATTCTCTTTTGCCTTCACATATTTGCTTTGCCTTCCCAGCTGACTTGTTTTTCCCTCTGTATTTGGCTGTAAATCACCCCCTACTATAGCTCCACTCTGTACCCCATCCCCCTGCCAAGTTAGTTTAAACCCCCCCCAGCAGTGCTAGCAAACCTTCCCGCAAGGATATTGGTTCCCCTCTGGTTCAGGTGTAAACCGTCCGACTTGTACAAGTCCCACCTTTCCCAGAAGCAGACCCAGTGATCCAGGAAACTAAAGCCCTCCCCCCTGCACCATCCCTTTAGCCACGCATTCATCTGTTCTATCTTCCTATTTCTATACTTACTAGCACGTGGCACTGGGAGTAATCCAGAGATTACAACCCTCGAGGTCCTGCTCTTTAATCCTTCACCTAGCTCCCTAAATTCTTGCTGCAGGACCTCATCCCTCTTTTTACCTATGTCGTTGGTACCAATGTGGACCACGACCACTGGCTGTTCACCCTCCCCCTCCAGAATGCCCTGCAGCCGCTCAGTGACATCCTTGACCCTGGCACCAGGGAGGCAACAAACCATCCTGGATTCACGTCTACGGCCACAGAAACGCCTATCTGTTCCCCTTACTATAGAATCCCCTACCACTATTGCTCTCCCACTCTTTTTCCCCCCTTCCTGGGCAGCAGGAGCACCCCCAGTGCCAGGAAGCGTCCTCCTGCAACTTAATCACCTCTTGGATGGTTGGCATTAGTTTTTCCGAGGTAGACTGATTCTTGTTGGAATTTTTAGTCTGCCTCATAATTCGGGGCACAATCATTTGGTGACTCCTAGAAGCAATTTTGGCCGCCTCATCAGTGCGGCGGTTTCCTATATCTACCGGGTTTTGGCCAGTGGTATGGGCAGAGCATTTAATCACAGCTATCTGTTTGGGGAGTAAAAGGACTTGCAGGAGGTCTGAAACTAACTGACGGTGTGAGATCGGACTGCCCGAGGAGGTTAGAAAACCTCTATTTTTCCACAATTGTCCAAAGTCGTGAACTACTCCAAAGGCATATCTAGAGTCTGTATATACATTGATTCGTAATCCTTCTCCCAAAGTACAAGCTCGTATGAGTGCAAACAGTTCGGCTTGCTGGGCAGAAAAAGGGGATTCAAAGGCTGCTGATTCTAAGGTGACACCTTCCTGATTTACAATTGCATAACCAGAAATTCGTTTTCCCATCTCATCAATTGAAGAACTGCCATCCGTATACATGGTAATACCGGGATCCGTAATAGGAGTGTCAAACAAATCAGGTCGGACTGAGGTATCATCCTTAATGAGGTGTAAGCAATCATGGCTTGGTTCATCACTCTCGGAAGGCGGGTTTGCAATGAAACTGGCAGGGTTGATAATGCTACAGTGTTTAAATGTAAGCCTAGGATTGTTCAGTAAGTATATTTCATACTTATTTTGCCTGGCGGTAGTCAGGTGTTGGGTCTGCAATTGCCCCAGTAACGCAGTGACTGAGTGAGAGCTATACACGGTAATGTCCTGCTGAAGTGTCATGTTAGCGGCTGACTGTAGACTGTTGTAGACGGCTGTAAGGATCTGGGTGCAATAGGGATGTCCTAAAGCTACCGGATCCATTTTTGATGAATAATAAGCTACCGGTCGATGCTTATCTCCATGCTTCTGGGTCAGGACTGCTGTTGAGCAATCGTTCATTACTGTGCAGTATAACTGGAATGGTCTATCGTACAGGGGACGTCCCAGGGCTGGTGCTTGGACCAGATCCTGTTTTAATTCCTCAAATGCCTGCTGTGCCTCTAGTTCCAGCTCAAACTCTCCCTCTTTAGCCGTGTAGGGAGTCAGATGTTTGGTTAATACTGCGATATTAGGTATCCACTGTCGACAATAATTAACCATTCCCAGCCACTGTCTGACTTGTTTGGCCGTTTTAGGGGCTGGTGTCTCGCATATTGGCTGTATTCTACTGGTTTCCAGACTGCGGTTCTCTGCTGATAACATAACTCCAAGAAATTTAACTGTCTTCTTAGCCACTAGTACTTTAGCTGGAGATACCACATATCCCAATTCTGAGAGATAGTTCAACAACTGAATAGTGTCCTCTCTGTTACTTAGCTCATCAGGGCTGGCAATGAGAAGGTCATCCACATACTGGATCAGATTAGAGCCACGATTTAATGTCAGTGTCTGTAATTGCTGTTGAAGGCACCGCGAAAACAGGGTGGGTGAATTCACAAAGCCCTGGGGTAATCGAGTCCACGTATACTGCTGGCCATTGTACGTGAAGGCAAAAAGGTATTGGCTAGTAGTGGCCAATGGCAGGGAGAAAAAGGCATGCTGGAGGTCGACTACCGCAAAAACTGTAGCATCAGCAGGTATCGAGGCCAAGATGTGTGCTGGATTAGGTACCAGTGCATGAAGTGGCTGAACAATTGCATTTATTCGTAAATCCTGCACTAGGCGATACTGGTCAGGCTTACCAGTTTTCGGAACAGCTAGGATGGGTGTATTACAACTGGATTGGCATGTTACCAAAATTCCCTGCTCCAACAATCCCTTAATGAGTCTATCTATACTCGGAATAGCTTGCTGCTTCAAAGGGTATTGTTGTACCGTTGGCAAGGTCACATTTTCCTTCACTGGGATCTCAATGGGTTGTATGCCGGTTAGACCTACATGCGTTGGGTCTTCGGCCCATACCTGGGGATTCACATACTCCAGTATATCTTTCCCTACATGACGGTGCACCACTGTCAGGCTAGGCTCAGGGTTTTGGTAAAATTGGACCATCAGACCTCCGGGTAACTGTTGCGGCTGGTGGCATTCAGGGTTTGCCTGATCGATCGCTCGTTTTACCATGGGCCCCAAATCTTTGGCGTGGAAAGACTGGTTAACTTCCCGCGTGATATGAGGGGCCACTGTCGAAGGCTGCTTCCACAAGTGTAAGGGAACCTGCACAAACTCTGCTTTTCCCTCAGGTCCAGTTACTACAGCCTTGAGGTAGATTGTCCATTCCGTACCTTCCTGATTTTTAAAATACTCCTCAAGGGTCCCATCCTTTCCACTTCGATCATATGCCAGTGTCACATGATAGGAGGATGCATTGAGGTCGAGTGACCACCATTGAGGTGTAGTCGAAACATAACATTGCCTTTTATTTGCCCAATGTCCTATTGCTATTCCTTCATCACCACAATCAAGTTTGAGTTGGAATGCACATAGTAAGTCTCTGGCCATTAAATTGCAGTCCAAGCCGGTAGTTATTACAAATTGGTGGGTTGCAGATTGATTTTTGTAGGTCACCTGAACTGGTTCTGACATAGCATACTTGGTCCTTTGACCTTGGAAGCCTGATAATTCCTGGGTCTTGTTGGATCGGGGAAGTTTAAGGTCCGATTGGACAGAGGACATGGCGGCTCCAGTGTCTACTAAAAAGGGGTACCATTGATCCTGGATTTGCAACATTAATAAGGGTTCTTGGGCCGACTGTGAACTGCTGGTCACTAGATTAGCTAGTCAATTCTGTGGGAATGGATTATTCTGGGAGAAATTGGTATATCCTCCCCTGCCTCTAGGTCCTCCTCCATCCCCCCCTGCCTCTCCTAGGTGGGTCTCCAGAGGCTAAGGATGGGCAGTCTCTGACCCAATGTCCATCCTTTCCACAGTTATAACACTGCCCTTGTCTTTGACCTTGGTATCCCCGTCCTTGTCCTCTACCCCTTCCTCTACCTCCGTAATTCTGTTGTGGAGTGGCGTAGGGTTGGCCGTATGCAGTAGCATTGAAGCCGTTTGGATGAGGGTAATATCCATAATTCTGAGAGTCTACCCCTCCAGGGTTACAGTATTGAGGTTCCATCTGATACCCTGTCTTGTCTATCGTGTGTGGTTGAATTGGGACTTCCTTCACGACATATTCTGTTTTTACTGTCTTCTGGGGTTGGTTCTCCAAACCTTTACCCTCTTTCCAATGATACTTTACGGCTCGAGCCATTTGAGTTGGAGTATTTTCTGCCCAGTTCATATTATTGGTTTTAACGGCTGTCGCCACAGCAGCCGGGAGACAGTTCATCAGAATGGCGCAGAATTGGGGTGAATTGGCTCCTGCTTGGTAATTGGTGTCCCCTGACTGTCCCTGATAAACCTCACAGAATCTTTCCAAAAATTCCTCAGGTCCCTCATCTTTCTTTGGCTTAGTATCTAGGACATTAGATATATTGATAGGTTTTTGGAGTGTAGCATTGAGTGCTGCAAACATGCGTCGCTCCCTATCAGCTGTGAGGGCGTGGGCGGTCTCTAAAGCGGCATGATTAGGGTGAGTCAGGCGTTCCAAAAATCTAGTGTGTTCGGAAGGAGTTAAAACTTGTTGAATCAAAGCCCATAGATCTCGGGGGTCTGCATTGTACACCTGTATCGTGGTTCGAAGAAAGTCCACAAACCTAGCCGGCGCCTTTTTCCTGTCTGGCATACCGGTTAGGATAGCCATTATCTCATTCGGTTTCCAAGGGAAAAATACATCTATGGTGGGGTTGGCTGCGGCAGCCGCTGCATTTGGGTTTGGCATTGTTCTTACCAGCAGATTTCTGGGCGTTCGTTTTGGTTTAGTAAGGCTAATTTCGGGTTCTGAGTCGGAACTGTTTAAGGGTGAAAGGTTGTCTTCAGAATCAGTAAAGTCACTACATGAGTCAGTGTCATCTGCTTTTGCTGGTTTATGTTGTACTAATTGTCTGGGTCTACGTTTCTTCTTCTGCCAATTCAGACTAGGGGTATTCCCCGGTTTCACGTCTTTCCTGGGATTTGTTGGATCTTTCGATCGGGTTCGACAAGCAACAGGGTCTATATAAACATCAGAAATCGGCGTGATTGGGGAGTGACTTGGGACAGTAAGGGAGGGTGTCGGTGGACTGGTAACGGACGTAATAGGGATCAAGCCAGTCTGATTTGTAAGAGGTAGGTCGGGATAAATGTTATTATATTGGGGTGGCTGAGGAGGTGGCGCGGTAGGAGTTCTAATTGTCCAATTGTTTAAGTCCTCATCCGTTCCGTCTCCGTCAACCTAAGGCCAACCATTGAGCTACGTAGTTCATTTTTATCCTTTTTATCTGGCGCCATTTCAGATTTTGACCTTTTCTCATGTGCACATTCTTTCTTAAGTATTTCAATGGGTTTAGGATTCCCTCCTTCAGTTAGCTTTATTCCTAACTTAACAGCATTCTCTTGCCAGCTGGCTAATAGGGAACTGTCTTTAATTTCTTGGCAGCACTGTCGCCAGAGTCCAATTAGTTTCTTAGTCTTACTTCCCATGTTCTTTTTCCAAATCATTTCTTGAGCTTGTTTAACCGTTTCTAAGCTTTTGGGACCCCCTAGTGGCCATTGTTCGCTGCCTAACTTTTTATTTAAACCCCCTGAGAGTTGTCTCAATTGTTTGGCTTTGTCCGGGTATTGGTCACATAAGGTTTGTAAGGCACTGCCCTCATCACTTGTGGTATCTAGGTAATTACCCATGGTTCTCTTACACTAAGGGTTCTTTTTCAGGATTCGAGTTACTTTTTGCACGTGTCTTATATATTTCACGGATACCGGCACACAAAATGAAACGCAACACTACAATACTTACAATACTTAGACTTAACAAAAACAGTGAGTCGTCTATAGTCAAATAGTAATTTTAGCCTCTGTCACCGCCTGGTACAGGTATTCTTAGCCTAATTATTCAAATCGTAAATTTAGCCTCTGTCACCGCCTGGTACAGGTATTCTTAGCCTAATTATTCTACTTATACGACCCTTATCTTGCACTCCCCGAGTACAAGTTGCTATAGCTCTAGAGTCCCCGACTCTCTCTTTTTACTTTCTTTCAAGTATTCCTTTTCTCTTTCTTTAAAATCACTTATCTACTTTTTAGTCCAATCGGAGCCTGAGCGGGCCAAGTGAAATACGAGGCCGGCGCTTTACCCGACTTGGATACTTATTTCCTAAGTTTACACAGTATTCGCCAGATTGACCCAGATCTCGTCGGGACACCACACAAGAATTAGCGAGTGGCAAAACTTTTATCGGACTTACGGATCAGAGGAAAACCGAAGTGGTAAATTTAAACATACTCACTCCGGGGGCCCATTTCCTCCTCTCACGTCCAAAACTAGTTCGGCTCTTAATTTCGCGAATTCTCGGTGATCGTCCGTTGAGATCCCACTTCTGACACCAAATGTTGAAACGGATTTTTTTGGTCCTCAATCTGGTTCAGTACAAACACTGAGTCGAATACTGGTTTAGTTCAACAGTTGTTTTATTCTGTTGTCCCGGGAGACTTACTCTGATACAGCACCGTTCTGACTCCAGCAGAGTCTCGACAGGTTCCACCAGAGCAAGCAATCTTTCATACAGTGGGTCACATTATTATACTTTACTTTTGAAAAGACATTAACACATCGTACATTCTACACCAATCCCGAGCGAGGCACGTACACAGTTTAAAGTGATGTCCTGGCCTGGCAGTTTGAAATAAAGAAGTCACAGTTCACTGGTTTATAATATAGAAAATATGCAGGTAATGGTTTCACGATCACCTAATCATTATGGTAATGCATGGTAATGTGTTTTCGGATCGCCTATTGTCAGTATACCCTTTGCACTCCACCCTACATTGTTCCACCAGCAAGGTGTGACATCGTGGGTGCCAGCCATATTAGCATTTTACTTCCTGCTGCCTTCAGTTTCTTGAATTAACATGATCATCTCTCACAATATGCAAGTGACTCAGCGATGTCGACATTGCACCACCATTTTAGGCTAACAGGGTCCTCCATTTTAGATTGGCAGGGTCCTTGGCCATGCGGAGCGAGTTGTTACCTTATTTTTGCATTCTACATGATCTCATTGAATGGCGGAGCAGGCTCGAGGGGCCGAATGGCCTACTCCTGCTCCTATCTTCTATGTTTCTAAGTTTCTATGCGACCCCTGGTTCTGGAACCCACAACCATCAGGAACATCCTCCCTGCATCTAGTCTGTCTAGTCATGTTAGAATTTTATAAGTTTCAATGAGATCCCCTCTCATTCTTCTAAACTCCAGCGAGTACAAGCCCAATCGACCCAATCTCTCCTCATACGTCATTCCTGCCATCCCAGGTATCAGTTTGGTGAATCTTCGCTGCACTCCCTCCATTGCAAGAACATCCTTCCTCCGATAAGGCGACCAAAACTGCACACAATACTCAAGGTGTTGTCTCACCAAGGCCCTGTACAACTGCAGCAAGACATCCTTGTTCCTGTACTCGAACCCTCTCGCTACGAAGGCCAACATAACATTTGCCTTCTTATTCGCCTGCTGCACCTGCATGCTTACCTTCAGCGATTGGTGCACAAGGACAACCAGGTCTCTTTGCACTTCCCCTTCTCCCAATCTATTGCCATTCAGATAATAATCTGCCTTCCTGTTTTTGCCACCAAAGTGGATAACCTCGCATTCGTGGGGGGGCCCAATGAGCATGCGTGGCCCCGCCTCTCCACATTTAAAGGGACACCCACCCCCCTCCATATTTGAAGGGACTTCCTCCCCCCCTCGTTGTCTTCTGATTAAAGGGACAGTGACAATTCCCCCGGCCACCGCACTTTAGCAAGGATGTGAAAGACCTTGAGAGCCAGCCAGTGGCTCCATTGGGAGCACCCTCGTCTCTGAGTCAGAAAGTTGTGGGTTCAAAGACCCCACTCCAGGGACTCGAGCACATAAACCTAGGCTGACACTCCGGGACAGTGCCGAAGGAGCGGTGCTTAGGGGGCGCAGCCCTGTCGGAGGGGCGGTACTGAGGCAGCACCACACTGACGGAGGGGCGGTACTGAGGGAGCGCCACACTGTCGGAGGGGCAGTACTGAGGGAGCGCCGCACTGTCGGAGGGCCCTCTTTCGGATGAGACATTCAGGTGGACATAAACGATCCCACTATTTCGAAGAAGGGCAGGAGAGTTATCCCTGGTGTCCTGGCCATTATGTATCATGCAAATTGGCTGCAGTGTTTCCCACATTACAACAGCGACTACACTTCAAAAAGTACTTCATTGGCTGTAAAACCGTTGATTGTGAAATGCGCTGTGTAAAGGCCAGTCTTTCTTTATTTTCTCTCCTGTATTTACATTAATTACTTATATAAACCTGTTTTACCGTCTCTTGCAAGGGGAGGAATTGCAGACGGGCAGCTTAACGCAAACTTCACGCGAAGATCTGACAGAGTCACTGGATTCATCAGGACCTGAATATCATCGACATATGGAAGCGGAAAGCAGCAATCAGAATGCGGGCAAACTGCACACGTGTCTTGTGTGTGGACGTGGATTCAACCGAAGGTGCAGCCTGTGGAGGCACAAGTGTAAGCAAAGCGAGGAGAGTCTGTGCAAATGTCGGGAATGCGGGAAGGGATTCAGTTGCCTCTCCGAGCTGGAGACTCATCAACGCAGTCACTCCATGAAATGGCCGTTCACCTGCTCCATGTGTGGGAAGGGATTCACTCAACAATCCGCCCTGCTGAGACACCGGCGAGTTCACACCGACGAGAAGCCGTTCGCCTGCTCCGTGTGCGGGAAGGGATTCACTCAACAATCCGCCCTGCTGAGACACCGGCGAGTTCACACCGGGGAGAAGCCGTTTGCCTGCTCCGTGTGCGGGAAGGAATTCGCTGAACAATCCGCCCTGCTGAGACACCGGCGAGTTCACACCGGGGAGAGGCCGTTCGCCTGCTCTCACTGTGAAAAGAGGTTTAAACAGTCTTGGAACCTGTTGATACACGAGCGTGTTCACACCGATGAGAGACCTTTTCAGTGCTCCGACTGCAAGAAGAGCTTCAGAAGGTCCAGCGACCTGATACAGCACCAGCGAGTTGACACCGGGGAGAGGCCGTTCACCTGCTCAGTGTGTGGGAAGGGATTCACTCTCTCCTACGCCCTGCTGATACACCAGCTGGTTCACACTGACGAGAGGCCGTTCTCCTGCTCCGAGTGCGGGAAAGGATTCAATTGTCCCTCCTCTCTGCGGATACACCAGCTTGTTCACACTGACGAGAGGCCGTTCACCTGCTCCGAGTGCGGGAAAGGATTCACTCGTCCCTCCTCTCTGCGGGAACACCAGCTGATTCACACTGATGAGAGGCCATTCTCCTGCTCCGAGTGTGGGAAAGGATTCACACGTTCCGACTTTCTGCTGATACACCAGCGAGTTCACACTGACGAGAGGCCGTTCCCCTGCTCCGAGTGCGGGAAAGGATTCACTCATCACTCCTCTCTGTGGCTGCACCAGCGAGTTCACACTGACGAGAGGCCGTTCTCCTGCTCCGAGTGCGGGAAAAGATTCACACGTTCCGACTCTCTGCTGATACACCAGCGAGTTCACACTGACGAGAGGCTGTTCTCCTGCTCCGAGTGCGGGAAAGGATTCACTCATCCCTCCTATCTGCGGGTGCACCAGCGAGTTCACACTGACGAGAGGCCGTTCACCTGCTCCGAGTGCGGGAAAGGATTCACACATTCCGCCTCTCTACGGGAACACCAGCGAGTTCACACTGACGAGTGGCCGCTCACCTGCTCCAAGTGCGGGAAAGGTTTCAGTCGTCCCTGCTCTCTGCGGCGGCACCAGCTGGTTCACACTGACGAGAGGCCGTTTAAATGTTCCGAATGCGACAAGAGTTTCAAATGCTCCAAGAACCTGAAGATGCATCGACGCATCCACACCGGGGAAAGGCCGTTCAGCTGCTCTCACTGCGGGAAGAGGTTTGGTGAGTCATCGACCCTGGTGAGACACCAGCGACGGCACACCGGGGAGAGGCCGTTCACTTGCTCAGTGTGTGAAAAGGGATTCACCAGTTCATCTGAGCTGCTGAGACACCAACGAGTTCACACCTGAGCACACTGGTCCCATTCTGCTGTTAATCACATGAAGGACTGTTCTGTGTTAATAATGGCAATTACGGGGTTGGGGGGGTGGTGGGGGGGGAGGCAGTTTGAAGATGCTGATAATAACCCCAGTAACTAGGCTGGAGTTTAAGAGGGGTCAGCCTCGGCTCAGTGGGCGACACTCTCATCTCTAGAGTCAGAAGGTCGTGAGTTTGAGTCCCACTCTGGAGACTTGAGCACGTAATCTAGGCTGACACTCCAGGGCAGTACTGAGGGAGAGCTGCTCTGTCAGAGGTGCCATCTTTCGGATGTGACGTTAAATCGCTGCCCTCTCAGGTGGGTGTAAAAGATCCCGTGGCCGCTATTTTGAAAAACGGAAGGGAGAAAGGATCTCGACTTGGAAGATCAGGAAGTAGATGTGAAACTGTAATGTCACTTGAAATGATTGTAAGACTGAATTTAACTGTGACTGTAATAATTATGTTTTGTAGGTAACAGAGCGTGGGAAAAACCAGTACGAATCCAGTCTGAGGTGATTTTGGTGGTGCCTCCTGTGTCACTACCACCACAACTACCATGGTTTACGGGTCTAACAGGACCTGGCCCATCAACCAACACGTTTTTAAGTACGAGCTGCACAGTTATGTGGCACAATTCAGACCCGACATTCCCCTATTGTTTGAGGGTTTCAGTGAGCTCATGGTACGACTGAACTCCTCCCTAAAGCATTTTTATGTTTTGGAGCAAGACAACTGGAGAATAGATATTGAAATAGAAAGCATAAGGGACAACACACACTGGTGGGATATTGGGCTTAATACATCAGCATGCCCTTAGGCTTGTATTATTTCACACGCTCTGGTTGTTCTTCAACTTGTAATGATTTTGTATTTGAGATATGTAACCCATGGAGTAAAACTTTGAACTATGTAAGATCAGAAGTTTGTTTAAGATCTACCCAGTTAAACACACATGTCACAAGGTAGGGAGTCAAAAATTGTTAGGACTAATAAGACAACATAGGGACAAGCATGGAAATTCCTCATTGGATTAGGATAATTTCCCATGTACTGGTCATATCCCAACTTGTGGTAATGATGTGCTTACTATTCTACACCTGCTACCTGAAACACCTAAAGTCCAATGCCCAATCACATTTAAATATGATCACAGCCCAGAACATGTTAGAGTTACATAAACGGAAGAAAAATAATCCATATGTAAGATTTTAGTTTTGAGGGGTCGGCAAATGCCTCGCCCTCAAGGTAGGGATCTGTAGGATAGGGTGTACCTGTAGGATTTAGTAAACATTATTAAGATTCGATAACCATTTTTATATAACTATAATATGTGCAATTGTATGTTAGACCCTAAAAGCCTGCATAAAATGGAGAATGGCTGAGAGCAAATCAGGATGGGATTATGCCAACCTGACTAAAACCTCTGTTTAAAATTACTGAAGTAATGGAATGTTGTGCTAAGTTTATGGAGACGAGGAATTCAGCAATATTATGCTTAAAGAGATAAAAACTAGAGAGATAGATAAGAGTTGGAGACGTCCTTCATTGGTCCAGCTATCGGATGGACCGACTGTTTTGTCAACATTCTAGGAAGTTTTGTGTGAAAAGTGAACATAGAGTCATAGAGTTATACAGCAGAGAGAGGCCCTTCGGCACATCGCGGCCGCGCCGGCCATCAAGCCCTGTCTAATCCCATTTCCCAGCATTTGGTCCGTAGCCTTGTATGCTATGGCGTTTCAAGTGCTCATCTAAATGCTTCTTGAATGTTGTGAGGGTTTCTGCCTCTACCACCCTTTCAGGCAGTGAGTTCCAGATTCCAACCACCCTCTGGGTGAAAAAGTTCTTCCTCAAATCCCCTCTAAACCTCCTGCCCCTTACCTTGAATCTATGCCCCCTGGTTATTGACCCCTCTACTAAGGGGAAAAGTTCCTTTGTATCCACCCTATCTATGCCCCTCATAATTTTGTACACCTCAATCAGGTCCCTCCTCAGCCTTCTCTGCTCCAAGGAAAACAACCCCAGCCTGTCCAGACTCTCTTCATAGTTGAAGTCCTCCAGCCCAGGTACCATCCTGGTGAATCTCCTGTGCACCCTCTCCAAAGCCATCACATCCTTCCTATAGTGTGGCGACCAGAACTGCACACAGTACTCCAGCTGTGGCCTTACCAGCGTTTTGTACAGCTCCATCATAACCTCCCTGCTCTTATATTCTATGCCTCGGCTAATGAAGGTAAGTATCCCATATGCCTTTTTAACCGCCTTCTCCACCTGTTCTGCTGCCTTCAGGGATCTATGTACATGCACACCAAGGCCCCTCTGATCCTCTGTCTTTCCTAGGGTCTTACCATTCATTGTGTATCCCCTTGCCTTGTTAATCCCTCCAAAATGCATCACCTCACACTTTTCAGGGTTAAATTCCATTTGCCACTGTTCTGCCCATCTGACCAACCCATCTATGTCGTCCTGCAGACTGAGGCTACCCTCCTCACTATTTACCACCCCACCAATTTTCGTGTCATCTGCGAAGTTACTGATCATACCTTTTACGTTCACATCCAAATCAATAATGTAGACCATAAACAGCAAGGGACCCAGCACCGATCCCTGCGGTACCTCACTGGACACAGGCTTCCAGTCACAAAAACAACCTTCGACCATCACCCTCTGCCTTCTGCCACTAAGCCAGTTTTGGATCCAATGTGCCAAGGCACCCTGGATCCCATGGGCACTTACCTTCTTGACCAGTCTCCTATGCGGGACTTTATCGAAAGCCTTACTGAAATCCATGTATACCACATCCACTGCACTACCCTTATCCACACACCTAGTCACCCCCTTGAAAAATTCAATCAAATTGGTCAGACATGATCTTCCCTTGACAAAGCCATGCTGGCTATCCCTGATTAATCCTTGCTTCTCCAAGTGGAGACTAATTCTGTCCCTCAGAATTTTTTCCAATAATTTCCCTACCACTGATGTTAGGCTCACTGGCCTGTTATTCCCTGGTTTATCCCTACTACCCTTCTTGAATATTGGTACTACGTTAGCTGTTCTCCAGTCCTCTGGCACATCCCCTGTGGCCAGAGAGGTTCTGAAAATTTGTGTCAAAGCCCCTGCAATCTCCTCCTTTGCCTCATACAGCAGCCTGGGATACATCTCGTCCGGGCCTGGGGATTTATCCACTTTTAAGCCTGCTAAAACTGCTAGTACCTCCTCCCTCTTGATGCTAATATGTTCCAGTATATCACAGTCCCCCTGCCCGATTTTTATGTCTACATCGTCCTTCTCCATAGTGAACACAGATGCAAAAAATCTGAGATAAAGGCACTTTGTAATGCATGGAGAAAAAGTCAGAAGGATCAAACAAGGTCATAAGATGGCTAACGAGGGAGCAAGACTTTTTACCAGGTGTTAGAGGATTAATTACTGCCACGTCGGCAAAACGAGAGGGAAAAGGGTATAAAGGTACAGGTTTTGAACATTGAAAGCAGCGCACCGTGTAACCAGAGATTGATAGGAGCTTCGGTCAACAGAACACAGCAAGATCCCAAGGAAGCGCGCATGGGTCAACGGAACACAGCAAGATACATCAGGAGACTTGTGCCGCGGACACTCGGAAGGAACGCCGGGGTTTCAACGATCAGACTGTGACTATCTTCTTGTTAAGTACTACTTCTTTGTGCTGGCTGTTTAATGCTTAATAAACCTGTTTTACTGATACACAATATACCTGGACCCGGAGTGGTTTGTGTAGTCACGGACTGTTTTACTGATACACAATATACCTGGACCCAGAGTGGTTTGTGTAGTCACGGACTGTTTTACTGACACACAATATACCTGGACCCAGAGCGGTTTGTGTAGTCACGGACTGTTTTACTGATACACAATATACCTGGACCCAGAGCGGTTTGTGCAGTCACAGACTGTTTTACTGATACACAATATACCTGGACCCAGAGCGGTTTGTGTAGTCACAGACTTTCTTACTGATAGATGGTTACAGTGAGGGGGTGGTGTGTACCGAGAGTGCTACAGTGAGGGGCATGGTGTATATCAGGGTTGTACAGTGAGGGGTGAAGGGTATATCAGATTGTTATAATGATGGGTGTGGTTAAATCAGAATTTTTCAGTGAAGGGTGTGGGGAACAATGAGTGTTGTGGGTTTTACCAGTGTGTTAGTGTGAGAGGTGTGTGGTATTTAAGAGAGTGGGGTCTATCTGTGTGTTTCAGTGAGGGGTGCTGGGTATATCAGAGTGTAATGAGTTATACCAGAGTGTTAGAGTGAGGGTTGTGGTGTATGTCAGAGTTTTACAGTGAGGGATCTGGGTTTTATCAGAGTGTTATATTGAGGGGTGTGGGGTATATCAGAGTGTTACATTGAGGGGTGTGGGGTATATCAGAGGGTTAAAGTGAGGTGAGTGGGATATATCCGAGGGTCAGAGTGAAAGGTTTGGGATACCTAAGAGAGGATTAAAGTGACGGGTATATCAGAGTGTTAAAGTGAATGCTGTGGGGAATATCAGAGCATTACAGTGAGGGGTGTGGGGTATATCACAATTTTCAACTGAGGGATGTGGCGTATAACAGTGTTACAGTGAGGTGTCTGTGGTATATCAGAGTGTTACATTAAGGGGTGTGGTGTATGTCAGAGGGTGTTACAGTGAGGGGCGTGGGGTGTATCAGCGTGTTACAGTGAGGAGTGTGCGAAATATCGGATTGTTATATTGATGGGTGTGGGTTATATCAGAATGTTTCAGTGAGGGGTGTCGGATGTATCATCAGCGTGTTACAGTGAGGGACGTTCGATATCTAGTAGAGTTTCAATGAGAGGTGTAGGGTATATCAGAATGTTATATTGAGAGGTTTGTGGTATTTAAGTCAGTGGGTTGTATCTGAGTGTTGTAGTGAGGGATGCTGGGTATATCAGAGTATAGTGAGGTATACCAGAGTGTTAGAGTGAGGGGTGTTGAGTTTGTCAGAGTATTACTGTGAGGGGTCTGGGTTTACATCAGATTGTTACATTGGGGTGTGAGTGGTATATCAGAGTGTTAATGTGAGGTGAGTGGGGTATATCGATGTGTTATTGAGAGGGGTTTGGGACATGTAAGTGAGGATTAAAGTGAGGGGTCTATCAGAGTGTTACAGTGAGTGGTGTCGGGTGTATCAGAGTGTTACAGTGAAGGGTGTGGGGTAAATCAGAGTGTTAAAAGTGAGGTGAGTGGGATAGATCTGTGGGTCACAGTGAGAGGTTTGGTATAACTAAGAGAGGATTAAGGTGAGGGGTATATCAGAGTGTTAAAGTGAATGCTGTGGGGAATATCAGCGTTACAGAGGGGGGTATGGGGTATATCAGAGCGTTGCAGTGAGGTGTATGGTGTATATCAGTGTTACAGTGAGGGGCGTGGGGTATATCACAGTTTTCAACTGAGGGATGTGGGGTATAACAGAGTGTTACAGTGAGGGGTGGTGTATATCCGAGGGTGTTACATTGAGTGGCGTGTGGTGTATCAGAGAGTTACAGTGAGGGGTGTGTGGTATATCAGATTGTTATAGTGATGGGTGTGGGTTATATCAGATTGTTTCAGTGAGGGGTGTGGTGTATATCAGAGTGTTACAGTGAGGAGTGTGGAGTGTTACAGTGAGGAGTGTGGGGTATATCAGTGTTACAGTGAGGGGTGTGGGGTATATCAGAGTGTTACAGTGCGGGGTGTGGGGTATATCAGAGTGTTACAGTGAGGAGTGTGGGGTATATCAGTGTTACAGTGAGGAGTGTGGGGTATATCAGAGTGTTACAGTGCGGGGTGTGGGGTATATCACATTGTTATGGTGATTCGTGTGGGTTATATCAGAATGTTTCTGTGAGAGGGATAGAGTACCTCAGGGTGTTACACTGAGGGTGTGGGTTAGATTCGTATTACATTCAGGGGTGTGGGGTATATCAGTGTTACAGTCAGGGGTGTGAGGTATATCGGTGTGTTACAGTGAGGGACGTGGAGTATATCTATGTTACAATAAGGTGTGTGTGGGGTACATAAGATTATTACAGTCAGGGGAGTGGGTTTACAAGAGTGTTACAGAGAGTGGTTTGGAGTATATCAGAGTGTTACAGTGAGGGGTGTAGGGTATATCTGAGTGTTACAGTGTGGCATGTGCGGTATATCAGAGTGTTACAGTGAGGAGTGTGGGGTGTATCAGAATGTTAGTGAGGAGTGTGGGGAATATCAGTGTTACAGTGAGGAGTGGGGTATATCAGAGTTTTACAATGAGGGGTGTGGTGTATATCAGAGTGTTACAGTGAGGGGTGTGGGGTATATCCGAGGATGTTAGTGAGGGGCGTGGGATATATCAGTGATAAATTCAGGGGCGTGGGGTATATCAGAATGTTATAGTGAGGGATGTGGGGTATATCAGTGTGTTACAGTGAGAGGTTTATGGTATTTAAGAGAGTGGGTTGTATCTGAGTGTTTCAGTGAGGTGTGCTGGATATATCAGAGTGTAGTGAGGTATACCAGAATTTTAGTGTGAGGGTTGTGGGGTATATAAGAGTTTTACAATGATCAGTTTTGGTTATATCAGAGTGTAACATTGAGGGGTGTGGGGTGCATCAGTGTGTTAAAGTGGGGTGAGTTGGGTTTATCGATCTGTTACAGTGAGAGGTTTGGGATATGTAAGAGTGGATTAAAGTGTGGGATATATCAGAGTGTTACAGTGAGGGGTGTGAGGTATATCAGAGACTTACAGTGAGGAGTGTGGTGTATATCAGAGATTTGCAGTGAGGGGTGTGGGGTATATCAGTGTGTTACAGTGAGGGATGTGGGGTATATCAGTATTTACAGTGAGGTGTGGGGTGTATGAGAGAGTTACAGTGAGGGGTGTGTGGAATATCAGTGTGTTACAGTGAGGAGTGTGGGGTGTATGAGAGAGTTACAGTGAGGAGTGTGGTGTATATCAGAGTGTTACAGTGAGGAGTGTGGGGTGTTCGTGAGAATACCAAGGTCAAGGAAATAGAAACCAGAAACTGCGAAGGCAGCAAGAAGTAAAATAAAAAGGCTAAACTGATCTTTGGCTGCTAATATGGCTGGCGCCCACAAATGTCACACCTTGCTGTTAGGAACAATATAAGTCAGTGTGCAGAAGTTATACAGACAATAGGCGATCAGAAAACGCATTACCATGATTGCAAACGCATTACCATAATGTTTAGGTGATCGTGAGCACATTACCAGGATATTTACTTAACTGTAACCCATTCAGTTAAATGTGACTTCTTTATTTCAAACTGCCAGGCCAGGAAATCAAATTAAATGTATACGTGCACAGCTCAGGATTGGCTCAGAATGTGCGATGTGTTAATGTCTTCTCAAATGCAAGTATAATAATGTAGCACACGGTATGGCAAATTGCTTGCTCTGTTGGATTCGCAGACTCTTGCAGGAGTCGGTGTCGATATATCAGAGTAAGACTCCGCGGATAATAAATCGTTTGAATTCTCCAGTTGTTCGACTCAGTGTTTACTGAACCAGACTGAGGGTAAAAGAATCCGTTCTAACATTCGAATAAAATTTTGCTGGACAAGATTTTGCTGGAAAAGACACAAACAACAAATTCGCTGACTGGGACTAATTGAATCTCTGCACAGTGAGACATGCCACGCTTACGCATGGCTGGAACAAAGTTCGTCTCGTGTCCTGACTGGGACTATTTAGATCACTGAGGACTAACAAAGTTCACTGGTATCCTATCATCGAACTAATCACATTCCGCCGGGGAACAAGACGGAACGAAGATCTGAAGAGGCAGAATTGGCAACACAAGTGTGTAAACTCCTGACTGGAGGAAAATAACGATATGCGCTAATAAACGAATTGATTGGATGAATGTAAATGATCTAAAACCAACTTCTTGGAATTGTATATAAGCTCGGCACGTACTACAATCGGGGAGACGGTGCTCTCGCAGACCGCGTGGTTGCAGACGCTTCTCCCAGAGCTCCGTCATTTAATAAAGTTGTCTCTCTTACTCAAAGTCTAGTTTCCGAGGAATCATTTTTCCTACAACAAATTGGCGCTGCAAGCAGGGCGCCACGGAGCTGAACAATCGTACGAATCAGTGACCAGGGTGAGTAGTCAGATTTTTGACCGGCCATAAATCAGAGACACTCGACAAGGCGACTGAACGGCGAAGCAGCACCAAAACGAATCTGGGACACAGACTGAGTGGGTAAGAGACACTACTTGATTTGTATGTGTGTATTTGTACTTGTGTAATAGTAACTAAGTAAAACCTCGGATCAGGAGGACACTTGTCTCAGACACCTAGCCTCAGGCCGGTTGTTAAGAGGGCAAATGCCCCACGCGAAGGCCAGGACCATGAAGTAGGTGCCGAGACTCCAAGGTGTTCTAAAGTCGTGATACTAGTCGAGTATGGTTAACATTTTTCTGCATTATATCATGTTGCTAAGTGAACTAGGAGATTATTAGTGTCGGTGTTGTAGGACCCTGATCAGGTAAACCGGCACCGGGGAGGGGTAGAAACCCCGTCCAACAAGCAAGCGTTACACGTCCGGGCAGTTTTGAGAGAAAGACAAACCCGGACCTCTGAGAACGCTGGCATAGAGTGCGACAAGAAGCTCGGGTATTCTTGGAAGGAAAGAATAGGGGGGCTCTCTAAGGAACAGATCCCAGACACGAAGGAACGATCGGTGAAGCAGCGGCGATGTCAGGTGAGGAAGTTAAGAGGGGACCTTCGGGCTCCCTCACATATTCTTATATGACAAACCGACAGTCGTTAATTAAGAAGATGCAGAAAGACGGGTGGGATGTGTCACAGACTTTAGAACTCCAGAGAAGCTGGTTGACTAAACAGACAAAGGATAAAACCAAGAAAGCAGGAGTGTTATTAGTACACCAACTAGCAGGACTCATTGAACAACTAAACGTAATAAAGAAAGTTGCACAAGACAAAGTACAGATGGTTACGGAACTAGAGACAAAGGCGAAATGTCAAGCAAAGATTATAAAGGAATTAGAGTGTAAGGTATACGAGGGGGGGCGAATGGGGACTTGTCCAGACACCACCTCCCTTCCCCCATATTACAGTGCAGAACCAACAGCCCCTGCAGGCGAGGGGGACGTTGAAATAGTCGAGATGGCTCCTGTGAGCCGGGGCGGGACATTGGCTAATCCCACCGCCAGTACCCAATAAAGGCGGAGGCCAGGAAGGCAGTCGTGGACATAGTGAAGGGGCTAGTAGAAAGGGGTATCCTGAGGGAAACCACGAGCACTACTAATTCCCCCACATGGCCAGTAGAGAAACCTGATGGGAGCTATAGGTTGATTATAGACTATACGGCCCTCAACAGGGTCACTCCTAAATTACACCCCATCGTTGCCAGCCCCTCAACAATTTTGAATGGGCTATCCCCTGAACAGAAGATATTCACCGTTTTAGACATAGCTAAAGGATTCTGGGCACTCCCATTAGATCCGGAATCACGAGAAATTTGAATTCACAGTAGGGGATAAACAATATACGTGGACCCGATTGCCACAGGGATTCCATAATAGCCCAGCTATTTTTCACCGCGTCATGAGTGATATCCTAAAACAGATAGAAGTACCTAAAGGAAGCACTATTTTGCAGTATGTCGACAACATACTAATAGCCTCGGAAACGAAGGCAGACCATCTGGCAACCCTATATTTAGTACTAAGGGCCCTAGAGACGGCTGGCCTCAAGGTAAGCCCTAAAAAAGCACAGATAGGAAAAACTCAGGTCCTATACCTGGGACATCTAATCTCCCAAGGACTTAAAGAAATGCCACAGGACAGGAAACACGCTGTCCAGGGCATGCCGAGACCCGTAACAGTACTTGGAGACAGGAAGGTACTGGGGCTCTTTAATTACAGTCGAAATTTTATCCCGGGGTTCGCTAAATTAGCAGAACCTATACAAAGATTAGTGAAAGGGGGTAAACCCGCGTTGGAACCGATAGATTGGGGACCGGAACAAGAGGAAGCTTATACTCAACTAAAGTCTGAGCTAGTATCAGCCCCAGGGCTAGGACTGCCAGATATGAGTAAGGACTTCCACATACATTGCAACAATGAAGAAGGGTTTTACACAGCAGTAGTTACACAGGATCATGGGGATAAAAGAAGGCCCGTCGCCTACTATTCCACAGTGGAGGGACTGGTAGTCACAGGGCTCTCCCGGTGCATAGCTGCATTGGATTGTGCGGCTTGGGCAGTAAAGGTTAGTGAGCCAATAGTAATGACAGGAAACGTTATATTGCACACTAAACACACTCTGATAGAGATGCTGAATACCGGGAAATTAAGATCCGTCTCGAACATGAGACATGCCAAGTGGGAGGCCGTCCTCCTCCCTCCGAGTAAAGCAGTAACCATTGTTAGAGACACAGGGGAGAACCCGGCAGAAGGAATACTGGGAACTGGGGAGCCCCACAACTGTGGGGACGTAGATATGAACCTGGATGAAGATAGGATAAAAGACACCCCTTTAGTGACAGCGGAAGAGACGTTGTACGTAGATGGTTCACGCAAGTATGTAGATGGGCTGCCCCGAATAGGGTGGGCGATGGTTAATGGCGAATTAAAAACTGTAGAGTCAGGATGGATTGATGGAGGCCTATCGGCCCAAGTGGCAGAGCTAGTGGCTCTCACCAGGGCACTAGAGTTGTCAGAGAATAAAATCGTGAACATTTACACAGATAGTAGGTATGCCTTTGGGGTGGTCCACGATTATATGACTGCATGGGGTAGGAGGGGATTCATTACTACGGGAGGCAATCCCATAAAACACCAGCTGAGGATAGAAGCCCTCCTAGAAGCTAGCGACAAACTCCAACAGGTAGCAGTAATTAAGATTAAGGCACATCAGAGGGAACCGGACCAGACTAGCCCAGACTGGTTAAATCACCAGGGGAACCAGGCTGCGGACCAAGCAGCACAAAGGGTGCTAGAGCAAGAAAGGATTGAAGAAGTACCAATAGCCGCTGTGAGCAGCTCCGAGGACAAGATAAGTATTGACGAACTCCATGAGGACACCCCCGACGTCGAAAAAGGTACGTGGGAAGAACAAGGCGCTAAGCGGGGAAGCGATAATGTCTGGCGAAAGGATAACAGGGTAATGGCCCCCAAGTGCATTCAAAATACGCTATTAGAACTCCACCATGGGCTTGTACACTCAGGGAGAGAAGCGATGATGGGAAGCCTCAGCAAAGAATGGTGGTGGAAGGGGATGGGAAGAGATATCGCTGGGACAGTCGGGAGAGCAGGAGGCCAGTAACTGGTGAGTTTAAAAGCTCACCTTTCGCGGGCTTTTTCTTTCACAGCTGGTGCAGTCGGGAGAGCAGGAGGCCAGTAACTCTTATATAGGTGGAGCTGTTGCAAAACCCGAAACACTACAGTGTAGTGTCTCCCACCCTTCCACCTCCTCTAACCTTTTAGGGGTTAGGGGAAGTTGAAAAGGTAGGTTCAATTTATTTTATTTCAGGAGCCTAACCTAGGTGGAAAAGGTTCCAGGACAGGAGGCGGCAGTGAAAATACAACACCAGAAAACAGGTAGGTGACTGGTTGGTGAGTACTTTCACAAACTTATTCTAAGTAGAATTCAATAATTAAGCTAAATCGTAGTAAATAAAAGGGTATTGTAAGGGTTAAGTCATGGAAGGGCAGCTCGGACCCGTGTCATGCTCCTCCTGTGCCATGTGGGAAATCAGGGACACTGTCCCTGACAACTATGTGTGCAGGAAGTGTGTCCAGCTGCAGCTCCTAGCGGACCGCATGGCGGCGCTGGAGCTGCGAATGGACTCACTCTGGAGCATACGCGATGCTGAGGATGTTGTGGATAGCACATTCAGTGAGTTGGTCACACCGCAGGTAAAGGCTAGCTCAGACAGTAAATGGGTGACCAAAAGGCAGGGTAAAGGCAGGAAGGTAGTGCAGGAGTCACCTGCGGTCATCTCCCTCCAAAACAGGTTTACCGTTTTGGGTACTGTTGGGGGAGATGACTTATCAGGGGAAGGCACCAGCAGCCAGGTTCAGGGCACCATGACTGGCTCTGCTGCACAGAAGGGCGGGAAAAAGAGGGATAGGGCTATAGTGATAGGGGATTCAATTGTAAGGGGGATAGATAGGAGTTTCTGAGACCGAGACTCCAAGATGGTATGTTGCCTCCCTGGTGCAAGGGTCAAGGATGTCTCGGAGCGGGTGCAGAGCATTCTGAAGGGGGAGGGGGATCAGCCAGTTGTCGTGGTACATGTAGGTACCAACGATGTAGGTAAAAAGAGGGAGGAGGTCCTACAAGCTGAATTTAGGGAGTTAGGAGCTAAATTGAAAAGTAGGACCTCAAAGGTAGTAATCTCTGGATTGCTACCAGTGCCACGAGCTAATAAGTTTAGAGAGAGTAAGATAGATAAGCTAAATACGTGGCTTGAGCAGTGGTGCAAGGGAGAGGGATTTAAATTCTTGAGGCATTGGAACCAGTTCTTGGGGAGGAGTGACCTGTACCAAGGGGACGGTCTACACCTGAACTGTGAGGGAGCCGATGTCCTCGGGGTAATATTTTCTGGGGCGGTTCGGGAGGATTTAAACTAATTTGGCAGGGGGATGGGAACCTAGGTAGTGGAAAAGAGGGAAGTCATATGAAGTCAGAAATAGATGGTAGAAAGGTGAGAAGCAATAAGCAAAGGAGAGAAACACAAAGGGCCAAACTAATTCATAATGAGAGTGTGAAAAAAGCAAGCCTGAAGGCTTTGTATCTTAATGCTAGAAGCATTAGGAACAAGGTGGATGAATTAGTTGTGGAAATAGAGGTAAACAAGTATGATTTGATTGGGATTACAGAAACGTGGCTGCAGGGTGGGCAAGGCTGGGAACTTAACATCCAGGGATATACAATATTTAGGAAGGATCGGCAAAAAGGTAGGGGAGGTGGCGTAGCATTGCTGGTAAAGGAGGGGATTAATGCAATGGAAAGGAAGGATATTAACTCGGATGAAACGGAATCTGTATGGGTAGAAATGATAAATAGCAAGGGGAGGAAAACGTTAGTGGGTGTGATATATAGGCCTCCAAATAGTAATATGGAGGTGAGGGAAGGCATAAAAAGGGAAATTAGAGAAGCGTGCGATAAGAGCACAGCTGTCATCATGGGTGACTTTAATTTACATATTGATTGGACTACCCAAATTAGTAAAAATTCTGAGGAGGAGGAATTCCTGGAATGTTTTCGGGACGGTTATCTGGACCAATATGTCGAGGAGCCGACTCGAGATCAGGCCATTTTAGACTGGGTATTGTGCAATGAGAAGGGACTTATCAGCAATCTTCTTGTACGAGGCCCCTTGGGTCAGAGCGATCATAATATGATCGAGCTCTCAGTCGAGATGGAGAGTGAGGAAATTGAATCAGAGACTAAGGTCCAGAACTTAAATAAAGGGAATTACGAGGGTATGAGATGGGAATTGGGTAAGATTGATTGGGTGGTGTTTCTGGGGGGATTGACAGTGGATAGACAATGGCAAGCATTCAAAGATAGAATGGAAGAATTCCAGAACATGTTTATACCGGTTTGGCATAAAAATAAACCTAAAAAGGTGACTCAACCGTGGATAACGAGGGAAATTAGGGACAGCATAAAATCAAAAAAAGGGCATATCAACTGGCAAAAAAAAGCACCAGACCGGAAGATTGGAGGCAGTACAGGATACAGCAAAAGAGGACAAAGGGATTAATCAGGAAGGGGAAAATAGAATACGAAAGTAAACTTGCAGCAAACATAAAGACAGACTGCAAAAGCTTTTATCGGTATATCAGGAGGAAAAGACTGGTAAAATCCCAAGTCCGGTCCCTTGCAGTCCGATTCGGGAGAATATATAATGGAGAATAAGGAAATGGCAGACCAATTAAACTCATACTTTGGTTCTGTATTCACAAAGGAGGACACAAATAACCTCCCAGGAATATTGGCAAACATAGGGACTAATGAGAGGGAGGAGCTGACAGAAATTAGTATCTCTAGGGATAAGGTGTTGGGTAAGTTGAGGGGACTGAAGGCCGACAAATCCCCGGGGCCTGATAAACTACATCCTAGGGTACTTAAGGAGGTGGCCCTGGAGATAGCAGATGCTCTAAGGATCATCTTCCGGAACTCCATTGACTCGGGAACAGTACCCGTGGATTGGAGGGTAGCTAATGTTACCCCAATATTTAAAAAGGGGGGTAGAGAGAAAGCAGGGAATTATAGACCAGTAAGCCTTACATCGGTTGTGGGCAAAATGCTAGAGTCCATTATTAAGGATAAAATAGCGGAGCACTTGACAAATGGGGAAAGGATCGGACAGAGTCAACATGGATTTACAAAGGGTAAATCGTGTTTGACTAATCTGCTGGAATTTTTTGAGGAAGTAACTGGTAAAATAGATGGGGGAGAGCCAGTGGATGTGGTGTACCTTGACTTCCAGAAAGCCTTCGATAAGGTTCCACACAGAAGATTATCATGCAAAATTAAGGCTCATGGGATTGGGGGCAAAGTATTAACGTGGATAGAGAACTGGCTGGCGGATAGAAAACAGAGAGTTGGAATAAACGGCTCGTTTTTGGAGTGGCAGGCAGTGACCAGCTGGGTGCCGCAAGGATCTGTCCTGGGACCCCAGCTGTTCACAATATATATAAATGATCTGGATCAGGGAATTGGATGCAATATTTCCAAATTCGCTGACGACACTAAACTAGGAGGAGGGGTGGGCTCTGATGAGGATGTCAGGAGGCTACAGTGCGATTTGGACAGGTTGGGGGAATGGGCGGATACGTGGCAGATGCACTATAATGTGGATAAATGCGAGGTTATCCACTTTGGGGGTAAAAACAGGAGGGTAGATTATTATCTAAATGGCAATAGATTGGGAGATGGGGAAGTGCAGAGGGACCTGGGTGTTCTTGTGCACCAGTCACTGAAGGAGAGTATGCAGGTGCAACAGGCGATTAAGAAGGCAAATGGTATGTTGGCCTTCATATCAAGGGGGTTCGAGTATAGGAATAGGGATACCTTACTACAGCTGTACAAGGTGCTGGTGAGACCGCATCTGGAGTATTGTGTACAGTTTTGGTCGCCCCATCTGCGGAAGGATGTTCTTGCCATGGAAAGAGTGCAACGGCGATTCACCAGGCTGATACCTGGAATGGCGGGAATGACCTACGAAGAGAGATTAAATAGTTTGGGCTTGTACTCACTGGAGTTTAGAAGATTGAGAGGGGATCTCATCGAAACATATAAAATTATGGCAGGTCTGGACAGGCTGAATTCAGAGAGAATGTTTCCAATGGCCGGGGAGCACAGAACCAGGGGCCACAGTCTAAAAATAGCGGGCAAATCATTTAAAACAGAGATGAGGAAGAATTTCTTCACTCAGAGTGGTGAGCCTGTGGAATTCCCTGCCACAGAGGGCTGTGAAGGCTAATTCAATAAATATTTTCGAGAGAATTGGATATATTTCTGAAGGCTAAGGGGATTAAGGGTTATGGAGAAAAGGCGGGGACGGGGTACTGAACTGGTAAGATCAGCTATGATCTCAGACGAAGATCAGCCATGATCTCATTGAATGGCGGAGCGGGCTCGAAGGGCCGAATGGCCTACTCCTGTTCCTATCTCTGTTTCTATGTTTCTATACTGCCATCGATGTATCACCTGTGCGCAGTATAACCCCGGGCGACCCATAAAGGTCAAAATGGGACATCAACCAAGGCCACGAGGGCCCTGGGAGCATATACAAATAGACTTCACAGATCCCCTTCCACCGTCACACGGCAAAACATACTGCCTCGTGGTCATAGACCAATTCACCCGCTGGGTAGAGGCTTTCCCCACGTGAAATTGCACCGCTTTGATGGTTGCCAGAGTCTTAGCTGAAGAAGTAATCCCCAGGTGGGGAATACCAATTCAAATGGACTCTGATCAAGGTACCCACTTTACCGGGAGTGTCATAAAAATGGTATGCCAATTAATGGGAATTAAACAAAAATTCCACATCCCATACCACCCTCAAAGTTCAGGCATGGTGGAACGAATGAACCGAACCCTTAAAAATGCATTGGCAAAGGCAATGCAGACGTCGGGGAAAACCTGGACTGAAGTATTGCCCATTATCCTAATGAAGCTGCGAGCCACTGAAAACCGAACGACAGGCTTGACCCCTTATGAATTGATGACAGGAAGGGCGATGCAATTGCCAGAAGGCATCATAACAGGTGGGGCCGATGTAGGCCCTTTAAAAGATAGACTAAAACGATACGTTCTGGAACTTAGCACTCAATTAAAGGAGATGCGAAAGAATGTCCGTGATAATCAGGAGGACAAGGATTGGGCACAAGAGCTCACAATGACGGCTTATGTTCCCTCAGCGGGTAGTAAAGTCATGGTGAAAACTTTGCCCAGCAAACCAGGGTTCGCCCCAAAATGGAGTGGGCCATATGAAATCATAATCAGTGGGGATACCTGTGCCTGTCTAGACATAAGGGGTAAAGGAGTATGGAAGCATTGGACACAATTGAAAGTATATAAAGACCACTGACTGGCTACTTTCTGAATCTGTTTTACAGGTGATCTGCATACCCTTTGTCATAAAATTCCTGTAAAGACTGGACTGTAGTGATATATTAATCATGTTTAGAGTATTATGGGTAATGGTGTTATTTCATATTGTCACGGGAAGCGCGGTACCCCATTTACGTAAAGAGAGAGGATTGCATGTAAATACCTTTCTGTATATGTCATATGTCTATGCGGAAAAAATGGGCCAAAGCTCCTGCTGGGTGTGCGCCCATGTGCCCACCCATACGGGGGCGGGAATCCCATTAAGGCCTATCCCCTTTAAGGTAGAGGAGATGGTAGGGTGGTTATTATACTCTAATACCACCTGGAATAAGGAGGATACCATACAAACCCAAACTAGCTTGAATCCAGATCAGCTGGAACATGAGTGGAAACAGGCAGGGTATAACCCCACGAACTTTAAAGGATGGTTTCATCCCCAGTACGATAATCGAAGGTATCCAGAAGAGCTATTAGTCAGCACAGGGGGAAAACTAAACAATGCAGAGGGGGAAGTCTGCTTGGTAAACTATGATGAGACAGGGTTAGTGGTTGGATGGAGCAAGTGCAAGTATAATTACACTTTAACCAAAACCAGTACTAAACCACCAGGTGCCCTAGAATGGCCCTACGTGGGAATGTTTAATTTATCCGAAGTGCTAAACCGGACTAGCAATCTACCCTGGAGGGGAATACCTGGGATCATGTACCAACTTTGGAACAAATTTGAGGCCTATAATAATACCTATTTCATTTGCGGATATAAGGCGTATCCATGGCTTCCACGAACCTGGACTGGGTCATGCTATATAGGATATGTAGTACCATACATCCATTATTTATCCTCCCTAACCCACCACTACGGGTACCAGTCATTATGGCAACCAGCCAAGCGTGTTAAGAGAGCTATTACGGAAACCGAAAGATTCTGGGCTATAGCATTCCCCTGGTACGGAACAGGAAAAATAGCAAGGGAATCCATAAACATGGCAGCAGTGCTCAAACAAATAGCCGACGATACGGCTGAGTCCCTGAGAGAAATGAGTGCCGAAATGGTGGCGATCCGGACCACCGCCTTACAGAATAGGATAGCCCTAGATTATCTGTTGGCGGCGCAAGGAGGCACCTGTGCCCTGAGCGGGACAGACTGCTGTACATATGTCACAGATAGCTCCGAGAATATCACGAGCCTAGCAAATCATATCCAAGAAGAAATAAAGAAGCTCCATCAACCCACAAGCACAGGGTGGCTTGATTGGTTGCTAGGGAAAACCGGGTGGGGAGCGTGGATGATGCAAGGGATAATAATAATAGTTGTAATTTGTATGTTGATGTGTTGTGTGCTGAGCCTTATAAAGTTGTGTTGCCAAACTGCTATGAAAACCGTGATGCCGATCGCCTCTATCGTGGAGGAACACACCAACCTGCTACCAAGGGACGAAGAACACTAATACGACACTGTCGAAGGAACAACCGAACCCCCGGACATAAGCCAGTGGCTGTAAGCACCGACGAAAGGGGGACCGAGGATGGTCATCTGGGAGCAAATGAATCGTGCTCCAGGACCAAGAGGAGGGATCGTTAGAATAAAATTTTGCTGGACAAGATTTTGCTGGAAAAGACACAAACAACAAATTCGCTGACTGGGATTAATTGAATCACTGCACAGTGAGACATGCCACGCTTATGCATGGCTGGAACAAAGTTCGTCTCGTGTCCTGACTGGGACTAATTGGATCACTGAGGACTAACAAGGTTCACTGGTATCCTATCATCGAACTAATCACTTGTATCCTATTATCGTACTAATCACATTCCGCCAGGGAACAAGACGGAACGAAGACCTGAAGAGGTAGAATTGGCAACACAAGTGTGTAAACTCCTGACTGGAGGAAAATAATGATATGCGCTAATAAATGAATTGATTGGATGAATGTAAATGATCTAAAACCAACTTCTTGGAATTGTATATAAGCTCGGCACGTACTACAATCGGGGAGAAGGTGCTCTCGCAGACCGCGTGGTTGCAGACGCTTCTCCCAGAGCTCTGTCATTTAATAAAGTTGTCTCTCTTTCTCAAAGTCTAGTTTCCGAGGAATCATTTTTCCGACAACAGGGGTATATCAGAGTGTTACAGTGAGGGGTGTGGGGTATATCGGAGTGCTACAGTGAGGGGTATATCAGTGTTACAGTGAGGAGTGTGGTGTATATCAGAGACTTACTGTGAGGAGTGTGGGCTATATCAGTGTGTTACAGTGAGGAGTGTGGTGTATATCAGTGTTACAGTGAGAAGTGTGCTGTATATACGAGGGTATTGCAATGAGGAGTGTGGAGTATATCAGAGTGTTACAGTGAGGGGTGTGGGGTATATCAGAATGTTACAGTGAGGGGTGTGGGGTATATCAGTGTTACAGTGAGGGGTGTGGGGTATATCAGAATTTTACAGTGAGCAGTGTTGTTTATATCAGAGTTTAACATTGAGGGGTGTGGAGTGCATCAGAGTGTTACAGTGAGGAGTGTGGGGTATATCAGAGTGTTACAGTGAGGGGTGTGGGGAATATCAGTGTTACAGTGAGGTGTGTGGGGTATATCAGAATTTTACAGTGAGCTGTGTTGTTTATATCAGAGTTTAACATTGAGGGGTGTGGGGTATATCAAAGTGTTACAGTGAGGAGTGTGGGGTATATCAGAGTGTTACAGTGAGGAGTGTGGTGTATATACGAGGGTGTTACAATGAGGGGCGTGGGTTACATCAAAGTTTTACATTCAGGGGTGTGGGGTATATCAGTGTTAAAGTGACGGGTGTGCGGTATATCAGAGTGTTACAGTGAGGAATGTGGGGTATATCAGAATTTTACAGTGAGCAGTGTTGTTTATATCAGAGTTTAACATTGAGGGGTGTGGGGTGCATCAGAGTGTTACAGTGAGGGGTGTGGGGTATATCAGAAATTTACAGTGAGGGGTGTGGGTTATATCAGAATTTTACAGTGAGCAGTGTTGTTTATATCAGAGTTTAACATTGAGGGGTGTGGGGTGAGGAGTGTGGGGTATATCTGTGTTACAGTGAGGAGTGTGGGTTATATCAGAGTGTTACAGTGAGGAGTGCGGTGTATATCTGTTACAGTGAGGAGTGCGGTGTATATCTGTTACAGTGAGGAGTGTGGGGTTTATCAGTGTTACAGTGAGGGGTGTGGGGTATATCAGTGTTACAGTGAGGAGTGTGGGGTATATACACGAGTGTGTTACAATGAGGAGTGTGGGGTATATCAGTGTTACAGTGAGAGGTGTGCGGTATATCAGAGTGTTACAGTGAGGAGTGTCGGGTATATCAGTGTTACAGTGAGGGGTGTGGGGTATATCAGCGTGTTACAGTGAGGAGTGTGGGGAATATCAGACTGTTACAGTGAGGAGTGTGGTGTATATACGAGGGTGTTACAATGAGGGGTGTGGGTTACATCAAAGTTTTACATTCAGGGGTGTGGGGTATATCAGAGTGTTACAGTGAGGAGTGTGGGGTGTATCAGAGTGTTACAGTGAGGATTGTGGGATATATCAGTGTTACAGTGAGGAGTGTGGTGTATATCAGAGTGTTACAGTGAGGAGTGTGGGGTATATCAGAGTGTTACAGTGAGGAGTGTGGGGTATATCAGTGTTACAGTGAGGAGTGTGGGGTATATCAGTGTAGTGTATGTAACCTGTACTACCTTAAGAGGATACCTTAAGGCGATGGACTACTTTTTGATGGCTCCTATACATTGTAGTACCGGTGGTGACCACACCGGTATATAAACCCTGCGGAGCAAAGTGTACCTCAGTTCCGCCCTGACCCTCAATCACTAAAGACCTGTTTACTTACTTCTGTAGTCTGTGTCCTGTTATTCAGTATAACTGCATTTGTAAACACAGACTCAACAATCAGAGTGTTACAGTGAGGAGTGTGGGGTATATCAGACTGTTACAGTGAGGGGTGTGGTGTATATCCGAGGGTGTTACAACGAGGGGTGTGTGTTATATCAGCGTGTTACATTCAGTGGTGTGGGGTATGTCAGAGTGTTACAGTGAGGGGTGTGGGGTATATCAGTATGTTACAGTGAGAGGTTTATGGTATTTATGAGAGTGGGTTGTATCTGTGTGTTTCAGTGAGGGGTGCTGGATATAGTGTTGTGAGGTATACCAGAATGTTAGTGAGGGTTATGGGTTATATCAGTGTTTTAAAGTGAACAGAGTTGGTTATATCAGAGTGTAAAATTGAGGGGTGTAGCGTGCATCGGAGTGTTAAGTGAGGTCAGTTGGGTTTATCAGTCTGTTACAGGGAGAGGTTTGGGATATGTATGTGAGGAGTAAAGTGAGAGGTAAATCAGAGTGTTAAAGTGAAAGGTTGGGGTATTTCAAAGTGTTACAGTGAGGTGAGTGGAGCATTACTCTCGATCTAACACATGTGGAGCTGCCTGTTCCAATGAAAGCTCAACGACCTGATAAGTTAACTCTGAACACAGCAGTCATCATGGGTGACTTTAATCTACATATATACTGGGCTAACCAAATTAGTAATAATACTGTGGAGGAGGAATTCCTGGAGTGTATACGGGATGGTTTCCTGCACCAATTTGTCGAGGAACCAACTAGAGATCGGGCCATCTTAGACTGGGTATTATGTAATGAGAAAGGATTAATTAGCAGTCTTGTTGTACGAGGCCCCTTGGGTCGGAGCGAGCATAATTTGATAGAATTCTTCATTAGGATGGAGAGTGAAGTAGTTGACTCAGAGACTAGGGTCCTGAATTTAAACAAAGGAAACTACAATAGTACGAGGCGCGAGTTGGATAGGATTGATTGCGGAATGTCACTCAAAGGGTTGACGGTGGATAGGCAATGGCAAAAGTTCAAAGAACGTATGGATGAGCTACAGAATTTGTTCATCCCAGTTTGGCGTAAAAATAAAACAAAAAGGTGACTCAACAGTTGCTAAAAAGGGAAATTGGGGATAGCATAAGATCCAAGGAGAGGACATATTAATTGCCCAGAAGAAGCAGTAAACCTGAGGATTGGGAGCAGTTTAGGATTCAACAAAGGAGGACAAAGGGATTAATTAAGAGGGGTAAAATAGAGTATGAGAGTAAGCTTTCAGGGAACATAAAAACTGACTTTAAATGCATTTGTAGATATGTGAAGAGAAAAAGATTGGTGAAGTCAAGCATAGGTCCCTTGCAGTCAGAATCAGGGGAATTTATAATGGGGAACAAAGAAATGGCAGACCAACTAAATACATATTTTAGTTCTGTCTTCTCCAAGAAGGACACAAAAAACCTCCCGGAGATGTCAGGGAACATAGGGTCTGATGAAAGGGTGGAACTGAATGAAATCAGTATTTTTAGGGAAATGTTGTTAGGGAAATTGACGGGATTGAAGGCTGATAAATCCCCAGGGCCTGATAAGCTACATCCTAGGGTACTTAAGGAAGTGGCCCTAGAAATAGTAGATGAATTGCTGGTCATCTTGCAACATTCGATATACACTGGAAGAGTACCCATGCATTGGAGGGTAGCTAATGTTACCCCACTGTTCAAAAAAGGTGGTAGAGAGAAAACGGGGAATTACAGACCGGTAAGCCTGGCATCGGTAATGGGGAAAATGCTAGAGTCCATTATAAAAGATGTAATAGCAGAGCACTTGGAAAACAGTGACAGGATCGGACAAAGTCAACATGGATTTACAAAAGGTAATTTGTGCTTGAATAATTTACTGGAATTTTTTAAGGATGTAACTGGTAGAATAGATAAGGGAGAACCATTGGACGTGGTGTATTTGGATTTTCAAAAGGCTTTCGATAAGGTCCCGCATAAGAGATTAGCGTATAAAGTTAAGGCACATGGGATTGGGGGCAAGGTATTGACTTGGATAGAGAACTGGTTGGCAGACAGGAAGCAAAGAGTTGGAATAAACGGGTCTTTTTCCGAGTGGCAGGCAGTGACTAGTGGGGTACCGCAGGGATCGGTCCTTGGACCACCAACTGTTCACAATATATTTTAATGATCTAGACGAGGGAACTAGATGTAATATCTCCAAGTTTGCAGATGACACAAAGCTGGGTGGGCGTGTGTGCTGTGAGGAGGATGCAGAGAAATGCCAGAATGATTTGGACAGGTTGGGTGATTGGGCAGAAGCGTGGCAGATGCAATATAATGTGGATAAATGCGAGGTTATCCACTTTGGTGTCAAAAACAGGAAGGCAGATTATTATCTGAATGGCAATAGATTGGGAAAAGGGGAAGTGAAACGAGACCTGGGTGTTCTTGTGCCCCAGTCGCTGAAAGTAAGCAAGCAGGTGCAGCAGGCGGTTAAGAAGACAAAGTTTATGCTTGTATTCATAGCGAGAGGTTTTGAGTACCGGAACAAGGATGTCTTGCTGCAGTTGTACTGGGCTTTGGTGAGATCACATCTTGAGTATTGTGTGCAGTTTTGGTCGCCTTATCTGAGGAAGGATGTTCTTGCCATGGAGGGAGTGCAGCGAAGATTCACCAGGTTGATAGCTGGGATGGCAGGAATGACGAGGAGAGATTGGGTCGATTGGGCATATAAATCGCTGGAGTTTAGAAGAATGAGAGGGTATCTCATTGAAACTTATAATATTCTAACAAGACCAGACAGACTAGATGCAGGAAGGATGTTCCCGATGATTGGGGTGTCCAGAACCAGGGGTCACAGTATAAGGATAAGGGGTAAGCCATTTAGGACAGAGATGAGGAGTAATTTCTTCACCCAGAGAGTGGTGAACCTGTGGAATTCTCTACCACAGAAGGCAGTGGAGGCCAATTCATTAAATATATTCAAGCAGGAGTTGGATATATCTCTTAAGGCTAAAGGGATCAAGGGATATGGAGAGAAAGCAGGGACAGGGTACTGAATTTGGATGATCAGCTATGATCTCATTGAATGGCGGAGCAGGCTCGAGGGGCCGATAGGCCTACTCCTGCTCCTATTTCTTATGATCTTATATTCTTAAAGCTCCCTGAATACTGTCCCATCAAACACATAAATGCAGATCTATTCATACAGTGTATAAACAGATATATCCCTGAGTGTATAATTATACATTCGTATAATTTGTATATACTCTTTTCTTAGGTTTACTGGTTGTCCCTCTGTTTATGGCAAGCTGTAACATAGGGTGCCGCTAAGGTTACACAGTTTCTCTGTTCACCTAGTAGGTATGGGAGTTTTTGGTCGTCATTCAAATTTCTGAATTCAGGGCATATTTGTGTGAATTTTTGGTAGAAATTCTCCCTGATGTCCTGATATTTTCCACAAGCTGTGAGGAAGTGCACCTCTGTCTCCACCACTCCCTGACTGCAGTGAGAGCATATCCTGTCCTCTCTTGGCAGCCGGGTCTGTCTGTGTCTGCCTTTTTCGATCGCCAGGCTATGTTCACTAAGTCTGTACCTTGTCAAGGTTTTTCTCAGTTTGCTATCCTTTACCATGGCCAGGTATTCAGCCATGTTGTATTGTCTGTTTAGTGCCAAGTAGCAATTGAGTTTGTTTTGGGTTTTTGTTGTTTCTGCCCAATATGACAGGTATTTTTCCTTTTGCTTAGTGACAATTGTGTTGGGTCGAATTCTCTGTGCTACGATGTCACTGTCCTGGGGCTGGTTATTGTTAGTAGTGTTAGTGGTTGCTTCACTGAGTCCCAGGACTAGTTGACTGAGGGTATTCTTCTTTATGGTCCTCTCTTGGCATTTCAAGGCTTCGTAATGATAGCAGTGGGTGTATTGATTTCTTTGTGGGTTCAATGATGAGACATTTATGAAAGAGAATGAGTTTTAATCTAAAGTCTGTTCAACTCTTTATACAGCTTTTCAGGAGACACCCTGCTAGTGATGCATCTTAAATGAAACCGAAACCAAAAATAACTGCCTTGCTTCTCTCGGTCACATGCCCTCTGCTGGTCAGGCACAAGCAATCAATACACGCAATCATGCTATTAAGGCATCATAATCGAACAGGCAAATACCATCTCTATTTGCTGATATCATTACAGTGGGGGTTGCTCATTTTTAGGTGTTTCCAAAATTTGGTGGCTGTTTTTTGTATAGTAATTATTAATGGATATTGGCCTAGTTACACACCTTTCTCTCTCGCTCCTAGTCTCTCTCTATCACAGCACAGAGTTACACACCTTTCTCTCTCGCTCCTAGTCTCTCCCTATCACAGCACAGAGTTACACACCTTTCTCTCTCGCTCCTAGTCACTCTATCACAGCACAGAGTTACACACCTTTCTCTCTCGCTCCTAGTCTCTATCACAGCACAGAGTTACACACCTTTCTCTCTCGCTCCTAGTCTCTCTCTATCACAGCACAGAGTTACACACCTTTCTCTCTCGCTCCTAGTCTCTCTCTATCACAGCAGAGTTACACACCTTTCTCTCTCACTCCTAGTCTCTCTCTATCACAGCACAGAGTTACACACCTTTCTCTCTCGCTCCTAGTCTCTCTCTATCACAGCACAGAGTTACACACCTTTCTGTAAAGTCTGTGGGTTGTGCAGTTAATAAATACACAGACTTCAGAAGTAACAAACAAAACAGGTCTTTACTATTCGAAGGTCCGGGCGAATCTGCCCAATAACTCCTGGCACAACACTTATGTACTGGTGTGGTCACTATCGGTATTACAGTATACAGAAGCCAAACAAATAGTGCCACACCTAAAGTAGTTCCCTTAAAGGTGAACGGTTACATTCAATAGTTCCCTTAAAGATAGACGGGTACATACACTACACTTTCTCTCTCTCTCCTAGTCTCTCTCTATCACAGCACAGAGTTACACACCTTTCTCTCTCGCTCCTAGTCTCTCTCTATCACAGCACAGAGTTACACACCTTTCTCTCTCGCTCCTAGTCTCCATCACAGCACAGAGTTACACACCTTTCTGTCTTTCTCCTAGTCTCTCTCTATCACAGCACAGAGTTACACACCATTCTCTCTCGCTCCTAGTCTCTCTCTATCACAGCACAGAGTTACACACCTTTCTCTCTCGCTCCTAGTCTCTCTCTATCACAGCACAGAGTTATACACCTTTATCTCGCGCTCCTGGTCTCTCTCTATCACAGCAGAGTTACACACCTTTCTCTCTCGCTCCTAGTCTCTCTCTATCACAGCACAGAGTTACACACCTTTCTCTCTCGCTCCTAGTCTGTCTCTATCACAGCACAGAGTTACACACCTTTCTCTCTCGCTCCTAGTCTCTCTCTATCACAGCACAGAGTTACACACCTTTCTCTCTTGCTCCTAGTCTCTATCACTGCACAGAGTTACACACCTTTCTCTCTCGCTCCAAGTATCTCTCTATCACAGCACAGAGTTACACACCTTTCTCTCTCGCTCCTAGTCTGTCTCTATCACAGCACAGAGTTACACACCTTTCTCTCTCACTCCTAGTCTCTTTCTATCACAGCACAGAGTTACACACTGTGATGAAATATGCCATTCATCAGGCACTCTGTATTCTCTGTTTTATTGTGCCTGTGACTGTGGCAAGCAGGGGAGTTTAGTTTCAGTTTCAGTTTCATTTCCTTACCTGTATTGTATTGTGTGTAGGGCTCCGCCCATACCTGGCCCCTACTTAAGCAGGCCCCAGCGTGTCTCACAGGCAGTACAGCAGATCTCTGGATGAGAGACACTTCTCCACTGTGTATTACTTTCTGAGTTAATAAACGCCTTGCTTTGCTCCGTTAACGTTGAGCCTCGGATTCATTGAGGCACATCAATTTTATTAACTCAATTTTCAACGCAATGGATCAACTCTTGAAACCCGAACATTTGGATTTGGACCCGCATGCTTCGGACGCATCGGCACGATTCAGACACTGGTTTAAGTGTATGGAATACTTCCTGGACAATTCCACAGCCAGCACAGATGCTACGGACGCTGAAATTATGAAACTCGGAATCCTGCGGAATTGTGTAAGCCAGCGGGTTTACACCCTCATCCAAGACGCCGACATGTACCCGGCCGCCTGCGACATCCTAAATGCACATTACCAGCAGCCTACGAACGAGGTGTACGCTAGGCATCTGCTCGCTACTCGCACACAGCGACCTGGGGAATCGCTGGAGGAGTTCCTAGTCACCCTGAAAACGCTTTGCAAAGACTGCAAGTGCCAAGATGTAAAAGCTGCAGTGTACACTGACGAGCTTGTTCGTGATGCCTTTATCACAGGCCTCAGCTCCACTTACATCCGGCAGAGACTACTGGAAAAAACAGGATTGGACCTGAAACAGGCTGTGGACACAGCGCGATCCCTGGATGTGGCCCAGAGAAACTCGGACGCCCACTCCTCAGCCCGCGCCACCCACGCGTGCACCAAGGGCACCGCCATCTTGGAAGGCATCTTCCCCGCCCGGCAGCCCGACACCCCGCTCTCCCCCCAGAAGCCCTACGACAGCCGCGATGCGTCGGGGCCCCAACTGCTACTTCTGCGGGCAGCCGAAGCACACCAGAAACCTGTGCCCGGCAAAAGGCACCACCTGCTTTAAGTGCAGTAAGAAGGGACACTTCGGGAAGGTGTGCAGAGGGAACCCCGCTGGAAAACCCGCCACGGCCGCGCGTGCGCCGTGGGAGCGGCCATCTTGGACGCCATCTTGCCCGACCTCGTGGGGTCCGCCATCTTGTGAGCAGACAGCGTGGACGCCATCTTGTCTCGATCAGGGCCCTACAGCGGCATCGGTCACAGTGGACCAGACCAGACCGCACACGCTATCCAAATCAATGGTGGACATTGAGGTAAACGGGTGCAGGGTTAAATGCTTAATTGACAGTGGAAGCACGGAGAGTTTTATCCACCCTGAACTAGCACAACAACTCTCTCTAACGGTGGTCCCTGCTCGGGGCACCATCTCTATGGCTGATAAAACCCAGACATCGACCATTATGGGTTACTGCGCGGTACAATTATCCGTTAACGGAACTGTATACGATAATTTTAAATTACTAATCATGAAGAGTCTATGTGCGAGCGTGATCTTGGGCCTGGATTTCCAGTGCCACCACCAAAGCATCACGCTGAATTACGGTGGGTCCCAGCCGCCCCTCACAGTGTGCGGTCTGGCTACGCTGAAGGTAAAGCCGCCCTCGCTATTCGCGAACCTTACTCCCAACTGCCGGCCAATAGCGACCAAAAGCAGGAGGTACAGCTGGGAGGACAGGCGGTTTATCGTGACCGAGGTGGACAGGCTGCTGAGGGAGTGCGTTATTGAACGCAGCACCAGCCCGTGGCGCGCCCAAATGGTGGTGGTGAGGGGTAGCGAGAAGAAACGGATGGTGATCGACTATAGCCAAACGATCAACATGTACACCCAACTAGACGCCTACTCGCTACCCCGCATATCAGAAATGGTGAACCAAATTGCCCAATACCGGGTGTTCTCCACCATCGACCTCAAGTCAGCATACCACCAGCTCCCTATCAGTCCAGAGGACCGCCCGTACACCCTTTGGGGTGACGAATGGGGTCTCGGTCTTCCAGAGGGAGATGGACCGCATGGTCGATGACCACCACTTGCAGGCAACCTTCCCCTACCTCGACAACGTCACCATCTGCGGTCACAACCAGCAGGATCACGACTCGAACCTCGAGAGGTTCCTGAAAACCGCACAAAAACTCAACCTCACTTACAACACCATGCGCCTCTGCATACTAGGCAGCGTGGTGGAGAATGGGGAAATCGGACCAGACCCCGAAAGATTGCGCCCCCTACGGGAGCTCCCCCTGCCCAACACTCCCAAAGCCCTGAAAAGGTGCCTGGGGTTAATTTCTTATTATGCCCAATGGGTCCCCAACTACTCCAACAATGCCCGCCCCCTCATGAAAGCATCCTCTTTTCCGCTCTCTGCTGAGGCCCACGCTGCCTTCAAAAGCATTAAGCGGGATATTGAACGGGCCACGCTACAGGCAGTGGATGAGAACACTCCCTTTCAAGTGGAAAGTGATGCATCTGACTTTGCCTTGGCAGCCACCCTCAACCAGGCGGGGCGGCCCGTAGCTTTCTTCTCGAGGACCCTCCAAGGGCCCGAGATCAGACACTCCTCCGTGGAAAAGGAGGCCCAAGCCATCGTGGAGGCAGTGTGCCACTGGCACCACTACCTCGCCAGCAAACGCTTCACCCTACTTACCGACCAGCGGTCGGTAGCGTTTATGTTTAATAATAAACAGAAGGGGAAGATTAAAAATGATAAGATTCTCAGGTGGCGGATCAAGCTCTCCACCTTCGAGTATGAAATCATTTACCGGCCAGGGGTCCTTAACGAATCCCCCGACGCCCTCTCATGAGGGATGTGTGCCAGCGCCACCGGGGATCGGCTACAGACCCTCCACAACGACCTCTGCCACCCAGGTGTCACACGGCTGTTCCACTTCATAAAGTCGCGCAATTTACCCTACTCGACTGAGGAAGTTCGGTCTCTGACCAGGAACTGCCGCACTTGCGCTGAGTGCAAGCCTCGGTTCTACCGCCCAGATAGAGCCCACTTAATCAAAGCTACACGGCCCCTTGAGCGGCTCAGCTTAGATTTCAAGGGCCCCCTCCCGTCAGTCGACCGCAATGTTTACTTCCTGAACATTGTGGATGAATACTCCCATTTCCCATTCGCCTTCCCCTGCCCAGACATGACCAGTGCCACGGTCATTAAATGCCTCAACAGCATGTTCTGCCTGTTCGGTATGCCGAGCTACATCCATACGGATAGGGGGGCGTCCTTCATGAGTGAAGAGCTACGCCAGTACATGCTGTCCAGGGGGATCGCCACGAGCCGTACCACCAGCTACAACCCCCAGGGTAATGGCCAGGTGGAGCGAGAGAACGGGACAGTATGGAAAGCAGTCACTCTAGCTCTAAGGACCAAGGGCCTCCCCATCTCCCGCTGGCAGGAAGTCCTCCCAGATGTGCTCCATTCGATACGGTCGCTATTGTGTACTGCCCCTAATGCCACGCCTCATGAACGGATGTTTGTCTTTCCCCGGAAATCCACCTCAGGCATATCCATGCCTTCATGGCTCTCCACCGCAGGTCCGGTACTTGTACGAAGGCATGTGAGGGGCCACAAGAAGGACCCTCTCGAGGAGTCAGTGCACCTACTCCACGCCAACCCCCAATGCATGTATGTCCGGCACGCCGACGGAAGGGAGGACACCGTGTCCATAAAAGACGTCGCCCCAGCCGGTAATGACAACAACCACGACAACAACAGCAATCACAGCAACTCTTACCCACCCACTATCCTTTCATCGCCCCCGGAAGAACATTGACCAACGGCACCCCCGCCAACTACCCCTTCAACAACCCTGGCGGCGCCCCCGGCAGAGACCCAGGAGGCCACCGGGGACACCCAGCCGACACCCGCGGCAACACAACAGCTACGTCGGTCACAGAGGACTATCAAACCCCCGAACAGACTAAATCTGTAGAAGGGGTGAATGTGATGAAATATGCCATTCATCAGGCACTCTCTACTCTCTGTGTTTGATTGTGCCTGTGACTGTGGCAAGCAGAGGAGTTTAGTTCAATTTTCATTTCCTTACCTGTATTGTATTGTGTAGGGCTCCGCCCACACCTGGCCCCTACTTAAGCAGGCCCCAGCGTGTCTCACAGGCAGTACAGCAGATCTCTGCATGAGAGACACTTCTCCACTGTGTATTACTTTCTAAGTTAAAAAAAGCTTTGCTTTGCTCCGTTATCGTTGAGTCTCGGATTCATTGAGGCACATCACACACCTTTCTCGCTCCTAGTCTCTCTCTATCACTGCACAGAGTTACACAATTTCTCGTTTCTGGTCTCTCTCTATCACTGCACATAGTTACACAACTTTCTCTCTCGCTCCTAATCTCTCTCTATCACTGCACAGGGTTACACACCTTTCTCTCTCGCTCCTAGTCTCTCTCTATCAAAGCACAGAGTTACATATCTTCTCTCTCACTCCTAGTCTCTCTCTATCACAGCACAGAGGTACACACCTTTCTCTCTCGCTCCTAGTCTCTCTCTATCACAGCACACAGTTACACACCTTTCTCTCTCGCTCCTAGTCTCTCTCTATCACAGCACGGAGTTACACACTTTTCTCTCTAGCTCCTAGTCTCTCTCTATCACAGCAGAGAGTTACACAACTTTCTCTCTCGCTCCTAGTCTCTCTCTATCACAGCAGAGTGTTACAAACCTTTCTCTCTCGCTCCTAGTCTCTCTATCACAGCACAGAGTTACACACCTTTCTCTCTCGCTCCTAGTCTCTCTCTATCACAGCACAGAGTTACACACCTTTCTCTCTCGCGCCTAGTCTCTCTCTATCACAGCACATAGTTACACACATTTCTCTCTCGCTACTAGTCTCTCTCTATCACAGCACAGAGTTACACACCTCTCTCTCGCTGCTAGTCTCTCAATCACAGCACAGAGTTGCACACATTTCTCTCTCGCTCCTAGTCTCTCTCTATCACTGCAGAGTCACACCCCTTTCTCTCACGCTCCTAGTCTCTCTCTATCACAGCACAGAATTACACACCTTTCTCTCTCGTTCCTGGTCTGTCTCTATCACTGCACAGAGTTACACACCTTTCTCTCTCGCTCCTAGTCTCTCTCTATCACTGCACAGAGTTACACACCTTTCTCTCTCGCTCCTAGTCTCTCTCTATCACAGCACATAGTTACACACATTTCTCTCTCGCTCCTAGTCTCTCTCTACCACAGCAGAGTTACACACCTCTCTCTCTCGCTCCTAGTCTCTCTCTATCACTGCACAGATTTACACACCTTTCTCTCTCGCTCCTAGTCTCTCTCTATCACAGCACAGAGATACAAACCTTTCTCTCTCGCTCCTAGTCTCTCTCTATCACAGCACAGAGTTACACACCTTTCTCTCTCGCTCCTAGTCTCTATCACAGCACAGAGTTACACACCTTTCTCTCTCGCTCCTGGTCTCTATCACTGCACAGAGTTACACACCTTTCTCTCTCTCACTCCTAGTCTCTCTCTATCACAGCACAGAGTTACACACCTGTCTGTCTCGCTCCTAGTCTCTCTCTATCACAGCACAGAGTTACACAGCTTTCTCTCTCGCTCCTAGTCTCTCTCTATCACAGCACAGTGTTACACACCTTTCTCTCTCGCTCCTAGTCTCTCTCTATCACAGCACAGAGTTACACACCTTTCTCTCTCGCTCCTAGACTCTCTCTATCACAGCACAGATTTACACACCTTTCTCTCCCGCTCCTAGTCTCTCTCTATCACTGCACAAAGTTACACACCTTTCTCTCTCGCTCTTAGTCTCTCTCTATCACAGCACAGAGTTACACACCGTTCTCTCTCGCTACAATCTCTCTCTACCACAGCACAGAATTACACACCTTTCTCTCTCGCTCCGAGTCTCTCTCTATCACAGCACAGAGTTACACACCTTTCTCTCACTCCCTCTGCTGGTGTCTCTCTATCACTGCACAGAGTTACACACCTTTCTCTCTCGCTCCTAGTCTCTGTCTATCACAGCACAGAGTTACACACATTTCTCTCTCGCTCCTAGACTCTCTCTATCACTGCACAGAGTTACACACATTTCTCTCTCGCTCCTAGACTCTCTCTATCACAGCACAGTTACACACCTATCTCTCTCGCTCCTAGTCTCTCTCTGTCACTGCACAGAGTTACACACCTTTCTCTCTCGCTCCTAGTCTCTCTCTATCACAGCACAGATTTACACACCTTTCTCTCTCGCTCCTAGTCTCTTTCTATCACAGCACAGAGTTACACACCATTCTCTCTCGCTCCTATTCTCTCTCTATCACTGCACAGAGTTACACACCTTTCTCTCTCGCTCCATCTGCTGGTGTCTCTCTATCACTGCACAGAAACATAGAAACATAGAGATAGGAACAGGAGTAGGCCATTCGGCCCTTCGAGCCTGCTCCGCCATTCAATGAGATCATGGCTGATCTTCGTCTGAGATCATAGCTGATCTTACCAGTTCAGTACCCCGTCCCCGCCTTTTCTCCGCAACCCTTAATCCCCTTAGCCTTCAGAAATATATCCAATTCTCTCTTGAAAATATTTATTGAATTAGCCTTCACAGCCCTCTGTGGCAGGGAATTCCACAGGCTCACCACTCTTTGAGTGAAGAAATTCTTCCTCATCTCTGTTTTAAATGATTTGCCCGCTATTTTTAGACTGTGGCCCCTGGTTCTGTGCTCCCCGGCCATTGGAAACATTTTCACTGAATTCAGCCTGTCCAGGCCTGCCATAATTTTATATGTTTCGATGAGATCCCCTCTCAATCTTCTAAACTCCAGTGAGTACAAGCCCAAACTATTTAATCTCTCTTCGTAGGTCATTCCCGCCATTCCAGGTATCAGCCTGGTGAATCGCCGTTGCACTCTTTCCATGGCAAGAACATCCTTCCGCAGATGGGGCGACCAAAACTGTACACAATACTCCAGATGCGGTCTCACCAGCACCTTGTACAGCTGTAGTAAGGTATCCCTATTCCTATACTCGAACCCCCTTGATATGAAGGCCAACATACCATTTGCCTTCTTAATCGCCTGTTGCACCTGCATGCTCTCCTTCAGTGACTGGTGCACAAGAACACCCAGGTCCCTCTGCACTTCCCCATCTCCCAATCTATTGCCATTTAGATAATAATCTACCCTCCTGTTTTTACCCCCAAAGTGGATAACCTCGCATTTATCCACATTATAGTGCATCTGCCACGTATCCGCCCATTCCCCCAACCTGTCCAAATCGCACTGTAGCCTCCTGACATCCTCATCAGAGCCCACCCCTCCTCCTAGTTTAGTGTCGTCAGCGAATTTGAAATATTGCATCCAATTCCCTGATCCAGATCATTTATATATATTGTGAACAGCTGGGGTCCCAGGACAGATCCTTGCGGCACCCCGCTGGTCACTGCCTGCCACTCCGAAAACGAGCCGTTTATTCCAACTCTCTGTTTTCTATCCGCCAGCCAGTTCTCTATCCACGTTAATACTTTGCCCCCAATTCCATGAGCCTTAATTTTGCATGATAATCTTTTGTGTGGAACCTTATCGAAGGCTTTCTGGAAGTCAAGGTACACCACATCCACTGGCTCTCCCCCATCTATTTTACCAGTTACTTCCTCAAAAAATTCCAGCAGATTAGTCAAACACGATTTACCCTTTGTAAATCCATGTTGACTCTGTCCGATCCTTTCCCCATTTGTCAAGTGCTCCGCTATTTTATCCTTAATAATGGACTCTAGCATTTTGCCCACAACCGATGTAAGGCTTACTGGTCTATAATTCCCTGCTTTCTCTCTACCCCCCTTTTTAAATATTGGGGTAACATTAGCTACCCTCCAATCCACGGGTACTGTTCCCGAGTCAATGGAGTTCCGGAAGATGATCCTTAGAGCATCTGCTATCTCCAGGGCCACCTCCTTAAGTACCCTAGGATGTAGTTTATCAGGCCCCGGGGATTTGTCGGCCTTCAGTCCCCTCAACTTACCCAACACCATATCCCTAGAGATACTAATTTCTGTCAGCTCCTCCCTCTCATTAGTCCCTATGTTTGCCGATATTCCTGGGAGGTTATTTGTGTCCTCCTTTGTGAATACAGAACCAAAGTATGAGTTTAATTGGTCAGCCATTTCCTTATTCTCCATTATATATTCTCCCGAATCGGACTGCAAGGGACCGACTTGGGATTTTACCAGTCTTTTCCTCCTGATATACCGATAAAAGCTTTTGCAGTCTGTCTTTATGTTTGCTGCAAGTTTACTTTCGTATTCTATTTTCCCCTTCCTGATTAATCCCTTTGTCCTCTTTTGCTGTATCCTGTACTGCCCCCAATCTTCCGGTCTGGTGCTTTTTTTTGCCAGTTGATATGCCCTTTTTTTTGATTTTATGCTGTCCCTAATTTCCCTCGTTATCCACGGTTGAGTCACCTTTTTAGGTTTATTTTTATGCCAAACCGGTATAAACATGTTCTGGAATTCTTTCATTCTATCTTTGAATGCTTGCCATTGTCTATCCACTGTCAATCCCCCCAGAAACACCACCCAATCAATCTTACCCAATTCCCATCTCATACCCTCGTAATTCCCTTTATTTAAGTTCTGGGCCTTAGTCTCTGATTCAATTTCCTCACTCTCCATCTCGACTGAGAGCTTGATCATATTATGATCGCTCTGACCCAAGGGGCCTCGTACAAGAAGATTGCTGATAAGTCCCTTCTCATTGCACAATACCCAGTCTAAAATGGCCTGATCTCGAGTCGGCTCCTCGACATATTGGTCCAGATAACCGTCCCGAAAACATTCCAGGAATTCCTCCTCCTCAGAATTTTTACTAATTTGGGTAGTCCAATCAATATGTAAATTAAAGTCACCCATGATGACAGCTGTGCTCTTATCGCACGCTTCTCTAATTTCCCTTTTTATGCCTTCCCTCACCTCCATATTACTATTTGGAGGCCTATATATCACACCCACTAACGTTTTCCTCCCCTTGCTATTTCTCATTTCTACCCATACAGATTCCGTTTCATCCGAGTTAATATCCTTCCTTTCCATTGCATTAATCCCCTCCTTTACCAGCAATGCTACCCCATCTCCCCTACCTTTTTGCCGATCCTTCCTAAATATTGTATATCCCTGGATGTTAAGTTCCCAGCCTTGCCCACCCTGCAGCCACGTTTCTGTAATCCCAATCAAATCATACTTGTTTACCTCTATTTCCACAACTAATTCATCCACCTTGTTCCTAATGCTTCTAGCATTAAGATACAAAGCCTTCAGGCTTGCTTTTTTCACACTCTCATTTTGAATTAGTTTGGCCCTTTGTGTTTCTCTCCTTTGCTTATTGCTTCTCACCTTTCTACCATCTATTTCTGACTTCATATGACTTCCCTCTTTTCCACTACCTAGGTTCCCATCCCCCTGCCAAATTAGTTTAAATCCTCCCGAACCGCCCTAGAAAATATTACCCCGAGGACATCGGCTCCCTCACAGTTCAGGTGTAGACCGTCCCCTTGGTACAGGTCACTCCTCCCCAAGAACTGGTTCCAATGCCTCAAGAATTTAAATCCCTCTCCCTTGCACCACTGCTCAAGCCACGTATTTAGCTTATCTATCTTACTCTCTCTAAACTTATTAGCTCGTGGCACTGGTAGCAATCCAGAGATTACTACCTTTGAGGTCCTACTTTTCGTGTCTCTCTATCACTGCACAGAGTTACACACCTTTCCCACTCCTTGTCTCTCTCTATCACTGTACAGAGTTACACACCTTTCTCTCTCGCTCCTAGTCTCTCTCTATTACAGCACAGAGTTACAAACCTTTCTCTCTCGTTGCTAGTCTCTATCACTGCACAGAGTTACACACCTTTCTCTCTCGCTCCTAGTCTCTCTCTATTACAGCACAGAGTTACAAACCTTTCTCTCTCGTTGCTAGTCTCTATCACAGCACAGAGTTACACACCTTTCTCTCTCGTTGCTAGTCTCTATCACTGCACAGAGTTACACACCTTTTTCTCTTCCTCCTAGTCTCTATCACTGCTCAGAGTGGTGTGGAGATGCCGGAGTTGAACTGGGGTGGACAAATGTAAGAAGTCACACAACACCAGGTTATAGTCCAACAGCTTTATTTGAAATCACAAGCTTTCGGAGCGCTGCTCCTTCTTCAGATGAAGTGGAGAAATGCATAAAGACACATCTGACATGATTCTCTGACTATATAAGTTGTGTCTTTATACATTTCTCCACTTCACCTGAAGAATGAGCAGCGCTCAAAGAGCTTGTGATTTCAAATAAAGCTGTTGGACTATAACCTGGTGTTGTGTGACTTCTTACAACTGCTCAGAGTTACACACCTTTCTCTCTCGCTCCTTGTCTCTCTCTATCACAGCACAGAGTTACACACCTTTCTCTCTCGCTCCTAGTCTCTCTCTATCACAGCACAGAGTTACACACCTTTCTCTCTCGCTCCTAGTCTCTCTCGATCACTGCATAGAGTTAAACACCTTTCTCTCTCGCTCCTAGTCTCTATCACTGCACAGAGTTACACACCTTTCTCTCTCGCTCCTTGTCTCTCTCTATCACAGCACAGAGTTACACACCTTTCTCTCTCGCTCCTAGTCTCTCTCTATCACTGCACAGAGTTACACACCTTTCTCTCTCGCTCCTAGTCTCTGTCACAGCACAGAGATACAAACCTTTCTCTCTCGCTCCTAGTCTCTCTCTATCACAGCACAGAGTTACTCACATTTCTCTCTCGCTCCTAATCTCTCTCTATCACAGCACAGAGATACAATCCTTTCTCTCTCGCTCCTAGTCTCTCTCTATCACAGCACAGAATTACACACCTCTCTCTCTCGCTCCTAGCCTCTCTCTATCACAGCACAGATTTACATACCTTTCTCTCTCGCTCCTAGTCTCTCTCTATCACAGCACAAAGTTACACACCTGTCTCTCTCGCTCCTAGTCTCTCTCTATCACAGCACAGAGTTACACACATTTCTCTCTCACTCCTAGTCTCTCTCTATCACAGCACAGAGTTACACACCTTTCTCTCTCACTCCTAGTCTCTCTATCACAGCACAGAGTTACAAACCTTTCTCTCTCGCTCTTGGTCTCTCTCTATCACAGCACAGAGATACACCCCTTTCTCTCTCGCTCCAAGTCTCTCTCTATCACAGCACAGAGTTACACACCTTTCACTCTCGCTCCTAGTCTCTCTATCACAGCACAGAATCACACACCTTTCTCTCCCGCTCCTAGTCTCTCTCTATCACAGCACAGTTACACATATTTCTCTCGCTCCTGGTTTCTCTCTATCACAGCACAGTGTTACACACCTTTATCTCTCTATCACTGCAAAGAGTTACACACCTTTCTCTCTCGATCCTAGTCTCTGTCACTGCACAGAGTTACACACCTTTCTCTCTCGCTCCTAGCCTCTCTCTATCACAGCACAGAGTTACACACCTTTCTCTCTCGCTCCTAGTCTCTCTCTATCACAGCACAGAGTTACACACCTTTCTCTCTCGCTCCTAGTCTCTCTCGATCACTGCACAGAGTTACACACCTTTCTCTCTCGCTCCTAGTCTCTATCACTGCACAGAGTTACACACCTTTCTCTCTCGCTCCTAGTCTGTCTCCATCACAGCACAGAGTTACACACCTTTCTCTCTCGCTCCTAGTCTCTCTCTCACAGCACACAGTTACACACCTTCCTCTCTCGCTCCTAGTCTCTCTCTATCACAGCACAGAGTTACACACCTTTCTCTTTCGCTCCTAGTCTCTCTATCACAGCACAGAGTTACACAACTTTCTCTCTCGCTCCTAGTCTCTCTCTATGACTGCACAGTTACACACCTTTCTCTCTCGCTCCTAGTCTCTATCACAGCACAGAGTCACACACATTTCTCTCTCGTTCCTAGTCTCTCTCTATCACAGCACAGAGTTACGCACCTTTATCTCTCTGTCACTGCAAAGAGTTACACACCTTTCTCTCTCGATCCTAGTATCTATCACAGCACAGAGTCACACACATTTCTCTCTCGTTCCTAGTCTCTCTCTATCACAGCACAGAGTTACGCACCTTTATCTCTCTGTCACTGCAAAGAGTTACACACCTTTCTCTCTCGATCCTAGTATCTATCACTGCACAAAGTTACACAACCTTCCCTCTCGCTCCTAGTCTCTCTCGATCAGTGCGCAGAGTTACACACCTTTCTCTCTCGCTCCTTGTCTCTCTCTATCAAAGCACAGAGTTACACACCTTTCTCTCTCGCTCCTAGTCTCTATCACTGCAGTTACACACCTTTCTCTCTCGCTCCTAGTCTCTCTCTTTCACAGCAGAGTTACACACCTTTCTCTCTCGCTACTAGTCTCTCTCTATCACAGCACAGAGTTACACACCTTTCTCTCTCGATCCTAGTCTCTCTCTATCACTGCACAGAGTTACACACCTTTCTCTCTCGCTCCTAGTCTCTCTCTATCACAGCACAGATTTACACACCTTTCTCTCTCACTCCTAGTCTCTCTCTATCACAGCACAGAGTTACACACTGTCTCTCTCGCTCCTAGTCTCTATCACAGCATAGAGTTACACACCTTTCTCTCTCGCTCCTAGTCTCTCTCGATCAGTGCGCAGAGTTACACACCTTTCTCTCTCGCTCCTTTTCTCTCTCTATCAAAGCACAGAGTTACACACCTTTCTCTCTCGCTCCTAGTCTCTATCACTGCACAGAGTTACACACCTTTCTCTCTCGCTCCTAGTCTCTCTCTTTCACAGCAGAGTTACACACCTTTCTCTCTCGCTACTAGTCTCTCTCTATCACAGCACAGAGTTACACACCTTTCTCTCGCTCCGAGTCTCTCTCTATCACTGCACAGAGTTACACACCTTTCTCTCTCGCTCCTAGTCTCTCTCTATCACAGCACAGATTTACACACCTTTCTCTCTCACTCCTAGTCTCTTTCTATCACAGCACAGAGTTACACACCGTTCTCTCTCGCTTCTATTCTCTCTCTATCACAGCACAATGTTAAACACCTTTCTCTCTCGCTCCTAGTCTCTCTCTATCACAGCACAGAGTTACACACCTTTCTCTCTCGCTCCTAGTCTCTCTCTATCACAGCACAGAGTTACACACCTTTCTCTCTCGCTCCTAGTCTCTCTCTATCACAGCACAGTTACACACCTTTCTCTCTCGCTCCTAGTCTCTATCACAGCACAGAGTTACATGCCTTTCTCTCTCACTCCTAGTCCCTCTCGATCACAGCACAGAGTTACACACCTTTCTCTCTCGCTCCTAGTCTCTCTCTATCACAGCACAGAGATACAAAACTTTCTCTCTCGCTCCTAGTCTCTCTCTATCACAGCAGAGAGTTACACACCTTTCTCGCTCCTAGTCTCTCTCTATCACAGCACAGAGATACACACCTTTCTCTCTCGCTCCTGGTCTCTCTCGATCACAGCACGGAGTTACACACCTTTCTCTCTTGCTCCTCGTCTCTCTCTATCACTGCACAGAGTTACACACCTTTTTCTCTCCCTCCTAGTCTCTATCACTGCTCAGAATGGTGTGGAGAAGCCGGAGTTGGACTGGGGTGGACAAATGTAAGAAGTCACACAACACCAGGTTATAGTCCAACAGCTTTATTTGAAATCACAAGCTTTCGGAGCGCTGCTCCTTCTTCAGATGAAGTGGAGAAATGCATAAAGACACATCTGACATGATTCTCTGACTATATAAGTTGTGTCTTTATGCATTTCTCCACTTCACCTGAAGAATGAGCAGCGCTCAAAGAGCTTGTGATTTCAAATAAAGCTGTTGGACTATAACCTGGTGTTGTGTGACTTCTTACAACTGCTCAGAGTTACACACCTTTCTCTCTCGCTCCTAGTCTCTCTCGATCACTGCACAGAGTTACACACCTTTCTCTCTCGCTCCTGGTCTCTATCACTGCACAGAGTTACACACCTTTGTCTCTCGCTCCTTGTCTCTCTCTATCACAGCACAGAGTTACACACCTTTCTCTCTCGCTCCTGGTCTCTCTATCACAGCACAGAGTTACAAACCTTTCTCTCTCGCTCCTAGTCTCTCTCTATCACAGCACAGAGTTACACACCTTTCTCTCTCCCTCCTAGTCTCTCTCGATCACTGCACAGAGTTACACACATTTCTCTCTCGCTCCTGGTCTCTCTCTATCACTGCATAGAGTTAAACACCTTTCTCTCTCGCTCCTAGTCTCTATCACTGCACAGAGCTACACACCTATCTCTCTCGCTCCTAGTCTCTCTCTATCACTGCACAGAGTTACACACCTTTCTCTCTCGCTCCTAGTCTCTGTCACAGCACAGAGATACAGACCTTTCTCTCTCGCTCCTAGTCTCTCTCTATCACAGCACATAGTTACACACCTCTCTCTCTCGCTCCTAGTCTCTCTCTATCACTGCACAGATTTACACACCTTTCTCTCTCGCTCCTAGTCTCTCTCTATCACAGCACAGAGTTACTCACATTTCTCTCTCGCTCCTAATCTCTCTCTATCACAGCACAGAGATACAAACCTTTCTTTCTCGCTCCTAGTCACTCTATTACAGCACAGGGTTACACACCTTTCTCTCTCGCTCCTAGTCTCTATCACAGCACAGAGTTACACACCTTTCTCTTTCGCTCCTGGTCTCTCTCTATCACTGCACAGAGTTACACACCTTTCTCTCTCACTCCTAGTCTCTCTCTATCACAGCACAGAGTTACACACCTCTCTCTCTCGCTCCTAGTCTCTATCACTGCACAGAGCTACACACCTATCTCTCTCGCTCCTAGTCTCTCTCTATCACTGCACAGAGTTACACACCTTTCTCTCTCGCTCCTAGTCTCTGTCACAGCACAGAGATACAGACCTTTCTCTCTCGCTCCTAGTCTCTCTCTATCACAGCACATAGTTACACACATTTCTCTCTCGCTCCTAGTCTCTCTCTATCACAGCAGAGTTACACACCTCTCTCTCTCGCTCCTAGTCTCTCTCTATCACTGCAAAGATTTACACACCTTTCTCTCTCGCTCCTAGTCTCTCTCTATCACAGCACAGAGTTACTCACATTTCTCTCTCGCTCCTAATCTCTCTCTATCACAGCACAGAGATACAAACCTTTCTTTCTCGCTCCTAGTCTCCATCACAGCACAGAGTTACACACCTTTCTCTCTCACTCCTAGTCTCTCTCTATCACAGCACAGAGTTACACACCTCTCTCTCTCGCTCCTAGCCTCTCTCTATCACAGCACAGATTTACACACCTTTCTCTCTTGCTCCTAGTCTCTCTCTATCACAGCACAGAGTTACACACCTGTCTCTCTCGCTCCTAGTCTCTCTCTATCACAGCAGAATGGTGCACACCTTTCTCTTGCTCCTAGTCTCTCTCAATCAATGCACAGAGTTACACACATTTCTCTCTCGCTCCTAGTCTCTCTCTATCACAACACAGAGTTACACACCTTTCAATCTCGCTCCTTGTCTCTCTCTATCACAGCACAGAGATACACCCCTTTCTCTCTCGCCCCAAGTCTCTCTCTATCACAGCACAGAGTTACACACCTTTCACTCTCGCTCCTAGTCTCTCTATCACAGCACAGAATTACACACCTTTCTCTCCCGCTCCTAGTCTCTCTCTATCACAGCACAGAGTTACACACCTTTATCTCTCTATCACTGCAAGAGTTACACACCTTTCTCTCTCGATCCTAGTCTCTATCACTGCACAGACTTACAAACCTTTCTCTCTCGCTCCTAGTCTCTCTCTATCACAGCACAGAGTTACACACCTTCCTCTCTCGCTCCTAGTCTCTCTCTATCACTGCACAGAGTTACACACCTTTCTCTCTCGCTCCTTGTCTCTCTATCACAGCACAGAGTTACACATCTTTCTCTCTCGCTCCTCGTCTCTCTCTATCACAGCACAGAGTTACACACCTTTCTCTCTCCCTCCTAGTCTCTCTCGATCACTGCACAGAGTTACACACCTTTCTCTCTCGCTCCCGGTCTCTCTCTATCACTGCATAGAGTTAAACACCTTTCTCTCTCGCTCCTAGTCTCTATCACTGCACAGAGTTACACACCTTTCTCTCTCGCTGCTAGTCTCTCTCTATCACAGCACAGAGTTACACACCTTTCTCTCTCGATCCTAGTCTCTATCACTGCACAAAGTTACACAACCTTCTCTCTCGCTCCTAGTCTCTCTCTATCACAGCACAGAGTTACACACCTTTCTCTCTCGCTCCTAGTCTCTCTCGATCAGTGCGCAGAGTTACACACCTTTCTCTCTCGCTCCTTGTCTCTCTCTATCACTGCACAGAGTTACACACCTTTCTCTCTAGCTCCTAGTCTCTATCACAGCAGAGAGATACACACCTTTCTCTCTCGCTCCTAGTCTCTATCACTGCACAGAGTTACACACCTTTCTCTCTCGCTCCTAGTCTCTCTCTTTCACAGCAGAGTTACACACCTTTCTCTCTCGCTCCTAGTCTCTCTCTATCAATGCACAGATTTACACACCTTTCTCTCTCGCTCCTAGTCTCTCTCTATCACAGCACAGATTTACACACTGTCTCTCTCGCTCCTAGTCTCTATCACAGCAGAGAGATACACCCCTTTCTCTCTCGCTCCTAGGCTCTATCACTGCACAGAGTTACACACCTTTCCCTCTCGCTCCTAGTCTCTCTCTATCACAGCACAGTGTTACACACCTTTCTCTCTCGCTGCTAGTCTCTCTCTATCACAGCACAGAGTTACACACCTTTCTTTCTCGCTCCTAGTCTCTCTCTATCACAGCACAGAGAGATTAGCGTGTAAGATTAAGGCACATGGGATTGGGGGTAATGTATTGAGTTGAATAGAGAACTGGTTGGCAGACAGATAGCAAAGAGTTGGAATAAATGGGTCCATTTCCGAGTGGCAGGCAGTGACTAGTGGGGTACCGCAGGGGTTCATCCTTGGACCCCAGCTATTCACAATACATATTGATGATCTAGACAAGGGAACTAGATGTAATATCTCCAAATTTGCAGATGACACAAAGCTGCGTGGGCTTGTGTGCTTTGAGAAGGATGTTGAGAAACTCCAGGATGATTTGGACATGTTGGGTGATTGGGCAGAAACATGGCAAATGCAATATAACGTGGATAAATGTGAGGTTGTCCACTTTGGTGGTAAAAACAGGAAGGCAGATTATTATCTAAATGGCAATAGATTGGGAGAAGGGGAAGTGCAACGAGACCTGGGTGTCCTTGTGCACCAGTCGCTGAAGGTAAGCATGCAGGTGCAGCAGGCGGTTAAGAAGGCAAATGGTATGTTGGCCTTCGTAGCGAGAGGGACAAGGATGTCTTGCTGCAGTTGTACAGGGACTTGGTGAGACCACATCTTAAGTATTGTGTGCAGTTTTGTTTGCCTTATCTGAGGAAGGATGTTCTTGCCATGGAAGGAGTTCAGCGAAGATTCACCAGTTTGATACCTGGGATGGCAGGAATGACGTATGAGGAGAGATTGGGTCGATTGGACATGTTTAGAAGAATGAGAGGTGATCTCATTGAAACTTATAAAATTCTGACAGGAATGGACAGACTAGATGCAGGAAGGATGTTCCGATAGTCGGGGAGTCCAGAACCAGGGGACACAGTGTAAGGATAAAGGGTAGGACATTTAGGACAGAAATGAGGAGGAATTTCTTCACCCAGAGAGTGGTGAACCTCTACCATAGAAGGGGGTGGAGGCCAGTTCATTAAATATATTCAAGAAGGTGTAGGATATATTTCTTAAGTCTAAAGGGATCAAAGAGTATGGGGAGAAAGCAGGGACCGGGTACTGAATTTGGATGATCAGCCTTCATCGCATTGAATGGTGGAGCAGACTCGATGGACCGAATGGCCTACTCCTGCTCCTATCTTCAATGTTTCAAGTCCCCGATCACCAACCCCATGGGAGGGCAGCATGGGTGAGAGCGGCTCACTACAATATCAACCCCAGTGAGCCCAGTGTAGACAGTGTGTGAGTGAGTTTGTGAATGACCCCGATCACGAGCCCCGTGGAGGCCTGAGGGCGTGTGGCTAACCACAATATCAGGACCAGGGAGCCCAGTGTAGACAGTGTGTGAGTGAGTGTGTGAATGTCCCAGATCACTGGCCCCACGGCCTGGGGGAGAGCGGCTCACCACAATATCAGACCCAGGGAGCCCAGTGTAGACAGTGTGTGAGTGAGTGTGTGAATGTCCCAGATCACTGGCCCCACGGCCTGGGGGAGAGCGGCTCACCACAATATCAGACCCAGGGAGCCCAGTGTAGACAGTGTGTGAGTGAGTGTGTGAATGTCCCAGATCACTGGCCCCACGGCCTGGGGGAGAGCGGCTCACCACAATATCAGGCCCAGGGAGCCCAGTGTAGACAGTGTGTGAGTGAGTGTGTGAATGTCCCCGATCACTGGCCCCACGGCCTGGGGGAGAGCGGCTCACCACAATATCAGACCCAGGGAGCTCAGTGTAGACAGTGTGTGAGTGAGTGTGTGAATGTCCCCGATCACTGGCCCCACGGCCCGGGGGAGAGAGGCTCACCACAATATCAGGCCCAGGGAGCCCAGTGTAGACAGTGTGTGAGTGAGTGTGTGAATGTCCCCAATCACTGGCCCCACGGCCCGGGGGAGAGCGGCTCACCACAATATCAGACCCAGGGAGCCCAATGTGGACAGTGTGAGTGAGTGGGTGAATGTCCCCAATCACTGGCCCCACGGCCCGGGGGAGAGCGGCTCACCACAATATCAGACCCAGGGAGCCCAGTGTAGACAGTGTGAGTGAGTGGGTGAATGTCCCCGACCGCTGGCCCCACGGCCTGGGGGAGAGCGGCTCACCACAATATCAGACCCAGGGAGCTCCGTGTAGACAGTGTGTGAGTGAGTGTGTGAATGTCCCCATCACTGGCTCCACGGCCCGGGGGAGAGAGGCTCACCACAATATCAGGCCCAGGGAGCCCAGTGTAGACATTGTGTGAGTGAGTGTGTGAATGTCCCAGATCACCGGCCCCATGGGACGGGGGAGAGCGGCTCACCACAATATCAGACCCATGGAGCTCCGTGTAGACAGTGTGTGAGTGAGTGTGTGAATGTCCCCGATCACTGGCCCCACGGCCCGGGGGAGAGAGGCTCACCACAATATCAGGCCCAGGGAGCTCCGTGTAGACAGTGTGTGAGTGAGTGTGTGAATGTCTCCGATCACTGGCCCCACGGCCCGGGGGAGAGAGGCTCACCACAATATCAGGCCCAGGGAGCCCAGTGTAGACATTGTGTGAGTGAGTGTGTGAATGTCTCCGATCACCGGCCCCACGGCCCGGGGGAGAGCGGCTCACCACAATATCAGGCCCAGGGAGCCCTGTGTAGATAGTGTGTGAGTGAGTGTGTGAATGTCCCCAATCACTGGCCCCACGGCCTGGGGGAGAGCGGCTCACCACAATATCAGACCCATGGAGCTCCGTGTAGACAGTGTGTGAGTGAGTGTGTGAATGTCTCCAATCACTGGCCCCACGGCCTGGGGGAGAGAGGCTCACCACAATATCAGGCCCAGGGAGCCCAGTGTAGACATTGTGAGTGAGTGTGTGAATGTCTCCGATCACCGGCCCCATGGGACGGTGGCCTGCGTGAGCGTGGCTCACCACAATATCATCCCCAGGGAGCCCAGTGTAGGCAGGTTGTGAGTGAGCATGTGAATATCCCCAATTACCGGCCCCGTGGCGGCCCGGGAGCGAGTGGCTCACCAGAATATCAGACCCAGGGAGCTCTCAGGCTGCAAAGTCTCCGCTTCTTCTCATCCTTTAATGAATTTTACAAACCGAGTAAAGGGATATTTCCCCACATTCTTCAACTGCTCTCTGAACTTAGTCTGGGTCACGGCATAAATCCCAGTGTTTGTGCAGCAACTCAGCAGCTGCAGCCCGAATCCCACTTCCCTTACATAATATGGTAGATATACGGAGCCATACCCCAAATACCTCATCCGGTACCATATAAAATAAACCATAAACACTGCCCATAAAAGGATGAAATTGCCCGAGATAACAAATAGTAAAATGATCGATTTCCTGCGGCTCTCCATCTCTGGGTCTCTGGGACTCTCCCCACGGCTGGGACCCCGGAGTCTCCTGCGGGCTCTGCTGGCCACTAAAATGTGTCTGACCGTGACAGCATTGAGTAGCAGAATTAGAACAAATGGGACCCCCGGGGTGAGAACATAATGAAGGAACTCGATTACTGCCCAGATCCGAGATTGCAAAACACCCAGTGTTACAGCACAAAACCAGGGGAGATTCGCAAGGTAATATTGATCTGTGAACATAAAATACCAGAAAATGTTCTTTAAACCGCTCAGCACAGTCACTGTTCCCAGAACCACAGTCGCCGTTTTCTCGGTGCAATATTTAGTTTTCAGCTTCTGCCAACAAATGGCCACAAATCGATCGAAGGTGAAAGTGACGGTGAACCAGACAGAACAGTCTGTGGCTGCATAAAGCAGAACGGCGTGGATATTACACACGGGGATGGACCGCACGAAATCAAAGTGTACCCAATAAACAATCGGAATGTGCCTCAATATCAGGTCCAATATAATGACCAGTAGATCCGCTGCTGCCATGGCCACCAAGTAGCGAGTGACACATTTGGAGAGACCGCACTTTCCCCGAGACAGGATCAAAATCGTCACTAGGTTCACTGTGTGCAAGGGAAATAACAGGGAAATTATACATCAGGCTGGGGAAAAAATTGCAATTTGATGGAATTCGGGGTGAAATATGCAATTCATTGGCGAAATTCAATGATATATTCTAATTCTTTTACATGTGGAGCTGAGTACAGGGTTCATTGTAAGAATAATCGGAATACATTGTGGAATCAATAAATGAAATGGGAATAAATATATCATTAAATTAAAAGATGTTTGATCAATGAGTGATTAAATGATCGATCTATATTTAGACAAGCAGACAAAAGCACCGTCCGAGGTATCAGGGACACAACGGAACAGAACCTCTCAGGATGCCTTCGTGCCCCGGGATCAGTCAGCATTTGGACCGGGGAAATTAACTTCTGTGCCCCTGTGTTAGGGAGGGGGGAAATCCCGCTTGTACTCCTGCTCCTGGTTAGAATATCCATTATATCTAGAACTGAAAATGAATGCAACAGCAAAACCCAGAAACTGCAACGATGGCAATAATTACAGTCAATTATATTTAAAATGTACGGGTGTAATAGGACAATGCTAAAATAATAAATACAAGTGCACTGCAGTTATAAAGATAACTGGGCTTTCAGAAGTGTTTTGAAAATTGAGTTTTCTTTATTGTTGAAACACATAAATTGTACCTCATTGAAATGAATATTGGCCAAGTAACATTGCAAATAATGGACGCTGAATTACAGTAAATAGCTATCCATCACCAGGTAATGTCCCACTAAATGCATTTATCAGCATCAGAATTAGATGACTGATCCCACAGGCAAAGTGCCGCCAAAAGCTTTTGTAAATTACCTGAACACAAATGGAAGAGATTTATCCTTGTACTTTTTCAACTGTTGGTTTCCAACTTGTGCAGAAAATATTAGACAAAAAGATATCAAAGGATTTTGTATCCTCAGTACTTCAGTCACAATCAGCTGGGATTAATTATCCTGAAGTACAGCAGGGGGCTGGGTCTCACTGAGAGATCCACTGAACTGTGACAGACGGGTACGGGATACAATTGTAAAGTCAGAACCAAGATTGGAAATAAATGTATTGAATCTGTCTGAATGAGCATTTTGTGAGAATGTAAATTAGCCTTGTATTCCTACTTCAACCACCAGCAGCAGCGCCACTAATGCAGAACTGCAGATGGTGGGAAACTGGCTGGAACTGAATGATTAGCGGATATTTCAGGCATTTAATGATGTGTTTATGATCTGCCAGGATTTGTTCCTGTGATTCTGTAAGTAACCATAACGAGCATTAGGTGAAAACAAAAGCAAAATACTGTGGATACTGGAAATCTGAAATGAGAACAGTAAATGTCGGAAATATTCAGCGGGTCAGGTATCGTCTGTGGAGAGAAAAAGAGAGTTAACGTTTCAGGTCGATGAACATTCGCCATTCGGTGAAGTGTCTCCTAAACCAAGACAACATTCTTCTGATCTGTTACAAATGTTCAGGGTAGATACTAGGCTGAATATCGTTAAATAAAGAGTCACGGACAATAAATTTGCTTGAGTTGAATATAAAAGATTAGAATCTTGGTAACACGATATCACCTTCAGAATCAATAGCTGACCGAAGCGGGGATGGGATGGCGAATGACAAAGAGAGAAATACAGTTAAACATGATCTACAGAATTAATAGCTGGATAATGAGCAAATGCGCAATATCTCACCCGCCCATAAACAAAAACCATAAGAATTAAGAGCATAGAAGGCCACACGGCCCTTCGAGCTTGCTCGGCCAATCAATAAGATCATGGCTAATCTTCGGCATGAAATCTAAATGTCACCCCACCCCCTCCTCATCACCATATCCCATGATTCCTGTAGAGTCCAAAAATACGGATGATAGAACAGGGAGAACGGAGTTTCTCTCCCTGGATTGATCTAAATCTATGAATAAAAGGCGAGAAAGTGACCGAAAAAGGAAAATATAAAACATGGAATCATAGAATGGTTACAGCACAGAAAGAAGCCATCATCCCATAGATCCCGTGCTGTCGAATGCCTTTTGGAAGTCCATGTACACAACATTACTCGCATTACCCTCATCAACCCTCTCTGTTACCGCCTCAAAAAAATCCATCAATCTAGTTGTCAGGGTCCCAGCTACACTTTCCTCTGCTGGCCACCAGAGGGCGGTTTAGGATGCCTCAGTACACTGCTGCCATGTCTCTGGAGCTCTCTCCTCACCTGTGTCTCATTAGAGTAATTGTCTCATTAAAGTAATCAGGCCTGTTTTTTAAGCTGACTATTTCAAGCCGCTGTCACTCAGTCTTGAGTTCTCATGCCTGCAAGTCACAGGTTAGTTTATCATCCTTGCCTTGCGTTTGGTATACTCGCTTTTGTTTCTTTGCATTGTTACTTTGATCTTTTGTTTGAAGAATTCTCTGTATGTCCTATATTTGAAGAGCCTTCTAGTAAAGCATCTTTTGAGTTTTACTCCATCTCAAGTCTCTGGCTGTCTGTCTGCATTTGGGTCCACTACCGCACCCGTAACAGCAAGACTGAGTCATCAACATGGACCCAGCAGAAACCAGCAAACCAAGGGAGGACATTAATCAACTGCACTCTGCCCTGATGAGCCAGGGAGCCACGGTCGGGAGGCACGACCAACTGCTGCAGGAGATTCGTGACAGCCTGCATTCCCTAACCGAGGCTGTCAGGCACGGCCAGCAGTCGGGTTCCGCACAACCATCAGCATCTAATCCTCGACAAGACAAGGATCCAGACCTTCCAGCTCCCGAACGATACAACAGTCACCCGGGCAAGTGTCGCGTCTTCCTCATACAGTGTTCACTGCCATTCGAGCTCCAGCCTTCCAGATTCCCCTCCGATCATTCTATGGTCGCGTACATCATCTCCCTGCTCACTGGGAGAGCCCTCGCTTGGGCCACGGTCATGTGGGAGCGACAAACCCCTGCCTGCTCCAACTGTCGGATGTTCACCAAGGAGATGAGGCGAGTCTTCAACCATCCAGTTAGCGGCGAGAGGCGGCCAATAGACTGCTCCATCTCCATCAGGGGAATCATTGTTTATCGGACTACGCCATAGAATTCCGTACTCTCGCCACTGAAAGTCTTTGGAATATGGAGGCACTCATCGCCACTTTTTTTCACGGACTTTCGGAGGAGGTCAAAGATGAACTGGCCTCTCACAGATCTATCAACAATTTCGAGGCTCTTATCGATGTGGCCATTCGGATCGACAATCGACTCCGCGGGCAGCGAAGAGAACGCCGCCGTCCATTTCTCTCACCCCCAGACCCCAATGCAGCACCCCCGAGCCCAACGCCACCTACCGCCGTGGAGGAGCCCATGCAGCTGGGCAGAACTCGACTCTCCCAATCTGAACGGGAGCGACGAATGCGCGAGAGTCGCTGCCTTTACTGTGGGGAATTCGGGCACTTCCGCGATTCCTGTCCCAAGTTGGCGGGAAAAGCCAGGACTTGTCCAGCAGTGGGAGAACTGTGATGAGTCAAAACACCACTCCCGAATCTGCTTCTTCCGGTCTCCGTCTCTACTCTTTCCTCTCCTGGGGTAATCAGCAACACACCCTCCGTGCTTTCTTGGATTCCAGAGCGGTAGGGAATTTCATGGAACTCAACTTCGCTAGACAGCTCAAGATCCCGACGGTCGACCTCGACCATCCTCTTACAATTACTGCCCTTGATGGTAGACCCCTTGGCTCTGGTAACGTCCACCGAATTACTGACCCCCTGTGGCTATTTGTGGAGAAGCACCACCAAGAGACAATCCAGCTCCACCTCATTCATTCTCCCGAGTTTCCTCTGGTCCTGGGCTTTCCCAGGTTGTCTCTCCATAATCCACATATCAACTGGTTTACCGGGGTGCTCATGGAATGGGGTCCTACCTGCCATGCCACCTGCCTGTTCTCAATGCCACTTCTTGATTCTCCCGAGCTTTCAGTTTCCCCGATCCTTCTCGAGTCCCAGCTGCCTTTACTGACCTTATAGAGGTCTTCAGTACGAGACAGGCCATCTCCCTTCCTCCTCACCGCCCGTATGACTGTGCCATCGACTTGCTACCCGGCACTTGTCCTCCTCCGGGTCGCCTCTTTTCTCTCTCCGCTCCTGAGACCGCTGCCATGGAGGAGTATATCCGTGACGCCCTCGCCACTGGTGCTATCCATCCTTCCACCTCTCCTGCCGGGGCAGGCTTCTTCTTTGCAGTAAAAAAGGATGGGGGTCTCCACTCATACGTTGATTACCGCGGCCTCAACCGGGTCACTGTGAAGAACCGGTATCCCCTTCCTCTTATGTCCATGGTGTTCGAGCTCATGCAGTGGGCCAAACCTTTACCAAGCTGGATCTTCGCAATGCCTACAATCTGGTCCGCATAAGGGAGGGAGACGAGTGGAAACAGCTTTCAACACCCCTACTGGCCATTATGAGTACTTAGTAATGCCATTCGGTCTGGCCAATGCACCCGCGGTCTTTCAAGCCCTGATTAACGACGTTCTCCGTGATCTGCTTAACCGGTTCGTCTTTGCCTACCTCGACGACATTCTCATCTTTTCGAGCTCCCCCCAAGAACATGTTCAGCATGTCTGAGAGGTACGGCACCGGCTTCTTAAAAACCACCTTTATGTCAAGCTCGAAAAATGTGAGTTCCATGTCCCCACTGTCTCCTTCCTGGGCTTCGCCATCACCAATGGCAGCATCCAGATGGACCCAGACAAGACCCAGGCCGTCCGTGAGTGGCCAACACCCACTTCAGTCAAACAGGTCCAACGCTTCCTCGGCTTCGCCAACTTCTACAGAAGGTTCATCAGAAACTTCAGCTCCATAGCGGCACCCCTCTCGGCTTTAACCAAGACAACATCCACCCTTTTTCACTGGTCACCCGTGGAGCAGAAAGCATTCAAAGAACTCCACCAGCGCTTCACGACGGCTCCCGTTCTGGCCCTCCCCGATGCATCTCTTCCCTTCAGGGTCGAGGTGGATGCCTCTGTAATTGGAGTGGGGGCCGTCCTGTCCCTACGTTCTGTCACAGACCAGAAACTCCACCCGCGTGCCTTCTTCTCCAGGCGGCTCTTGCCTGCAGAGCACAACTATGACATCGGGACCAGAGAACTGCTTGCTGTCAAGTTGGCATTGGAGGAATGGAGGCACTGGCTAGAGCGGGCCAAACACCCATTCGTGGTCTGGACCGACCACAAGAACCTCGCCTACTTCGAGGACGCCAAACGCCTCAATTCTCGCCAGGCCCGGTGGGTGCTCTTCTTCACTCGGATCAACTTCATCCTCTCTTACCGCCCCGGGTCCAAAAACCTGAAAGCTGACACGCTATCCCGGCAATTCGACCCCCCGGATATAAGTGAAACACTGACACCCATCCTTCCGAGCTCCAGGATTTTGGCTCCGGTTCGCTGGGGCATCGACACAACCATTCGAGAGGCACAACGGCGGGAGGCCGATCCAGGCGGCGGACCCCTGAATCGACTGTTTGTTCCCACAACAGTCCAATCCCAAGTCCTGCAGTGGGGACATTCGTCCCGGCTGACTGGGCATCCAGGGGTCGCCCGGACGCTCCAGTTTATCCACAGTAGATTCTGGTGGCCGTCGATCAAGAGGGATGTCCGGTCATTTGTCTTAGCTTGCAGCACCTGTGCCCAGCAGAAGAACCCCAGGACACGACCACATGGCCTCCTTCACCCACTCCCCATTCCAAACCATCCTTGGTCCCACCTTTCCCTGGACTTTGTCACCAATCTGCCACCGTCCCAGGGTAACATTGCCATCCTAGTTGTTGTCGACCGGTTCTCCAAAGCCTGCCAGTTCATCCCCCTGCCCAGGCTCCCTTCCGCCCGAGAAACTGCAGAACTCATGGTGCAGCATGTCTTCCGCCTACACGGCCACCCCCTAGACATAGTGTCAGACCATTGTCCCCAGTTCACCTCCCGGTTCTGGAAGGCTTCCTGTCGTCTCCTGGGTGCGGCGGTCAGCCTCTCCTTGGGTTATCATCCCCAGTCCAATGGGCAGACCGAGAGGATGAATCAGGACCTGGAGATGACTCTGCGCTGCCTTGCCTCCTCCAACCCCTCTAATTGGAGCAAACACTTCATTTGGGTGGAATATGCTCACAACACATGACAGAACTCCTCCATTGGGATGTCACCGTTCGAGTGTCAGTTCAGTTACCGAACTCTGTTGTTCCCGAAGCAGGAACCTGAGGTGGGGGTACCGTCGGCAGAGTCGTTCGTCCGGTGCTGCCAGTGGACCTGGAGAAAGGCCCGTCCTGCGCTGCAACTGGCATCAAGTCGACAGAGGATCCAGGCCAACCGATGATGCAATCCTGCCCCTTTGCTCCGGCCTGGGCCAATGGTTTGGCTCTCCACCCGGGACCTTACCCTGCGGGTCGAGTCCCACAAACTGGCTCCTCGCTTCGTCAGTCCATTCAAGATACTCCGGAAGATAAACCCAGTTACCTACCGTCTCCTGTTGCCTCGATCCATGAGGATCCATCCATCCTTCCATGTCTCCTGTCTCAAACCTGTGCAGACCAGTCCCCTATCCCCAGCCACCAGACCACCTCCAGCCCCTCGACTAGTAAGGGGCCAGCCCGCCTACACTGTCAGCCGTCCCCTTCGCTCCCGCCTGGTCTGCGGAGTCTCCAGTATTTGGTGGACTAGGAGGGTTACAGTCCAGAGGAGCGCTCCTGGGTTCCGGCTCGTGACATCCTGGATCCTGGGCTTATCTGGGAGTTCCACCGGCGCCAGCCAGAGGCTACTGCGGTACATCAGGTGCCGTCCCTAGGGGGGGGGGGTTCTGTCAGGGTCCCAGCTACACGTTCCTCTGCTGGACGCCAGAGGGCTGTTAGGATGCCTCAGTACACTGCTGCCATGTCTCTGTACCTCTCTCCTCACCTGTGTCTCATTAGAGTAATTTACTCATCAGAGTAATCAGGCCTGTTATTTAAGCTGACTATTTCCAGCCCCAGTCACACAGTCTTGAGTTCTCATGCCTGCAAGTCACAGGTTAGTTCATAGTCCTTGCTCTGCGTTTGGTATACTCGCTTTTGTTTCTTTGAATTGTTACTTTGATCTTTTGTTTGAAGAATTCTTTGTATGTCCTGCATTTGAAGAGCCGTCTAGTAAAGCATCTTTTGAGTTTTACTCCATCTCAAATCTCTGGCTGTCTGTCTGCATTTGGGTCCACTACCGCACCCAAAACACTAGTTAAGCACGATTTGCCTTTGACAGATCCATGCATGCTTTCCTTAATTAATCTAAACTTAACCAAGTGACTGCTAATTTTATCCTTGATCATCGTTTCTAAAAGCAACCCCGCCACCAAAGTTGCTGGATTTATCCTTGCGCCCGTTTTTGAACTAGGGTGTAACATTTGCAGTTCTCCAGTTCTCTAGCACCACACCGTATCTAAGGAGAGCTGGAAGATTATGGCCAGTACCTCCGCAATTTATACCCTTACCTCCCTCAGCATCCTAGGATGCATCCCATCCGCTCCTAGTGATTGATCTACTTTCAGTACAGCAGGACTTTATGTTCCTCGCGTTTATCAATTTTTAGCCCATCCAATATCTAAACTACCTCCTCTTTCACTATGGCTTTGGCAGCAGCTTCTTCCTTGTTGAAGACAGATGCAAAGTATTAATGTAATATCTCAGCCAGGCCCTCTGCTTCCACTCCTAGTTCTCCTGTTTGGTCCCTTTTCGGCCCCACCCCTCCTTTTCCTACCCATTTACTATTTATATGCATATAGAAGACTTTTAGATTCCATTTTCTGTTAGCTGCCAATCCATCCTCAAACTCTCTCTTTGCCACTCTTATTTCCTTTTTGACTTCATCTCTGAACTTTCTATGTTCAGCCTGTTTCTCACTTGTATTCTCAACCAGACATCTGTCATACTCCCCCTTTGTCTGTGTCATCTTACTCACTATCTTTTTCGTCATCCGGGGTGCTCCGGCTTTGTTTGCCCTACCTTTCCCCCTCGTGGGAATGTACCTCGATTGCACCCGAATCATCACTTCTATAAAGGCAGCCCATTGTTCAATTACAGTTTTTCCTGTTAATCTTTGTTTCCAATTTACCAGCTCCGTTCTCAACCCACTGAAACTGGCACTCCTCCATTTAAGTATTTTTTTACTATAGATTGTTCCCTGTCCTTTTCCATAGCTAATCTAAAGCTAATGATGCTCTGATCGCTGTTCCCTAAATGTTCCCTTACTGAAACTTGCTCCACCTGACACACCTCATTCCCCAGAACCAGATCCAGCAATGCATCCTTCCTCTTTGGACCAGAAATGCACCAATCTCGAAAATCCTCTTGAACTCACTTCAGAAAGTCTTCCCCTTGTCTGCCCTTTATACTTTTACTAACCCAGTCTATATTAGGTTAATTGAAGTCCCGCATTATTACTACTATACATTTCTTCCACCTCCCTGTAATTTCCCTGCACATTTTCTCCTTTGTATTCTTCCCACTAGTTGGTGGCCTACAGAATAAACTAGTCGTGTAATGGCACCTCTATTGTTTCTTAACTCTAACCAAATAGATTCTGTCCTTGACCCTCCTAGACATCCTTACTCTCTAGCTCTGTAATTTGCTCCTTAATCAGTACTGCTACCCAATCTTCTTTCTTTCCTGCACTATCTTTCTCGAACATCGTATATCCAGGAATATTTAGTACCCAATCCTGCCCTTTTTAGAGCCAGGTCTCTGTTATCGCCATGACATCATTTTCCTAGGGGAACGAGTGACCAACAGGCAGAGTAATAGGTGCAGGCAGTTAGTGCAGTGGACCCTGTGGCCATCCCCCTCTCCAACAGGTACACCACTTTGAGTACTGTAGGGGGGGATTGCTTATCAGAGGAAGGCAAGAGCAGCCAACTTCCTAGCACCAGGGGTGGCTCTGCTGCACAGCACGGGAGGAAAAAGGGGTAGAGCTATAGTAATAGGGGATTCTATTGCAAGGGGAATAGATAGGCATTTCTGCGGCTGCAAACGAGATTCCAGGATGGTGTGTTGCCTCCCTGGTGCAAGGGTCAAGGATGTCTCCGAACGGCTGCAGAACATCTTGGAAGGGGAGGGTGAACAGCCAGTTGTCGTGGTGCATATAGGCACCAACGATATAGGTAAAAAGCAGGATGAGGCCCTAAAAGTGGAATATAGGGAGTTAGGAGATAAATTATAAAACAGGACCTCAAAGGTAGTAATCTCGGGATTGCTACCAGTGCCACGTGCTAGTCAGTGTAGAAATAGAAGGATACTTCAGATGAATACGTGGCTCGAGGAATGGTGCCAGGGGAAGTGATTCAAGTTCCTGGGACATTGGAACCGGTTCTGTGGGAGGTGGGACCAGTTCAAACCGGATGGTTTGCACCTGGGCAGGGCTGGATGATGTCCTAGGCGGAGTGTTTGCTAGTGCTGTGGGGGAGGGTTTAAACTAAAATGGCAGGGGGTTGGGAACCTGAGCAGGGAGGCAGAGGAAAGGGAAACAAGGATAAAAGCAAAAGATAGGAAGGAAAAAACAAAAGTGGCAGTCAGAGAAATCAACGGTTTAAATCAAACGTGGCCACAGTAAATAATAATTCTAATAGGTCTAAGAGCGTAAAAAAAACAAGCCTGAAGTGTTTGTGTCTTAATGCGAGGAGCACTTGTAATAAGGTGGATGAATTGGCTGCGCAAAAAGAGGTAAACGAATATGATTTGGTTGTGATTACAGAAACGTGCCTCAAGGATGGCCAAGACTGGGAACTCAACTTCCAGGGGTATTCGATATTCAGGAAAGATAGGCAAAAAGGTAAGGGAGGTGGTGTAGCATTACTGGTTAAAGAAGGGATTAACACAATTGTAATGAAGGATATTAGCTCTGATGATGTGGAATCTGTATGGGTAGAATTGAGAAATACTAAGGGGAAAAAACGTTAGTGGGGGTGGTATATAGACCTCCAAACAGTAAGGCGGAGGTTGGGGATGGCATTAAAAGGGAAATTAAAGAAGCGTGCAATAAGGGCTCAGGAGTCATCATGGGTGACTTTAATCTGCATATAGATTGGTCCAACCAAATTAGTTAAAATAATGTGGAGGAGGAATTCCTGGAGTGTTTACGGGATGGTTTCCTAGACCAATATGTCGAGGAACCAACCAGAAATCAGGCCACCTTAGATTGGGTATTATGTAATGAGAAAGGATTAATTAGCAATCTTGTTGTACGAGGCCCCTTGGGTCGGAGCGATCATAATATGACCGAATTCTTCATTAAGATGGAGAATGAAGTAGTTGACTCAGAGACTAGGGTCCTGACGTTAAATAAAGGAAACTACGATGGTCTGAGGACAGAGTTGGGTAGGATTGATTGTGGAATGGCACTCAAAGGGTTGACGGAGGATAGGCAATGGCAAACATTCAAAGATCGAATGGATGAGCTACAGAATTTTTTCATCCCAGTTTGGCATTAAAATAAAACAAAAAAGGTGACTCAACCGTGGCTAACAAGGGAAATTAGGGCTAGCACAAGATCCAAGGAGAGGACATATAAATTGGCCAGAAAAAGCAATAATCCTGAGGATTGGGAGCAGTTTAGAATTCAACAAAGGAGGACAAAGGTATTAATTAAGAAAGGGAAAATAGAATATGAGAGTAAGCTTGCAGGGAACTTAAAAACTGACTGTAAAAGCTTTTACAGATATGTGAAGAGAAAAAGATTGGTGATGTCAAGCGTAGGTCACTTGCAGTCAGAATCAGGGGAATTTATAATGTGGAACAAAGAAATGGCAGACCAACTAAATATATATTTTGGTTCTGTCTTCACAAAGGAGGACACAAATAACCTCCCAGAGATGCCGGGGAACATCGGGTCTGATGAAAGAGTGGAACTGAAAGAAATCAGTATTTGTAGGGAAATGGTGTTAGGAAAATTGATGGGACTGAATGCCGATAAATCCCCAGGGCCTGATAATCTATATCCCAGGGTACTTAAGGAAGTGATCCTAGAAATAGTAGATGCACTGCTGGTCATCTTCCAGAACTCGATAGACTCTGGAACAGTACCCATGGAGTGAAGGGTAGCTAATGTTACCCTACTATTCAAAAAAGGTGGTAGAGAAAAAGTGGCGAATTATAGACCAGTAAGCCTGACATCAATAGTGGGGAAAATGCTGGAGTCCATTATAAAAGATGTAATAGCAGAGCACTTGCAAAGCAGTGACAGGATCGGACAAAGTTAACATGGATTTACAAAAGGTAAATCATGCTTGACTAATCTACTGGAATTTTTTGAGGATGTAACTGGTAAAATAGATCAGGGAGAACCAGTGGATGTCGTGTATTTGGACTTTCAGAAGGCTTTTGATAAGGTCCCGCATAAGAGATTAGCGTGCAAAATTAAGGCACATGGGATTGGGGGCAAGGTATTGACTTGGATAAAGAACTGGTTGGCGGACAGAAAGCAAAGAGTTGGAATAAACGGGTCATTTTCTGAGTGGCAGGCAGTGACTAGTTGGGTACCTCAAGGATCGGTCCTAGGACCCCAGCTGTTCACAATATATATTAATGATCTGGACGAGGGAATTGGATGTAATATCTCCAAATTTGCAGACGACACAAAGCTGGGTGGGAGGGTATGCTGTAAGGAGGATGTCGTGAAACTGCAGGACGATTTGGACAGGTTGGGTGATTGGGCAGAAACATGGCAAATGCACTATAATGTCGATAAATGTGAGGTTATCCACTGTGGTGGCAAAAACAGGATGGCAGATTATTTTTTGAATGGCAATAGATTGGGAGAAGGGGAAGTGCTAAGAGACCTGGGTGTCCTTGTGCAGCAATCGCTGAAGATAAGCATGCAGGTACAGCAGGTGGTTAAGAAGGCAAATGGTATGTTGGCCTTCGTAGCAAGAGGGTTCGAGTACAGGAACAAGGATGTCTTGCTACAGTTGTACAGGGCCTTGGTGAGACCACACCTTGAGTATTGTGTGCAGTTTTGGTCGCCTTACCTGAGGAAGCACGTTCTTGCCATGGAAGGAGTGCAGCGAATATTTACCAGGCTGATACCTGGGATGGCAGGAATGACGTATGGTGAGAGATTGGGTCGATTGGGCTTATACTCACTGGAGTTTATAAGGTTGAGAGGGGATCTCATCGAAACCTATAAAATTCTGTCAGGCCTGGAGAGACTAGATGCAGGAAGGATGAGTCTGCTGGCCGGGGAGTCCAGAACCAGGGGTCATATTCTAAGGATAAGGGGTAAGCCATTTAGGGCTGAAATGAGGAGGAATTTCTTCACCCAGAGAGTGGTGAACCTATGGAATTCTCTGCCACAGAGGGCGGTGGAGGTCAGTTCATTAAATATATTCAAGAAGGAGTTGGATATATTTCTTAAGTTCAAAGGGATCAAGGGATATGTGGAGAAGGCAGGGACAGGGTACTGAATTTGGATGACCAGCCATGACCTCATTGAATGGCGGAGCAGGCTCGAAGGGCCGAATGGTCTACTCCTGCTCCTATCTTCTATGTTTCTATGTGTCTGTTTCATTAAGTGTATATTGCCTCTCCCTGTTGGTTCTGACAAAATCCATCACCTCACACTTCTCTGTGTTAAACTCCATCTGTCACTTGTCTTTCCACACTACTAGCCTTTCTATGTCCTGTTGCAGCCGATTGATATCATCCTCACTGTTTGCCACACCCCCAAGTTTGGTGTCACTGGCAAATTTAGAAATTCAACACTATATTCCAATATCCAGGTCATTTATGTATATCAAAAAAAGCAGTGCAGTGCCCCCAGCACTGGCCCTTGCGGAACACCACTGGCTACCATCCTCCAATCTTAAAAACAGCCATTTACCACAACACGCTGTTTTCTGTCATTAAGCCAATTCCTTATCCAAGCTGCCACTGACCATTCTATTACAAGAGCCTCAATTTTGTTAACCAGCCTTCTATGTGGTACGTTGTTAAACGCCTTCCTAAAATCCATGTAGACAACATCCATTGCATTCCTTTCATTAATCCTCCCTGTTACTTCGTCAAAAAATTAATTTAGATTAGTCAAACATGATCTGGCTTTTACAAATCTGGGTTGGCTTTCCTTAATTAGCTTAAACCTCTCCAAATGCCCGTTAATTTTTTTCTTGATTATTGTTTCTAAACCTTTACCCAACACTGCTGTTAAACTGACCGACCTGTAAACATAGAAACATAGAGATAGGAACAGGAGTAGGCCATTCGGCCCTTCGAGCCTGCTCCGCCATTCAATGAGATCATGGCTGATCTTCATCTGAGATCTTAGCTGATCTTACCAGTTCAGTACCCCGTCCCCGCCTTTTCTCCGTAACCCTTAATCCCCTTAGCCTTCAGAAATATATCCAATTCTCTCTTGAAAATATTTATTGAATTAGCCTTCACAGCCCTCTGTGGCAGGGAATTCCACAGGCTCACCACTCTTTGAGTGAAGAAATTCTTCCTCATCTCTGTTTTAAATGATTTGCCCGCTATTTTTAGACTGTGGCCCCTGGTTCTGTGCTCCCCTGCCATTGGAAACATTCTCTCTGAATTCAGCCTGTCCAGGCCTGCCATAATTTTATATGTTTCGATGAGATCCCCTCTCAATCTTCTAAACTCCAGTGAGTACAAGCCCAAACTATTCAATCTCTCCTCGTAGGTCATTCCCGCCATTCCAGGTATCAGCCTGGTGAATCGCCGCTGCACTCTTTCCATGGCAAGAACATCCTTCCGCAGATGGGGCGACCAAAACTGTACACAATACTCCAGATGCGGTCTCACCAGCACCTTGTACAGCTGTAGTAAGGTATCCCTATTCCTATACTCGAACCCCCTTGATATGAAGGCCAACATACCATTTGCCTTCTTAATCGCCTGTTGCACCTGCATGCTCTCCTTCAGTGACTGGTGCACAAGAACACCCAGGTCCCTCTGCACTTCCCCATCTCCCAATCTATTGCCATTTAGATAATAATCTACCCTCCTGTTTTTACCCCCAAAGTGGATAACCTCGCATTTATCCACATTATAGTGCATCTGCCACGTATCCGCCCATTCCCCCAACCTGTCCAAATCGCACTGTAGCCTCCTGACATCCTCATCAGAGCCCACCCCTCCTCCTAGTTTAGTGTCGTCAGCGAATTTGGAAATATTGCATCCAATTCCCTGATCCAGATCATTTATATATATTGTGAACAGCTGGGGTCCCAGGACAGATCCTTGCGGCACCCCGCTGGTCACTGCCTGCCACTCCGAAAACGAGCCGTTTATTCCAACTCTCTGTTTTCTATCCGCCAGCCAGTTCTCTATCCACGGTAGTTACTAGGACTGTCCTTACACCCTTTCTTGAACAGTGGTGTCATTTTTGCCACTTTCCAATCCTCAGGCACCTCCCCCGCATCTAGGGAAGATTGGAAAATTATGGCAAGCCCTTCCGTTATCTCATCCCCCAATTCCCTTAGCAACCTGGGATGCAAGCCATCTGGACCAGTCGACTTATCTACACTAAACAAACCCAGCCTTTCTAATACATCCTGTGTATCTATTTTTACCCCGTCCGTTGCTGCTACCTTTTCCACAACTACCGATTTTTTGACGGCATCCACCTCCTTTGTAAACACCGATACAAAGTATTCAATGGGGCAGTAAATCCTCCCCAAACGGGTGAGTACGGAAGGGGTACTCACGCGTCTGGCCGGAGGAAATGCCGGTTTTCAGCATGCACAGCGCATGCGCTGAAAACTGGCATTTCCTCTCCTCTAACCCAAGAGGTGAAGAGGCTAGTGTGTGCGCTGTAGGGGGCAGCGCATGCGTCTTGGATTTCCTCTGTTTTGGGGAAATTGCGCATGTGTAAATGCCTCCGGTCTTTATGCTTGTAAAAAGCACACGTAAGTATTTATTTTTACAGGTAAGTTGTGTTTTAGTGCAATTTAGAATTTTTTTTCCACAGGTTTATTATTTTAAAGAATCTACAATAACGTAAGTTTAGTTTTAGACCCTTATTATTAAACATTTATTTTTTTCAAAAAAAAAACTATTGTTTAAATTATTTTTAAAAACTTATTTATACTTAATTTAATGATTGGGGTGTTTAAAAAAAATGTATTTAAAGTTTAAGTAGTGTTTTGGGGTGCAGTACTTCTCATGAGTTTGACAGTTCTTACTCTCAAACTTATGAATGAAGTTTCCCCTCCCCTGATTGGCTGAACAGTGCTCACCTGTTCCCAGCCGGCACATCGCACTAACTACGCCGCTGGGTCAGGTTAGCACAGCGCGCCAACATCAGAACCGGGCCACTGACAGGAAATCCACTGCAGGCCAGGTTTCAGATGTCGGCGCACCGGGTAAGTGCACATCGGGGGCTTGCACGCGCGGCAAGCCCCCGACACCAAGTTCTGGGCCATTGAGTATTCTAGACTTGCCCTGCGTGTCTAAGCATATATCAGCTTCTTTGTCCTTAATTGGCCCCACCCCGCCTCTTGCTATTTTCATTCCAGCAGAAGATTTTTGGGTTCCCTTTTATGTTTACTGCCATTCTACTCTCATATTCCCTCTGCCAATTTTATTTTCATCTTCACTTCCCCTCTCAACTTAACGTATTTGGTGTGGTTCTCCCTTGAAGATTTAAACTGACATGAATCACACACCCTCCTTTTTTGTTTCATCATCTTCTCTATCTCTCTCGCCATCCAAAGAGTCCTTGCATTGGTTCCCTTACCCTTACCTCTTATTGGAATATACCTAGCCTGTACTTGGAACATCTCCTCCTTAAAGATCACCCATTGTTCTGTTACAGTTTTTCCTGTCAGTCTTTGGTTCCATTTTACCCTGGCTAGATCCTTTCGCATCCCATTGAAGTTAGCCCTATTCCAGTTTAGAAAGTCCACTCTAGATTGTTCCTTGCTCCTCTCCATTGCTAATCTAATTCTTATGATACGATGATCACACGTGCCAAAGTGTTCTCCCATAGTCACTTGGTCGAGCTGGACCACCTCTTTCCCCAGCACCAGATCCAGCAATGCCTCCTTTCTAGTTGGGCCAAGAATATACTGGTCAAGGAATTTATCCTGAACACATTTCAGAAAATCCTCCCTCTCATTTCACTTTACCCTAGCATTATCCCAATCGATGTTTGGGTAATTAAAGCTCCCCAATATCAGCATGCACTAGCTCTTGCATATCTCTGCGCTTTCCCTGCAGATTCACTCCTCTACCTCCCTCTCACTATTTGGAGGCCTATAGAATACCCCCCCTAGCGTGATCATACACTTTTTGCTCCTCAGCTCTAACCAAATGGATTCTGTCCTTGTCCCCTCAAGAACATCCTCCCTTTGCAACACTACAATGTCTTCCGTAATCGGCACTGCCACCCCACCTCCCTTTTTTATTTCTCTATCTTTTCTGAACACCTTGTACCCTTGAATATGAAGTGCCCAGTCCTCATCGTTTTTAAGCCACATTTGCGTTATTGCCACAACATCATATTGCCACACTGCTAATTGGGCTTGTAGCTCACCAAACTTATTCACCACACCTTATGCGTTTATGTACATGCATTCTAAACCCATTTTTCGATTTATTGTAAATTTTCTTAGTCTGTTCCTATCTAATATAATACTACTTCTGCCTCTAACACTACTTTCTTTTCTTGTACTAACAAACACACTCACTGCTTTATGCACCTTATTCCTCTTTTCTACTCCTATATGCTGGTGCCCACCCCCCTGCCAAGCTAGGTTAAACCCTCCCCAACAGCACTAGCAAACCTCCCCGCGAGAATATTGGTCCCATCTCCTTTGAGTTGTAACCCGTCCAGCTTGTACAGTTCCCACCTTCCCCAGAAAGGATCCCAATGCCTCGGGAATCTAAAGCCCTTCCTCCTGCATCACCTCTCCAGCCACGGATTCATCTGTTCTATCCTCCTATTCCTGTAGGCGCTAGCACTTGGCACTGCGAGTAATCCAGAGATTGCTACCTTTGATGCCCTGCCTATTAATCTCTTTCCTAGCTCCCTTTCGTCTGCCTGCAGGACCTCATCTCTCTTTCTGCCTATTTCGTTAGTGCCAATATGGACAATGACGTCTGGCTGTTTACCGTCCCCACTCAGAATGTTCTTCAGCCGCTCAGTGACATCCTGGCACTCTCTCCACTTCACCTGACGAAGGAGCAGCGCTCCGAAAGCTTGTGACTTCAATTAAAGCTGTTGGACTATAACCTGGTGTTGTGTGACTTCTTACATTTGTCCACCCCAGTCCAACTCCGGCATCTCCACACCATGTAGGTGAGTCACATCGTTCCATCAGTGGTATCAGCTCTAAGATCCTGTCGTTTAGGGCAATTCATTGATTGTTATTTTTTTGATCCTGAAATCCTGGTATGGAGTAAATCATAGAACAAGTTTTGTGGAAATCCATTTTTTTCAGTGGCCTGCACAGAGTGATCCTAAAAGGAGTGCTTCTAAACAGAGTGCTATGGTTGTGAATTTGGAGAGAGTAGGAATTAGGGGCAGAGGGGGGAGGAGGAGAGAATGAGAGGGGCAGCTGCAGATAAAGGTAGGCCAGAGAACCCGGAGCCGGGAGCGAGCATAAGGGAGCGAGGTAAGTGACGTCAGCACAAGGAAAGATGCTGAAACAAGAAATGGTGAGTAGATGATGACTTTTTTAAGTCTTGAGTTTAATTCTGTTAAGTTAATTAATAGTCAATTAGGTAGAGGCATGAGCCAGCACCTCAGTAACGTGGAGTGCACATCCTGTGCCATTTGGGAATCCCAGGACACTTCCCACAAATTTTGGAGCTTGAGAAGCAGCTGATGACAGTGCGGTCCATCTGTAGGCTGAGAGCTACGTGGATAGCACGTTTCAGGTGGTGGCCACCCGGCAGCTTAAGACTGTGTAGACAGAGAGGGAATGGGTGACCATCAGACAGACGTATTTCATAGCCCATCTAAAAGAGGGAGGTGCTGATTGGTGAGAAGTTTTTGAGAGTTTCTTGTAAAGTTTTAAGTTTATTTCTGCGAAATTATCCCAATAGACTGGTAAATAGAGGCATGGCAGGGTAGCTCAGTACTGTCATTTGCACATCGTGTGCCATGTGGGATATCCTGGATGCTTCTTATGGCCTAGACGACCACATGTGCAGGAAGTGTCGCCAACTGCATCAACCTGAGCTCCGTGTTTGGAGCTTGAGCGGCAGCTGGAGTCACTACAGTGCATCATGGAGGCAGAGAAATACTTGGAAAGCATGCTCCTAGAAGTGGTCACCCCACAGCCTCAGAGTGTGCAGGCAGAGAGGGAATTGGTGACCAGCAGACAGAATATGAGGACCAGGCAGGTAGGGCAGGAAACCCCAGAGTGCATCTCGCTCACTAACTGGTTCACAGTTCTGGAAACTTGTGGCGGTGATGGCTCCACTGGGAAGAGCAGCCAGAGAAAAGGCCATGGCACCACTGGGGGATCAGCTGCACGGGGGGTGGGAGAGAAGAATGACCACTTCTAGGAGCATTACCCAGCTTTCTGGAGAACAGCGACCACGACACCACACAACCCTGCCACAGCAACCTCTGCAAGACATGCCAGATCATCAACACAGATACCATCATCACACGTGAGGACACCACCCACCAGGTACATGGTACATACTCATGTGACACGGCCAATGTTGTCTACCTCATACGTTGCAGGAAAGGATGCCCCGGAGCATGGTACATCGGCGAGACCATGCAGACACTGTGACAACGGATGAACAGACACCGCGCAACAATCGCCAGGCAGGAGTGTTCCCTCCCAGTTGGGGAACACTTCAGCAGTCAAGGACATTCAGCCTCCGATCTTCGGGTAAGCATTCTCCAAGGTGGCCTTTGAGACACACGACAACGCAAAATCGTCGAGCAAAAACTGATAGCCAAGTTCCGCACCCATGAGGACGGCCTGAACCGGCATCTTGGGTTCATGTCACGCTACATGTAACCCCACCTGACGTAGGGTCATCCAGACTCGAGTCGTTGTTGGCTTGTTCTCTCTACACAGATGCGGCCTGACCTGCTGTGATTTCCAGCAAAAAAAAAATGTTTTTTGTCTGTTTTATTGTTTTTCACACAGACCCCAGCATCTGCAACATTTGACCCTTAGTGACACCACCTCATTGTTCGTTGATGTGATGTTTTCCTGACTGACCTGTCTGGACACCATTCACACCTTTAATTGCTGTGATTATCTCTCTGCCGAGGTTTGATAAATGGCAGTTAGAAAGATTACCTGTAAACATCTGACATTATTCTCTGACTATATAAGCTGTATCTATATGCATCTCTTCACTTCACCTGACGAAGGAGCAGCGCTCCGAAAGCTTGTGACTTCAAATAAAACTGTTGGACTATAACCAGGTGTTGTGTGACTTCTTACATTTAGTCACCTACATGACATTGCTCCCGCCTCAACCCAGGAATTTCCTTCCAAGGGCCACCTAGTTTACATTGCTCCCACCTCAATCCAGGAATTTAATTGCCAGGGCCACCTAGTTTACATTGCTCCCGCCTCAATCTAGGAATTTCATTGCCAGGGCCACCTAGTTTACACTGCTCCCACCTCAATCCAGGAATTTCATTGCCAGGGCCACCTAGTTTACATTGCTCCCGCCTCAATCTAGGAATTTCATTGTCAGAGCCACCTAGTTTACATTGCTCCCACCTCAATCCAGGAATTTCATTGCCAGGGCCGCCTAGTTTACATTGCTCCCGCCTCAATCTAGGAATTTCATTGCCAGGGCCACCTAGTTTACATTGCTCCCGCCTCAATCCAGGAATTTCATTGCCAGGGCCACCTAGTTTACACTGCTCCCGCCTCAATCCAGGAATTTCATTGCCAGGGCCACCTAGTTTACTCTGCTCCAGCCTCCATCCAGGAATTCCATTGCCAGGGCCACCTAGTTTACATTGCTCCCGCCTCAATCCAGGAATTTAATTGCCAGGGCCACCTAGTTTACATTGCTCCCGCCTCAATCCAGGAATTCCATTGCCAGGGCCACCTAGTTTACATTGCTCCCGCCTCAATCCAAGAATTTAATTGCCAGGGCCACCTAGTTTACATTGCTCCCGCCTCAATCCAGGAATTTCATTGCCAGGGCCACCTAGTTTACATTGCTCCCGCCTCAATCCAGGAATTTCATTGCCACGGCCACCTAGTTTACACTGCTCCTTCCTCAATCCAGGAATTACATTCCCAGGACAGCAAAGATTACACTGCTCCAGCCTCAGTTCAGGAATGTTGTTCTTCAGGCTGACTATATTTCCCTGCTCCCGCCTCAGTCGAGGAATTTCATTCCCAGGGCCACCTAGATAGCTCTGCTCCAGCCTCATTCCGGGAATTTCATTCCCTGGGCTGCCTAGTTTACGCTGCAGCCACCTAAATCCTGAGATTTAATTTCGAAGTTGCATAGATTTTACTGCCCCCGCCTCAGTTCAGGAATTTGATTCCCATTTCATTTCTCTCTTGTCTGAAACTAGGACAAGAACAAGAACAGCAAGTTTATAAAGAGTGACCTCAACCACACAAACATGTGGTGGTGTTTGACTGAGGGGAAGAAAGATTAACAGGAGCAAAGGACTGATACGAAGGAATCAAAAGAAAACGCTTAAAACATTAACCAATGAGATAAATACCCTGTATGCATCTCAATAGTCCATTAAACCCTCTGGAAATATTGAATTCTCGCATAGTCTTACTCACAGAATAATTCCTATCAGTCAATATTTCCGACTCCCTCATCACCGTCCCAGGGTCTGCACAGACCGAATAGAGGTGGAGGCACAGGGATCTACAGTTGGGAGGGAGAAACCCTTCGGGTCCTCAACATTGACTAAGTACATAATTCAGTCGTATTTCTTCCAGTCAGACATGGTAAGATCACTTCCTGCTGATTACCCCCTACCGCCCTCCCTCAGCTGATGACTCAGCGCATGTTCATGCTGGAAACCGAGTGCAGAAAGGATACCAATACACTCTGGGTCGGGAGAGGGTAAAGCTCAATGTCCATCAACAAGAGTGGCTCGGAAATATCATCATTAACCAATCCCTGAAAAACGCAGCTGTTAGACTGGAATTGTGGCAGGTGGTGGGAGAACCAAGATGAGAGCACAGCCTGACTGACCTCGTCCTCACCAACCTACCTATCGCATATGCATCTGTCCATGACGATATTAGTAGGACTGACCACTGCATAATATTTGTGGAGAATAGTCTCGCCTTCACCCCGAGGACACCCTCCATCATATCATATGCCACTACCATCGTGCTCAGTGGCTGAAATGGGACAGAGCCAAGTGATCCCACAACCAACAGATCAGATTATTTTAAAGCTGTCATATCATGTCGTGAATGGTAATGAAAAATTGAGCCGTTTCCACATAGCCCTGATGTTGTCTCATTTTCAAGTATATATTCAATTACCTTTTGTAACTTACAGTTAAGAAAGAGAGAATTGCATTTATGTAGCGTTTTTCAAGATCTTAAGATGTCCCAAAACGCTTTACAGCCAATGAAGTGCTTTTGAAGTGCAGCCACTGCTGCAGGAAACGTAGCAGCCAAATTGTGCACAGCAAGCTCCCACGAACAACAATGTGATAATGACCAGATAATCTCCTTTGGTGATGTTGATTGAGATAAATATTTGTCAGAACACTGGGTTAACTCTGCTGCTCTGCTTCGATGTATTTCCATGGGAACTTTTACGTTCACCTTAGAGAACAGACAGGGCCTCGGTTTAACGTCACATCCAAAAAACGTCCCTTCCTACAAAGCAATGCTCCCTCAATACTGCCTCTTCTACACTGCAGCGATCCCTCAGTACTGCATTGCAGTGTTAGCCTCGATTTTTGTGTTCAAATGGCTGGAGTGGGACTTCAACCCACAACCTTCTGACTTAGAGTTGAGAGTGCTATTACCTGAGCCCACTGAATCTGCTTCCACCAGACTTTCAGAGTTCATTCCAGATCATAACAACTCACCGTGTGACCAATGTTCTCTCTTCTGCTCTCTGTTTCTTTCACCGATTATTTTTTTCTGTGTCCTTTTGGTAATGACAAGGCAAGTAGTGGAGACAGTTTCTCCATGCTTACTGTATCAAAACCCCTCATCATTTTGAACACTATTCAAATCTCCCACTAAACCTCTCTGCTATAAGGAGAACAATCCCAGCATTTCTTGTCTCCCCACTCCCCACTCCCTACATAACTGAAATCCCTCATCCCTGGTGTCATTATGGTAAATTCTCCCCACACAAGTGGCGGACAATGACCACCTCCAACAAGAGGGAATCTAACCTCTTCCACTTGACAGTCAGTGGCATCTCTACCACCGAGACCTGGGAAGGCTGAGTCATTGAATATATTTTGGGTGGAGATAGACAGATTTTTGAAAGATAATGGAGTCAAGAGTTATTTGGAGTGGAAAATGAAGTGATGTTAAGACCAAGATCAGTTAAGCCAGGATTTTATTGAATGGCGGAGCAGGCTCGGGGTGCCAAATGATCCACTCCTACTCCTACTTATTATGTTCTTATGAATCCTCCAACATCAAAATCCTAGGAGTCGCCATTGATCAGAGACTCACTGGACCAGCCACATAAATGTCGTGGCTACTACAGCAGGTCAGAGGCTGGGAATTCTGTGGTGATAACTCCCCTGCTGACTCCCCAAATTATCTCCAATACCTATAATTCACACGTCAAAAGTGTTATACATTACTATCTGTAGACAGAGGGATGACATGTGGGCAAGAACCTACTAATTCTAATAACTTTATGAAACATTTCTCTATATTAAGGACAAGTACACATATTACGAATTAATGTAAGCAAAATAAGCAGGTTCTAAGGGGCCATATTCAGTACAATATTAGAACCTGTGAATGAACATTAATGGACTGAGAATCTGTAAGGACAGATCTGATGGCCAATAAATTCCAATCAGAATTTCGGGTCTGATACCGCCTGTTTTAAACCACCGCCCGAGAGCAATTTCTAGGCACTTTCATTTGCAGCGTTTGTTTCTTTAAAAAGCCTGTGTGACTGGTCCTGTCTCTTTATAAAGCCTGTGTTTCTGGTCCTGTCTCTTTATAAAGCCTGTGAGACTGGTCCTGTCTCTTTATAAAGTCTATGTGACTGGTCCTGTCTCTTTATAAAGCCTGTGTGACTGGTCCTGTCTCTTTATAAAGTCTATGTGACTGGTCCTGTCTCTTTATAAAGCCTGTGTGTCTGGTCCTGTCTCTTTATAAAGCCTGTGTGACTGGTCCTGTCTCTTTATAAAGCCTGTGTTTCTGGTCCTGTCTCTTTATAAAGCCTGTGTTTCTGGTCCTGTCTCTTTAAAAAGCCTGTGTCTCTGGTCCTGTCTCTTTATAAAGCCTGTGTGACTGGTCCTGTCTCTTTTTAAAGTCTATGTGACTGGTCCTGTCTCCTTATAAAGTCTATGTGACAGGTCCTGTCTCTTTATAAAGTCTATGTGACTGGTCCTGTCTCTTTATAAAGCCTGTGTTTCACCCTCCTGACTTCACCTTCTCCTTCTCCTTCTTCTACTTCTTCTGCTTCACCCTCCTGACTTCACCTTCTCCTTCTCCTTCTTCTACTTCTTCTGATTCACCCTCCTGACTTCACCTTCTCCTTCTCCTTCTTCTACTTCTTCTGCTTCACCCTCCTGACTTCACCTTCTCCTTCTCCTTCTTCTGCTTCTTCTGATTCACCCTCCAGACTTCACCTTCTCCTTCTCCTTCTACTTCTTCTGATTCACCCTCCAGACTTCAACTTCTCCTTCTCATTCTTCTGGTTCTTCTGATTCACCCTCCAGACTTCAACTTCTCCTTCTCCTTCTTCTGGTTCTTCTGATTCACCCTCCAGACTTCACCTTCTCCTTCTCCTTCTTCTGCTTCTTCTGATTCACCCTCCAGACTTCACCTTCTCCTTCTCCTTCTTCTACTTCTTCTGCTTCACCCTCCTGACTTCATCTTCTCCTTCTCCTTCTTCTGCTTCCTCTGATTCACCCTCCAGACTTCACCTTCTCCTTCTCCTTCTTCTACTTCTTCTGCTTCAGCCTCCAGACTTCACCTTCTCCTTCTCCTTCTTCTACTTCTTCTGCTTCACCCTCCTGACTTCACCTTCTCCTTCTCCTTCTTCTGCTTCCTCTGATTCACCCTCCAGACTTCACCTTCTCCTTCTCGTTCTTGTGCTTCTTCTGACTCACCCTCCTGACTTCACCTTCTCCTTCTCCTTATTCTGCTTCTTCTGATTCACCCTCCAGACTTCACCTTCTCCTTCTCCTTCGTCTACTTCTTCTGATTCACCCTCCAGACTTCACCTTCTCCTTCTCCGTCTTCTACTTCTTCTGCTTCACCCTCCAGACTTCACCTTTTCCTTCTCCTTCTTCTGCTTCTTCTGATTCACCCTCCAGACTTCACCTTCGCCTTCTCCTTCTTCTGCTTCCTCTGATTCACCCTCCAGACTTCACCTTCTCCTTCTCCTTCTTCTACTTCTTCTGATTCACCCTCCAGACTTCACCTTCTCCTTCTCCTTCTTCTCCATCCTCTGATTCACCCTCCAGACTTCACCTTCTCCTTCTCCTTCTTCTGCTTCTTCTGATTCACCCTCCAGACTTCACCTTCTCCTTCTGCTTCTTCTACTTCTTCTGATTCACCCTCCAGACTTCACCTTCTCCTTCTCCTTCTACTGGTTCTTCTGATTCACCCTCCAGACTTCACCTTCTCCTTCTCCTTCTTCTGCTTCTTCTGATTCACCCTCCAGACTTCACCTTCTCCTTCTCCTTCTTCTACTTCTTCTGCTTCACAATCCAGACTTCACCTTCTCCTTCTCCTTCTTCTGCTTCTTCTGATTCACCCTCCTGACTTCACCTTCTCCTTCTCCTTCTTCTGCTTCTTCTGATTCAACCTCCATACTTCACCTTCTCCTTCTCCTTCTTCTACTTCTTCTGATTCACCCTCCTGACTTCACATTCTCCTTCTCCTTCTTCTACTTCTTCTGATTCACCCTCCAGACTTCACCTTCTCCTTCTCCTTCTTCTGCTTCTTCTGATTCACCCTCCTGACTTCACCTTCTCCTTCTCCTTCTTCTACTTCTTCTGATTCACCCTCATGACTTCGCCTTCTCCTTCTGCTTCTTCTGCTTCTTCTGATTCACCCTCCAGACTTCACCTTCTCCTTCTCCTTCTTCTACTTCTTCTGCTTCTCCCTCCAGACTTCACCTTCGCCTTCTCCTTCTTCTACTTCTTCTGATTCACCCTCCAGACTTCACCTTCTCCTTCTCCTTCTTCTACTTCTTCTGCTTCACACTCCTGACTTCACCTTCTCCTTCTCCTTCTTCTGCTTCTTCTGATTCACCCTCCAGACTTCACCTTCTCCTTCTCCTTCTTCTACTTCTTCTGCTTCTCCCTCCAGACTTCACCTTCTCCTTCTCCTTCTTCTGCTTCTTCTGATTCACCCTCCTGACTTCACCTTCTCCTTCTCCTTCTTCTGCTTCTTCTGATTCAACCTTCCATACTTCACCTTCTCCTTCTCCTTCTTCTACTTCTTCTGATTCACCCTCCTGACTTCACATTCTCCTTCTCCTTCTTCTACTTCTTCTGATTCACACTCCAGACTTCACCTTCTCCTTCTCCTTCTTCTGCTTCTTCTGATTCACCCTCCTGACTTCACCTTCTCCTTCTCCTTCTTCTACTTCTTCTGATTCACCCTCCTGACTACACCTTCTCCTTCTTCTTCTTCTACTTCTTCTGCTTCACCCTCCTGACTTCACCTTCTCCTTCTCCTTCTTCTGCTTCTTCTGATTCACCCTCCAGACTTCACCTTCTCCTTCTCCTTCTTCTACCTCTTCTGCTTCTACCTCCAGACTTCACCTTCTCCTTCTCCTTCTTCTGCTTCTTCTGATTCACCCTCCTGACTTCACCTTCTCCTTCTCCTTCTTCTGCTTCTTCTGATGCACCCTCCAGACTTCACCTTCTCCTTCTCCTTCTTCTACTTCTTCTGATTCACCCTACAGACTTCACCTTCTCCTTCTCCTTCTTCTACTTCTTCTGCTTCACCCTCCAGACTTCACCTTCTCCTTCTCCTTCTTCTGCTTCTTCTGATTCACCCTCCAGACTTCACCTTCGCCTTCTCCTTCTTCTGCTTCCTCTGATTCACCCTCCAGACTTCACCTTCTCCTTCTCCTTCTTCTACTTCTTCTGATGCACCCTCCAGACTTCAGCTTCTCCTTCTCCTTCTTCTACTTCTTCTGATTCACCCTCCAGACTTCACCTTCTCCTTCTCCTTCTTCTGCTTCTTCTGATTCACCCTCCTGACTTCACCTTCTCCTTCTCCTTCTTCTACTTCTTCTGATTCACCCTCCTGACTTCACCTTCTCCTTCTCCTTCTTCTACTTCTTCTGCTTCACCCTCCTGACTTCGCCTTCTCCTTCTCCTTCTTCTGCTTCTTCTGATTCACCCTCCAGACTTCACCTTCTCCTTCTCCTTCTTCTACTTCTTCTGCTCCTCCCTCCAGACTTCACCTTCTCTTCTCCTTCTTCTGCTTCTTCTGAGTCACCCTCCAGACTTCATCTTCTCCTTCTCCTTCTTCTACTTCTTCTGATTCACCCTCCAGACTTCACCTTCTCCTTCTCCTTCTTCTGCTTCTTCTGATTCACCCTCCAGACTTCACCTTCTCCTTCTCCTTCTTCTACTTCTTCTGATTCATCCTCCAGACTTCACCTTCTCCTTCTCCTTCTTCTACTTCTTCTGCTTCACCCTCCTGAATTCACCTTCGCCTCCTCCTTCTTCTACTTCTTCTGCTTCTCCCTCCAGACTTCACCTTCTCCTTCTCCTTCTTCTACTTCTTCTGATTCACCCTCCAGACTTCACCTTCTCCTTCTCCTTCTTCTGCTTCTTCTGATTCACCCTCCTGACTTCACCTTCTCCTTCTCCTTCTTCTGCTTCTTCTGATTCACCCTCCAGACTTCACCTTCTCCTTCTCCTTCTTCTGCTTCTTCTGATTCACCCTCCAGACTTCACCTTCTCCTTCTCCTTCTTCTACATCTTCTGATTCACCCTCCAGACATCACCTTCTCCTTCTCCTTCTTCTGCTTCTTCTGATTCACCCTCCTGACTTCACCTTCTCCTTCTGCTTCTTCTGCTTCTTCTGCTTCACCCTCCTGACTTCACCGTCGCCTTCTCCTTCTTCTACTTCTTCTGATTCACCCTCCAGACTTCACCTTCTCCTTCTCCTTCTTCTCCTTCTTCTGATTCACCCTCCAGACTTCACCTTCTCCTTCTCCTTCTTCTGCTTCCTCTGATTCACCCTCCTGACTTCACCTTCTCCTTTTCCTTCTTCTACTTCTTCTGATTCACCCTCCTGACTTCACCTTCTCCTTCTCCTTCTTCTGCTTCTTCTGATTCACCCTCCAGACTTCACCTTCTGCTTCTCCTTCTTCTACTTCTTCTGCTTCACAATCCAGACTTCACCTTCTCCTTCTCCTTCTTCTGCTTCTTCTGATTCACCCTCCTGACTTCACCTTCTCCTTCTCCTTCTTATGCTTCTTCTGATTCAACCTCCATACTTCACCTTCTCCTTCTCCTTCTTCTACTTCTTCTGATTCACCCTCCTGACTTCACATTCTCCTTCTCCTTCTTCTACTTCTTCTGATTCACCCTCCAGACTTCACCTTCTCCTTCTCCTTCTTCTGCTTCTTCTGATTCACCCTCCTGACTTCACCTTCTCCTTCTCCTTCTTCTACTTCTTCTGATTCACCCTCCTGACTTCACCTTCTCCTTCTTCTTCTTCTACTTCTTCTGCTTCACCATCCTGACTTCACCTTCTCCTTCTTCTTCTTCTGCTTCTTCTGATTCACCCTCCAGACTTCACCTTCTCCTTCTCCTTCTTCTGCTTCTTCTGATTCACCCTCCTGACTTCACCTTCTCCTTCTCCTTCTTCTACATCTTCGGCTTCACCCTCATGACTTCGCCTTCTCCTTCTGCTTCTTCTGCTTCTTCCGATTCACCCTCCAGACGTCACCTTCTCCTTCTCCTTCTTCTACTTCTTCTGCTTCTCCCTGCAGACTTCACCTTCGCCTTCTCCTTCTTCTACTTCTTCTGATTCACCCTCCAGACTTCACCTTCTCCTTCTCCTTCTTCTACTTCTTCTGCTTCACACTCCTGACTTCACCTTCTCCTTCTCCTTCTTCTGCTTCTTCTGATTCACCCTCCAGACTTCACCTTCTCCTTCTCCTTCTTCTACTTCTTCTGCTTCTCCCTCCAGACTTCACCTTCTCCTTCTCCTTCTTCTGCTTCTTCTGATTCACCCTCCTGACTTCACCTTCTCCTTCTCCTTCTTCTGCTTCTTCTGATTCAACCTTCCATACTTCACCTTCTCCTTCTCCTTCTTCTACTTCTTCTGATTCACCCTCCTGACTTCACATTCTCCTTCTCCTTCTTCTACTTCTTCTGATTCACACTCCAGACTTCACCTTCTCCTTCTCCTTCTTCTGCTTCTTCTGATTCACCCTCCTGACTTCACCTTCTCCTTCTCCTTCTTCTACTTCTTCTGATTCACCCTCCTGACTTCACCTTCTCCTTCTTCTTCTTCTACTTCTTCTGCTTCACCCTCCTGACTTCACCTTCTCCTTCTCCTTCTTCTGCTTCTTCTGATTCACCCTCCAGACTTCACCTTCTCCTTCTCCTTCTTCTACCTCTTCTGCTTCTACCTCCAGACTTCACCTTCTCCTTCTCCTTCTTCTGCTTCTTCTGATTCACCCTCCTGACTTCACCTTCTCCTTCTCCTTCTTCTGCTTCTTCTGATGCACCCTCCAGACTTCACCTTCTCCTTCTCCTTCTTCTACTTCTTCTGATTCACCCTACAGGCTTCACCTTCTCCTTCTCCTTCTTCTACTTCTTCTACTTCACCCTCCAGACTTCACCTTCTCCTTCTCCTTCTTCTGCTTCTTCTGATTCACCCTCCAGACTTCACCTTCGCCTTCTCCTTCTTCTGCTTCCTCTGATTCACCCTCCAGACTTCACCTTCTCCTTCTCCTTCTTCTACTTCTTCTGATTCACCCTCCAGACTTCAGCTTCTCCTTCTCCTTCTTCTACTTCTTCTGATTCACCCTCCAGACTTTACCTTCTCCTTCTCCTTCTTCTGCTTCTTCTGATTCACCCTCCTGACTTCACCTTCTCCTTCTCCTTCTTCTACTTCTTCTGATTCACCCTCCTGACTTCACCTTCTCCTTCTCCTTCTTCTACTTCTTCTGCTTCACCCTCCTGACTTCGCCTTCTCCTTCTCCTTCTTCTGCTTCTTCTGATTCACCCTCCAGACTTCACCTTCTCCTTCTCCTTCTTCTACTTCTTCTGCTCCTCCCTCCAGACTTCACCTTCTCTTCTCCTTCTTCTGCTTCTTCTGATTCACCCTCCAGACTTCATCTTCTCCTTCTCCTTCTTCTACTTCTTCTGATTCACCCTCCAGACTTCACCTTCTCCTTCTCCTTCTTCTGCTTCTTCTGATTCACCCTCCAGACTTCACCTTCTCCTTCTCCTTCTTCTACTTCTTCTGATTCATCCTCCAGACTTCACCTTCTCCTTCTCCTTCTTCTACTTCTTCTGCTTCACCCTCCTGAATTCACCTTCGCCTCCTCCTTCTTCTACTTCTTCTGCTTCTCCCTCCAGACTTCACCTTCTCCTTCTCCTTCTTCTACTTCTTCTGATTCACCCTCCAGACTTCACCTTCTCCTTCTCCTTCTTCTGCTTCTTCTGATTCACCCTCCTGACTTCACCTTCTCCTTCTCCTTCTTCTGCTTCTTCTGATTCACCCTCCAGACTTCACCTTCTCCTTCTCCTTCTTCTACATCTTCTGATTCACCCTCCAGACATCACCTTCTCCTTCTCCTTCTTCTGCTTCTTCTGATTCACCCTCCTGACTTCACCTTCTCCTTCTGCTTCTTCTGCTTCTTCTGCTTCACCCTCCTGACTTCACCGTCGCCTTCTCCTTCTTCTACTTCTTCTGATTCACCCTCCAGACTTCACCTTCTCCTTCTCCTTCTTCTCCTTCTTCTGATTCACCTTCCAGACTTCACCTTCTCCTTCTCCTTCTTCTGCTTCCTCTGATTCACCCTCCTGACTTCACCTTCTCCTTTTCCTTCTTCTACTTCTTCTGATTCACCCTCCTGACTTCACCTTCTCCTTCTCCTTCTTCTGCTTCTTCTGATTCACCCTCCAGACTTCACCTTCTCCTTCTCCTTCTTCTGATTCACACTCCAGACTTCACCTTCTCCTTCTCCTTCTTCTGCTTCTTCTGATTCACCCTCCAGACTTCACCTCTCCTTCTCCTTCTTCTGCTTCTTCTGATTCACCCTCCAGACTTCACCTTCTCCTTCACCTTCTTCTGCTTCTTCTGATTCACCCTGCAGAATTCACCATCTCCTTCTCTTTCTTCTGATTCACCCTCCAGACTTCACCTTCTCCTTCTCCTTCTTCTACTTCTTCTGATTCACCCTCCAGACTTCACCTTCTCCTTCTCCTTCTTCTACTTCTTCTGATTCATCCTCCAGACTTCACCTTCTCCTTCTCCTTCTTCTGCTTCCTCTGATTCACCCTCCTGACTTCACCTTCTCCTTCTCCTTCTTTGACTTCTTCTGATTCACCCACCAGACTTCACCTTCTCCTTCTCCTTCTTCTGGTTCTTCTGATTCACCCTCCAGACTTCACCTTCTCCTTCTCCTTCTTCTGCTTCTTCTGATTCACCCTCCAGACTTCACCTTCTCCTTCTCCTTCTTCTACTTCTTCTGCTTCACACTCCAGACTTCACCTTCTCCTTCTCCTTCTTCTGCTTCTTCTGATTCACCCTCCTGACTTCACCTTCTCCTTCTCCTTCTTCTGCTTCTTCTGATTCACCCTCCTGACTTCACATACTCCTTCTCCTTCTTCAACTTCTTCTGATTCACCCTCCAGACTTCACCTTCTCCTTCTCCTTCTTCTGCTTCTTCTGATTCACCCTCCTGACTTCACCTTCTCCTTCTCCTTCTTCTACTTCTTGTGATTCACCCTCCTGACTTCACCTTCTCCTTCTTCTTCTTCTACTTCTTCTGCTTCACCCTCCTGACTTCACCTTCTCCTTCTCCTGCTTCTTCTGATTCACCCTCTAGACTTCACCTTCTCCTTCTCCTTCTTCTGCTTCCTCTGATTCACCCTACAGACTTCACCTTCTCCTTCTCCTTCTTCTACTTCTTCTGCTTCACCCTCCAGACTTCACCTTCTCCTTCTCCTTCTTCTGCTTCTTCTGATTCACCCTCCAGACTTCAACTTCACCTTCTCCTTCTTCTGCTTCCTCTGATTCACCCTCCAGACTTCACCTTCTCCTTCTCCTTCTTCTACTTCTTCTGATTCACCCTCCAGACTTCACCTTCTCCTTCTCCTTCTTCTACTTCTTCTGCTTCACCCTCCAGACTTCCCCTTCTCCTTCCCCTTCTTCTGCTTCTTCTGATTCACCCTCCTGACTTCACCTTCACCTTCTCCTTCTTCTACTTCTTCTGATTCGCCCTCCTGACTTCACCTTCTCCTTCTCCTTCTTCTACTTCTTCTGCTTCACCCTCCTGACTTCGCCTTCTCCTTCTCCTTCTTCTGCTTCTTCTGATTCACCCTCCAGACTTCACCTTCTCCTTCTCTTTCTTCTACTTCTTCTGCTTCTCCCTCCAGACTTCACCTTCTCCTTCTCCTTCTTCTGCTTCTTCTGATTCACCCTCCAGACTTCACCTTCTCCTTCTCCTTCTTCTACTTCTTCTGATTCACACTCCAGACTTCACCTTCTCCTTCTTCTGGTTCTTCTGATTCACCCTCCAGACTTCACCTTCGCCTTCTCCTTCTTCAACTTCTTCTGATTCACCCTCCAGACTTCACCTTCTCCTTCTGCTTCTTCTACTTCTTCTGCTTCACACTCCTGACTTCACCTTCTCCTTCTCCTTCTACTGCTTCTTCTGATTCCCTCCAGACTTCACCTTCTCCTTCTCCTTCTTCTACTTCTTCTGCTTCTCCCTCCAGACTTCACCTTCTCCTTCTCCTTCTTCTGCTTCTTCTGATTCACCCACCTGACTTCACCTTCTCCTTCTCCTTCTTCTGCTTCTTCTGATTCAACCTTCCATACTTCACCTTCTCCTTCTCCTTCTTCTACTTCTTCTGATTCACCCTCCTGACTTCACATTCTCCTTCTCCTTCTTCTACTTCTTCTGATTCACCCTCGAGACTTCACCTTCTCCTTCTCCTTCTTCTGCTTCTTCTGATTCACCCTCCTGACTTCACCTTCTCCTTCTCCTTCTTCTACTTCTTCTGATTCACCCTCCTGACTTCACCTTCTCCTTCTTCATCTTCTCCTTCTTCTGCTTCACCCTCCTGACTTCACCTTCTCCTTCTCCTTCTTCTGCTTCTTCTGATTCACCCTCCAGATTTCACCTTCTCCTTCTCCTTCTTCTACTTCTTCTGCTTGTACCTCCAGACTTCACCTTCTCCTTCTCCTTCTTCTGCTTCTTCTGATTCACCCTCCTGACTTCACCTTCTCCTTCTCCTTCTTCTGCTTCTTCTGATTCACCCTCCATACTTCACCTTCTCCTTCTCCTTCTTCTACTTCTTCTGATTCACCCTCCTGACTTCACCTTCTCCTTCTCCTTCTTCTACTTCTTCTGATTCACCCTCCTGACTTCACCTTCTCCTTCTCCTTCTTCTGCTTCCTCTGATTCACCCTACAGACTTCACCTTCTCCTTCTCCTTCTTCTACTTCTTCTGCTTCACCCTCCAGACTTCACCTTCTCCTTCTTCTTCTTCTGCTTCTTCTGATTCACCCTCCAGACTTCACCTTCGCCTTCTCCTTCTTCTGCTTCCTCTGATTCACCCTCCAGACTTCGCCTTCTCCTTCTCCTTCTTCTGCTTCTTCTGATTCCCCCTCCAGACTTCACCTTCTCCTTCTCCTTCTTCTACTTCTTCTGCTTCTCCCTCCAGACTTCACCTTCTCTTCTCCTTCTTCTGCTTCTTCTGATTCACCCTCCAGACTTCACCTTCTCCTTCTCCTTCTTCTACTTCTTCTGATTCACCCTCAAGACTTCACCTTCTCCTTCTCCTTCTTCTGCTTCTTCTGATTCACCCTCCAGACTTCACCTTCTCCTTCTCCTTCTTCTACTTCTTCTGATTCACCCTCCAGACTTCACCTTCTCCTTCTCCTTCTTCTACTTCTTCTGATTCACCCTCCTGAATTCACATTCGCCTCCTCCTTCTTCTATTTCTTCTGCTTCTCCCTCCAGACTTCACCTTCTCCTTCTCCTTCTTCTACTTCTTCTGATTCACCCTCCAGACTTCACCTTCTCCTTCTCCTTCTTCTGCTTCTTCTGATTCACCCTCCAGACTTCACCTTCTCCTTCTCCTTCTTCTACCTCTTCTGCTTCACACTCCAGACTTCACCTTCTCCTTCTCCTTCTTCTGCTTCTTCTGATTCACCCTCCTGACTTCACCTTCTCCTTCTCCTTCTTCTGCTTCTTCTGATTCACCCTCCATACTTCACCTTCTCCTTCTCCTTCTTCTACTTCTTCTGATTCACCCGCCTGACTTCACATTCTCCTTCTCCTTCTTCTACTTCTTCTGATTCACCCTCCAGACTTCACCTTCTCCTTCTCCTTCTTCTGCTTCTTCTGATTCACCCTCCTGACTTCACCTTCTCCTTCTCCTTCTTCTACTTCTTGTGATTCACCCTCCTGACTTCACATTCTCCTTCTCCTTCTTCTACTTCTTCTGATTCACCCTCCAGACTTCACCTTCTCCTTCTCCTTCTTCTGCTTCTTCTGATTCACCCTCCTGACTTCACCTTCTCCTTCTCCTTCTTCTGCTTCTTCTGATTCACCCTCCTGACTTCACCTTCTCCTTCTCCTTCTTCTGCTTCTTCTGATTCACCCTCCATACTATACCTTCTCCTTCTCCTTCTTCTACTTCTTCTGATTCACCCTCCTGACTTCACCTTCTCCTTCTCCTTCTTCTACTTCTTCTGCTTCTCCCTCCAGACTTCACCTTCTCCTTCTCCTTCTTCTACTTCTTCTGCTTCTCCCTCCAGACTTCACCTTCTCTTCTCCTTCTTCTGCTTCTTCTGATTCACCCTCCAGACTTCACCTTCTCCTTCTCCTTCTTCTACTTCTTCTGATTCACCCTCCAGACTTCACCTTCTCCTTCTCCTTCTTCTGCTTCTTCTGATTCACCCTCCAGACTTCACCTTCTCCTTCTCCTTCTTCTACTTCTTCTGATTCACCCTCCAGACTTCACCTTCTCCTTCTCCTTCTTCTACTTCTTCTGATTCACCCTCCTGAATTCACATTCGCCTCCTCCTTCTTCTGCTTCTTCTGCTTCTCCCTCCAGACTTCACCTTCTCCTTCTCCTTCTTCTACTTCTTCTGATTCACCCTCCAGACTTCACCTTCTCCTTCTCCTTCTTCTGCTTCTTCTGATTCACCCTCCAGACTTCACCTTCTCCTTCTCCTTCTTCTACTTATTCTGCTTCACACTCCAGACTTCACCTTCTCCTTCTCCTTCTTCTGCTTCTTCTGATTCACCCTCCTGACTTCACCTTCTCCTTCTCCTTCTTCTGCTTCTTCTGATTCACCCTCCATACTTCACCTTCTCCTTCTCCTTCTTCTACTTCTTCTGATTCACCCTCCTGACTTCACATTCTCCTTCTCCTTCTTCTACTTCTTCTGATTCACCCTCCAGACTTCACCTTCTCCTTCTCCTTCTTCTGCTTCTTCTGATTCACCCTCCTGACTTCACCTTCTCCTTCTCCTTCTTCTACTTCTTGTGATTCACCCTCCTGACTTCACATTCTCCTTCTCCTTCTTCTACTTCTTCTGATTCACCCTCCAGACTTCACCTTCTCCTTCTCCTTCTTCTGCTTCTTCTGATTCACCCTCCTGACTTCACCTTCTCCTTCTCCTTCTTCTGCTTCTTCTGATTCACCCTCCAGACTTCACCTTCTCCTTCTCCTTCTTCTACTTCTTCTGCTTCTCCCTCCAGACTTCACCTTCTCCTTCTCCTTCTACTGCTTCTTCTGATTCACCCTCCTGACTTCACCTTCTCCTTCTCCTTCTTCTGCTTCTTCTGATTCACCCTCCATACTTCACCTTCTCCTTCTCCTTCTTCTACTTCTTCTGATTCACCCTCCTGACTTCACCTTCTCCTTCTTCGACTTCTTCTGATTCACCCTCCTGACTTCACCTTCACCTTCTCCTTCTTCTGCTTCCTCTGATTCACCCTACAGACTTCACCTTCTCCTTCTCCTTCTTCTACTTCTTCTGCTTCACCCTCCAGACTTCACCTTCTCCTTCTCCTGCTTCTTCTGATTCACCCTCCAGACTTCAACTTCACCTTCTCCTTCTTCTGCTTCCTCTGATTCACCCTCCAGACTTCACCTTCTCCTTCTCCTTCTTCTACTTCTTCTGATTCACCCTCCAGACTTCACCTTCTCCTTCTCCTTCTTCTACTTCTTCTGCTTCACCATCCAGACTTCACCTTCTCCTTCTCCTTCTTCTGCTTCTTCTGATTCACCCTCCTGACTTCACCTTCTCCTTCTTCTACTTCTTCTGATTCGCCCTCCTGACTTCACCTTCTCCTTCTCCTTCTTCTACTTCTTCTGCTTCACCCTCCTGACTTCGCCTTCTCCTTCTCCTTCTTCTGCTTCTTCTGATTCACCCTCCAGACTTCACCTTCTCCTTCTCCTTCTTCTACTTCTTCTGCTTCTCCCTCCAGACTTCACCTTCTCCTTCTCCTTCTTCTGCTTCTTCTGATTCACCCTCCAGACTTCACCTTCTCCTTCTCCTTCTTCTCCTTCTTCTGATTCACCCTCCAGACTTCACCTTCGCCTTCTCCTTCTTCAACTTCTTCTGATTCACCCTCAAGACTTCACCTTCTCCTTCTGCTTCTTCTACTTCTTCTGCTTCACACTCCTGACTTCACCTTCTCCTTCTCCTTCTTCTGCTTCTTCTGATTCACCCTCCAGACTTCACCTTCTCCTTCTCCTTCTTCTACTTCTTCTGCTTCTCCCTCCAGACTTCACCTTCTCCTTCTCCTTCTTCTGCTTCTTCTGATTCACCCTCCTGACTTCACCTTCTCCTTCTCCTTCTTCTGCTTCTTCTGATTCAACCTTCCATACTTCACCTTCTCCTTCTCCTTCTTTTACTTCTTCTGATTCACCCTCCTGACTTCACATTCTCCTTCTCCTTCTTCTACTTCTTCTGATTCACCCTCCAGACTTCACCTTCTCCTCCTCCTTCTTCTGCTTCTTCTGATTCACCCTCCTGACTTCACCTTCTCCTTCTCCTTCTTCTGCTTCTTCTGATTCACCCTCCTGACTTCACCTTCTCCTTCTTCTTCTTCTCCTTCTTCTGCTTCACCCTCCTGACTTCACCTTCTCCTTCTCCTTCTTCTGCTTCTTCTGATTCACCATCCAGACTTCACCTTCTCCTTCTCCTTCTTCTACTTCTTCTGCTTGTACCTCCAGACTTCACCTTCTCCTTCTCCTTCTTCTGCTTCTTCTGATTCACCCTCCTGACTTCACCTTCTCCTTCTCCTTCTTCTGCTTCTTCTGATTCACCCTCCATACTTCACCTTCTCCTTCTCCTTCTTCTACTTCTTCTGATTCACCCTCCTGACTTCATCTTCTCCTTCTCCTTCTTCTACTTCTTCTGATTCACCCTCCTGACTTCACCTTCTCCTTCTACTTCTTCTGCTTCCTCTGATTCACCCTACAGACTTCACCTTCTCCTTCTCCTTCTTCTACATCTTCTGCTTCACCCTCCAGACTTCACCTTCTCCTTCTCCTTCTTCTGCTTCTTCTGATTCACCCTCCAGACTTCACCTTCGCCTTCTCCTTCTTCTGCTTCCTCTGATTCACCCTCCAGACTTCACCTTCTCCTTCTCCTTCTTCTACTTCTTCTGATTCATCCTCCAGACTTCACCTTCTCCTTCTCCTTCTTCTACTTCTTCTGATTCACCCTCCAGACTTCACCTTCTCCTTCTCCTTCTTCTGCTTCTTCTGATTCACCCTCCTGACTTCACCTTCCCCTTCTCCTTCTTCTACTTCTTCTGATTCACCCTGCTGACTTCACCTTCTCCTTCTCCTTCTTCTACTTCTTCTGCTTCACCCTCCTGACTTCGCCTTCTCCTTCTCCTTCTTCTGCTTCTTCTGATTCACCCTCCAGACTTCACCTTCTCCTTCTCCTTCTTCTACTTCTTCTGCTTCTCCCTCCAGACTTCACCTTCTCTTCTCCTTCTTCTGCTTCTTCTGATTCACCCTCCAGACTTCACCTTCTCCTTCTCCTTCTTCTACTTCTTCTGATTCACCCTGTAGACTTCACCTTCTCCTTCTCCTTCTTCTGCTTCTTCTGATTCACCCTCCAGACTTCACCTTCTCCTTCTCCTTCTTCTACTTCTTCTGATTCACCCTCCAGACTTCACCTTCTCCTTCTCCTTCTTCTACTTCTTCTGATTCACCCTCCTGAATTCACATTCGCCTCCTCCTTCTTCTACTTCTTCTGCTTCTCCCTCCAGACTTCACCTTCTCCTTCTCCTTCTTCTACTTCTTCTGATTCACCCTCCAGACTTCACCTTCTCCTTCTCCTTCTTCTGCTTCTTCTGATTCACCCTCCAGACTTCACCTTCTCCTTCTCCTTCTTCTGCTTCTTCTGATTCACCCTCCAGACTTCACCTTCTCCTTCTCCTTCTTCTACATCTTCTGATTCACCCTCCAGACATCACCTTCTCCTTCTCCTTCTTCTGCTTCTTCTGATTCACCCTCCTGACTTCACCTTCTCCTTCTGCTCCTTCTGCTTCTTCTGCTTCTTCTGCTTCACCCTCCTGACTTCACCTTCTCCTTCTCCTTCTTCTCCTTCTTCTGATTCACCCTCCAGACTTCACCATCTCCTTCTCCTTCTTCTGCTTCCTCTGATTCACCCTCCTGACTTCATCTTCTCCTTCTCCTTCTTCTACTTCTTCTGATTCACCCTCCTGACTTCACCTTCTCCTTCTCCTTCTTCTGCTTCTTCTGATTCACCCTCCAGACTTCACCTTCTCCTTCTCCTTCTTCTGATTCACACTCCAGACTTCACCTTCTCCTTCTCCTTCTTCTGCTACTTCTGATTCGCCCTCCAGACTTCACCTTCTCCTTCTCCTTCTTCTGCTTCTTCTGATTCACCCTCCAGACTTCACCTTCTCCTTCTCCTTCTTCTACTTCTTCTGATTCACCCTCCAGACTTCACCTTCTCCTTCTCCTTCTTCTACTTCTTCTGATTCACCCTCCAGACTTCACCTTCTCCTTCTCCTTCTTCTGCTTCCTCTGATTCACCCTCCTGACTTCACCTTCTCCTTCTCCTTCTTCGACTTCTTCTGATTCACCCTCCAGACTTCACCTTCTCCTTCTCCTTCTTCCACTTCTTCTGATTCACCCTCCTGACTTCACCTTCTCCTTCTCCTTCTTCTACTTCTTCTGCTTCACCCTCCTGACTTCACCGTCTCCTTCTCCTTCTTCTGCTTCCTCTGATTCACCCTCCAGACTTCACCTTCTCCTTCTCCTTCTTCTACTTCTTCTGCTTCACCCTCCAGACTTCACCTTCTCCTTCTCCTTCTTCTACTTCTTCTGATTCACCCTCCTGACTTCACCTTCTCCTTCTCCTTCTTCTACTTCTTCTGCTTCACCCTCCTGACTTCACATTCTCCTTCTCCTTCTTCTGCTTCCTCTGATTCACCCTCCAGACTTCACCTTCTCCTTCTCTTTCTTCTGCTTCTTCTGTTTCACCCTCCAGACTTCACCTTCTCCTTCTCCTTCTTCTACTTCTTCTGATTCACCCTCCAGACTTCACCTTCTCCTTCTCCTTCTTCTGCTTCTTCTGATTCACCCTCCTGACTTCACCTTCTCCTTCTCCTTCTTCTGCTTTTTCTGATTCACCCTCCAGACTTCACCTTCTCCTTCTCCTTCTTCTGCTTCCTCTGATTCACCCTCCAGACTTCAACTTCTCCTTCTCCTTCTTCTGCTTCTTCTGATTCACCCTCCAGACTTCACCATCTCCTTCTCCTTCTTCTACTTCTTCTGATTCACCCTCCAGACTTCACCTTCTCCTTCTCCTTCTTCTGCTTCTTCTGATTCACCCTTCAGACTTCACCTTCGCCTTCTCCTTCTTCTACTTCTTCTGATTCACCCTCCAGACTTCACCTTCTCCTTCTCCTTCTTCTACTTCTTCTGCTTCACACTCCTGACTTCACCTTCTCCTTATCCTTCTTCTGCTTCTTCTGATTCACCCTCCAGACTTCACCTTCTCCTTCTCCTTCTTCTTCTGCTTCTCCCTCCAGACTTCACCTTCTCCTTCTCCTTCTTCTGCTTCTTCTGATTCACCCTCCTGACTTCACCTTCTCCTTCTCCTTCTTCTGCTTCTTCTGATTCACCCTCCATACTTCACCTTCTCCTTCTCCTTCTTCTACTTCTTCTGATTCACCCTCCTGACTTCACCTTCTCCTTCTCCTTCTTCTACTTCTTCTGATTCACCCTCCAGACTTCATCTTCTCCTTCTCCTTCTTCTGCTTCTTCTGATTCACCCTCCTGACTTCACCTTCCCCTTCTCCGTCTTCTAATTCTTCTGATTCACCCTCCTGACTTCACCTTCTCCTTCTCCTTCTTCTACTTCTTCTGCTTCACCCTCCTGACTTCACCTTCTCCTTCTCCTTCTTCTGCTTCTTCTGATTCACCCTCCAGACTTCACCTTCTCTTTCTCCTTCTTCTCCTTCTTCTGCTTCTCCCTCCAGACTTCACCTTCTCCTTCTCCTCCTTCTGCTTCTTCTGATTCACTCTCCTGACTTCACCTTCTCCTTCTCCTTCTTGTGCTTCTTCTGACTCACCCTCCTGACTTCACCTTCTCCTTCTCCTTTTTCTGCTTCTTCTGATTCACCCTCCAGACTTCACCTTCTCCTTCTCCTTCTTCTACTTCTTCTGATTCACCCTCCTGACTTTACCTTCTCCTTCTCCTTCTTCTACTTCTTCTGCTTCACCCTCCTGACTTCACCTTCTCCTTCTCCTTCTTCTGTGTCCTCTGATTCACCCTCCAGACTTCATCTTCTCCTTCTCCTTCTTCTACTTCTTCTGCTTCACCCTCCAGACTTCACCTTTTCCTTCTCCTTCTTCTGCTTCTTCTGATTCACCCTCCGGACTTCACCTTCGCCTTCTCCATCTTCTGCTTCCTCTGATTCACCCTCCAGACTTCACCTTCTCCTTCTCCTTCTTCTACGTCTTCTGATTCACCCTCCAGACTTCACCTTCTCCTTCTCCTTCTTCTGCTTCCTCTGATTCACCCTCCAGGCTTCACCTTCTCCTTCTCCTTCTTCTGCTTCTTCTGATTCACCCTCCAGACTTCACCTTCTCCTTCTCCTTCTTCTACCTCTTCTGATTCACCCTCCAGAATGTACCTTCTCCTTCTCCATCTTCTGCTTCTTCCGATTCACCCTCCAGTCTTCACCTTCGCCTTCTCCTTCTTCTACTTCTTCTGATTCACCCTCCTGACTTCACCTTCTCCTTCTCCTTCTTCTACTTCTTCTGCTTCACCCTCCTGACTTCACCTTCTCCTTCTCCTTCTTCTGCTCCCTCTGATTCACCCTCCAGACTTCACCTTCTCCTTCTCCTTCTTCTGCTTCTTCTGATTCACCCTCCAGTCTTCACCTTCGCCTTCTCCTTCTTCTACTTCTTCTGATTCACCCTCCAGACTTCACCTTCTCCTTCTCCTTCTTCTGCTTCTTCTGATTCACCCTCCAGTCTTCACCTTCGCCTTCTCCTTCTTCTACTTCTTCTGATTCACCCTCCTGACTTCACCTTCTCCTTCTCCTTCTTCTACTTCTTCTGCTTCACCCTCCTGACTTCACATTCTCCTTCTCCTTCTTCTGCTTCCTCTGATTCACCCTCCAGACTTCACCTTCTCCTTCTCTTTCTTCTGCTTCTTCTGTTTCACCCTCCAGACTTCACCTTCTCCTTCTCCTTCTTCTACTTCTTCTGATTCACCCTCCAGACTTCACCTTCTCCTTCTCCTTCTTCTGCTTCTTCTGATTCACCCTCCTGACTTCACCTTCTCCTTCTCCTTCTTCTGCTTTTTCTGATTCACCCTCCAGACTTCACCTTCTCCTTCTCCTTCTTCTGCTTCCTCTGATTCACCCTCCAGACTTCAACTTCTCCTTCTCCTTCTTCTGCTTCTTCTGATTCACCCTCCAGACTTCACCATCTCCTTCTCCTTCTTCTACTTCTTCTGATTCACCCTCCAGACTTCACCTTCTCCTTCTCCTTCTTCTGCTTCTTCTGATTCACCCTTCAGACTTCACCTTCGCCTTCTCCTTCTTCTACTTCTTCTGATTCACCCTCCAGACTTCACCTTCTCCTTCTCCTTCTTCTACTTCTTCTGCTTCACACTCCTGACTTCACCTTCTCCTTATCCTTCTTCTGCTTCTTCTGATTCACCCTCCAGACTTCACCTTCTCCTTCTCCTTCTTCTTCTGCTTCTCCCTCCAGACTTCACCTTCTCCTTCTCCTTCTTCTGCTTCTTCTGATTCACCCTCCTGACTTCACCTTCTCCTTCTCCTTCTTCTGCTTCTTCTGATTCACCCTCCATACTTCACCTTCTCCTTCTCCTTCTTCTACTTCTTCTGATTCACCCTCCTGACTTCACCTTCTCCTTCTCCTTCTTCTACTTCTTCTGATTCACCCTCCAGACTTCATCTTCTCCTTCTCCTTCTTCTGCTTCTTCTGATTCACCCTCCTGACTTCACCTTCCCCTTCTCCGTCTTCTACTTCTTCTGATTCACCCTCCTGACTTCACCTTCTCCTTCTCCTTCTTCTACTTCTTCTGCTTCACCCTCCTGACTTCACCTTCTCCTTCTCCTTCTTCTGCTTCTTCTGATTCACCCTCCAGACTTCACCTTCTCTTTCTCCTTCTTCTCCTTCTTCTGCTTCTCCCTCCAGACTTCACCTTCTCCTTCTCCTCCTTCTGCTTCTTCTGATTCACCCTCCTGACTTCACCTTCTCCTTCTCCTTCTTGTGCTTCTTCTGACTCACCCTCCTGACTTCACCTTCTCCTTCTCCTTTTTCTGCTTCTTCTGATTCACCCTCCAGACTTCACCTTCTCCTTCTCCTTCTTCTACTTCTTCTGATTCACCCTCCTGACTTTACCTTCTCCTTCTCCTTCTTCTACTTCTTCTGCTTCACCCTCCTGACCTCACCTTCTCCTTCTCCTTATTCTGTGTCCTCTGATTCACCCTCCAGACTTCATCTTCTCCTTCTCCTTCTTCTACTTCTTCTGCTTCACCCTCCAGACTTCACCTTTTCCTTCTCCTTCTTCTGCTTCTTCTGATTCACCCTCCGGACTTCACCTTCGCCTTCTCCATCTTCTGCTTCCTCTGATTCACCCTCCAGACTTCACCTTCTCCTTCTCCTTCTTCTACGTCTTCTGATTCACCCTCCAGACTTCACCTTCTCCTTCTCCTTCTTCTGCTTCCTCTGATTCACCCTCCAGGCTTCACCTTCTCCTTCTCCTTCTTCTGCTTCTTCTGATTCACCCTCCAGACTTCACCTTCTCCTTCTCCTTCTTCTACCTCTTCTGATTCACCCTCCAGAATGTACCTTCTCCTTCTCCATCTTCTGCTTCTTCCGATTCACCCTCCAGTCTTCACCTTCGCCTTCTCCTTCTTCTACTTCTTCTGATTCACCCTCCTGACTTCACCTTCTCCTTCTCCTTCTTCTACTTCTTCTGCTTCACCCTCCTGACTTCACCTTCTCCTTCTCCTTCTTCTGCTCCCTCTGATTCACCCTCCAGACTTCACCTTCTCCTTCTCCTTCTTCTGCTTCTTCTGATTCACCCTCCAGTCTTCACCTTCGCCTTCTCCTTCTTCTACTTCTTCTGATTCACCCTCCTGACTTCACCTTCTCCTTCTCCTTCTTCTACTTCTTCTGCTTCACCCTCCTGACTTCACCTTCTCCTTCTCCTTCTTCTGCTTCTTCTGATTCACCCTCCTGACTTCACCTTCTCCTTCTGCTTCTTCTGCTTCTTCTGCTTCACCCTCCTGACTTCACCGTCGCCTTCTCCTTCTTCTACTTCTTCTGATTCACCCTCCAGACTTCACCTTCTCCTTCTCCTTCTTCTGCTTCCTCTGATTCACCCTCCTGACTTCACCTTCTCCTTTTCCTTCTTCTACTTCTTCTAATTCACCCTCCTGACTTCACCTTCTCCTTCTCCTTCTTCTACTTCTTCTGCTTCTCCCTCCAGACTTCACCTTCTCCTTCTCCTTCTTCTACTTCTTCTGCTTCTCCCTCCAGACTTCACCTTCTCTTCTCCTTCTTCTGCTTCTTCTGATTCACCTTCCAGACTTCACCTTCTCCTTCTCCTTCTTCTACTTCTTCTGATTCACCCTCCAGACTTCACCTTCTCCTTCTCCTTCTTCTGCTTCTTCTGATTCACCCTCCAGACTTCACCTTCTCCTTCTCCTTCTTCTACTTCTTCTGATTCACCCTCCAGACTTCACCTTCTCCTTCTCCTTCTTCTACTTCTTCTGATTCACCCTCCTGAATTCACATTCGCCTCCTCCTTCTTCTACTTCTTCTGCTTCTCCCTCCAGACTTCACCTTCTCCTTCTCCTTCTTCTACTTCTTCTGATTCACCCTCCAGACTTCACCTTCTCCTTCTCCTTCTTCTGCTTCTTCTGATTCACCCTCCAGACTTCACCTTCTCCTTCTCCTTCTTCTACTTCTTCTGCTTCACACTCCAGACTTCACCTTCTCCTTCTCCTTCTTCTGCTTCTTCTGATTCACCCTCCTGACTTCACCTTCTCCTTCTCCTTCTTCTGCTTCTTCTGATTCACCCTCCATACTTCACCTTCTCCTTCTCCTTCTTCTACTTCTTCTGATTCACCCTCCTGACTTCACATTCTCCTTCTACTTCTTCTACTTCTTCTGATTCACCCTCCAGACTTCACCTTCTCCTTCTCCTTCTTCTGCTTCTTCTGATTCACCCTCCTGACTTCACCTTCTCCTTCTCCTTCTTCTACTTCTTGTGATTCACCCTCCTGACTTCACATTCTCCTTCTCCTTCTTCTACTTCTTCTGATTCACCCTCCAGACTTCACCTTCTCCTTCTCCTTCTTCTGCTTCTTCTGATTCACCCTCCTGACTTCACCTTCTCCTTCTCCTTCTTCTGCTTCTTCTGATTCACCCTCCAGACTTCACCTTCTCCTTCTCCTTCTACTTCTTCTGCTTCTCCCTCCAGATTTCACCTTCTCCTTCTCCTTCTACTGCTTCTTCTGATTCACCCTCCTGACTTCACCTTCTCCTTCTCCTTCTTCTGCTTCTTCTGATTCACCCTCCATACTTCACCTTCTCCTTCTCCTTCTTCTACTTCTTCTGATTCACCCTCCTGACTTCACCTTCTCCTTCTCCTTCTTCGACTTCTTCTGATTCACCCTCCTGACTTCACCTTCACCTTCTCCTTCTTCTGCGTCCTCTGATTCACCCTACAGACTTCACCTTCTCCTTCTCCTTCTTCTACTTCTTCTGCTTCACCCTCCAGACTTCACCTTCTCCTTCTCCTGCTTCTTCTGATTCACCCTCCAGACTTCAACTTCACCTTCTCCTTCTTCTGCTTCCTCTGATTCACCCTCCAGACTTCACCTTCTCCTTCTCCTTCTTCTACTTCTTCTGATTCACCCTCCAGACTTCACCTTCTCCTTCTCCTTCTTCTACTTCTTCTGCTTCACCCTCCAGACTTCACCTTCTCCTTCTCCTTCTTCTGCTTCTTCTGATTCACCCTCCTGACTTCACCTTCTCCTTCTTCTACTTCTTCTGATTCGCCCTCCTGACTTCACCTTCTCCTTCTCCTTCTTCTACTTCTTCTGCTTCACCCTCCTGACTTCGCCTTCTCCTTCTCCTTCTTCTGCTTCTTCTGATTCACCCTCCAGACTTCACCTTCTCCTTCTCCTTCTTCTACTTCTTCTGCTTCTCCCTCCAGACTTCACCTTCTCCTTCTCCTTCTTCTGCTTCTTCTGATTCACCCTCCAGACTTCACCTTCTCCTTCTCCTTCTTCTCCTTCTTCTGATTCACACTCCAGACTTCACCTTCTCCTTCTTCTGGTTCTTCTGATTCACCCTCCAGACTTCACCTTCGCCTTCTCCTTCTTCAACTTCTTCTGATTCACCCTCCAGACTTCACCTTCTCCTTCTGCTTCTTCTACTTCTTCTGCTTCACACTCCTGACTTCACCTTCTCCTTCTCCTTCTTCTGCTTCTTCTGATTCACCCTCCAGACTTCACCTTCTCCTTCTCCTTCTTCTACTTCTTCTGCTTCTCCCTCCAGACTTCACCTTCTCCTTCTCCTTCTTCTGCTTCTTCTGATTCACCCTCCTGACATCACCTTCTCCTTCTCCTTCTTCTGCTTCTTCTGATTCACCCTCCTGACTTCACCTTCTCCTTCTTCTTCTTCTCCTTCTTCTGCTTCACCCTCCTGACTTCACCTTCTCCTTCTCCTTCTTCTGCTTCTTCTGCTTGTACCTCCAGACTTCACCTTCTCCTTCTCCTTCTTCTGCTTCTTCTGATTCACCCTCCTGACTTCACCTTCTCCTTCTCCTTCTTCTGCTTCTTCTGATTCACCCTCCATACTTCACCTTCTCCTTCTCCTTCTTCTACTTCTTCTGATTCACCCTCCTGACTTCATCTTCTCCTTCTCCTTCTTCTACTTCTTCTGATTCACCCTCCTGACTTCACCTTCTCCTTCTACTTCTTCTGCTTCCTCTGATTCACCCTACAGACTTCACCTTCTCCTTCTCCTTCTTCTACGTCTTCTGCTTCACCCTCCAGACTTCACCTTCTCCTTCTCCTTCTTCTGCTTCTTCTGATTCACCCTCCAGACTTCACCTTCGCCTTCTCCTTCTTCTGCTTCCTCTGATTCACCCTCCAGACTTCACCTTCTCCTTCTCCTTCTTCTACTTCTTCTGATTCATCCTCCAGACTTCACCTTCTCCTTCTCCTTCTTCTACTTCTTCTGATTCACCCTCCAGACTTCACCTTCTCCTTCTCCTTCTTCTGCTTCTTCTGATTCACCCTCCTGACTTCACCTTCCCCTTCTCCTTCTTCTGCTTCTTCTGATTCACCCTCCAGACTTCACCTTCTCCTTCTCCTTCTTCTACTTCTTCTGCTTCTCCCTCCAGATTTCACCTTCTCCTTCTCCTTCTACTGCTTCTTCTGATTCACCCTCCTGACTTCACCTTCTCCTTCTCCTTCTTCTGCTTCTTCTGATTCACCCTCCATACTTCACCTTCTCCTTCTCCTTCTTCTACTTCTTCTGATTCACCCTCCTGACTTCACCTTCTCCTTCTCCTTCTTCGACTTCTTCTGATTCACCCTCCTGACTTCACCTTCACCTTCTCCTTCTTCTGCGTCCTCTGATTCACCCTACAGACTTCACCTTCTCCTTCTCCTTCTTCTACTTCTTCTGCTTCACCCTCCAGACTTCACCTTCTCCTTCTCCTGCTTCTTCTGATTCACCCTCCAGACTTCAACTTCACCTTCTCCTTCTTCTGCTTCCTCTGATTCACCCTCCAGACTTCACCTTCTCCTTCTCCTTCTTCTACTTCTTCTGATTCACCCTCCAGACTTCACCTTCTCCTTCTCCTTCTTCTACTTCTTCTGCTTCACCCTCCAGACTTCACCTTCTCCTTCTCCTTCTTCTGCTTCTTCTGATTCACCCTCCTGACTTCACCTTCTCCTTCTTCTACTTCTTCTGATTCGCCCTCCTGACTTCACCTTCTCCTTCTCCTTCTTCTACTTCTTCTGCTTCACCCTCCTGACTTCGCCTTCTCCTTCTCCTTCTTCTGCTTCTTCTGATTCACCCTCCAGACTTCACCTTCTCCTTCTCCTTCTTCTACTTCTTCTGCTTCTCCCTCCAGACTTCACCTTCTCCTTCTCCTTCTTCTGCTTCTTCTGATTCACCCTCCAGACTTCACCTTCTCCTTCTCCTTCTTCTCCTTCTTCTGATTCACACTCCAGACTTCACCTTCTCCTTCTTCTGGTTCTTCTGATTCACCCTCCAGACTTCACCTTCGCCTTCTCCTTCTTCAACTTCTTCTGATTCACCCTCCAGACTTCACCTTCTCCTTCTGCTTCTTCTACTTCTTCTGCTTCACACTCCTGACTTCACCTTCTCCTTCTCCTTCTTCTGCTTCTTCTGATTCACCCTCCAGACTTCACCTTCTCCTTCTCCTTCTTCTACTTCTTCTGCTTCTCCCTCCAGACTTCACCTTCTCCTTCTCCTTCTTCTGCTTCTTCTGATTCACCCTCCTGACTTCACCTTCTCCTTCTCCTTCTTCTGCTTCTTCTGATTCACCCTCCTGACTTCACCTTCTCCTTCTTCTTCTTCTCCTTCTTCTGCTTCACCCTCCTGACTTCACCTTCTCCTTCTCCTTCTTCTGCTTCTTCTGCTTGTACCTCCAGACTTCACCTTCTCCTTCTCCTTCTTCTGCTTCTTCTGATTCACCCTCCTGACTTCACCTTCTCCTTCTCCTTCTTCTGCTTCTTCTGATTCACCCTCCATACTTCACCTTCTCCTTCTCCTTCTTCTACTTCTTCTGATTCACCCTCCTGACTTCATCTTCTCCTTCTCCTTCTTCTACTTCTTCTGATTCACCCTCCTGACTTCACCTTCTCCTTCTACTTCTTCTGCTTCCTCTGATTCACCCTACAGACTTCACCTTCTCCTTCTCCTTCTTCTACGTCTTCTGCTTCACCCTCCAGACTTCACCTTCTCCTTCTCCTTCTTCTGCTTCTTCTGATTCACCCTCCAGACTTCACCTTCGCCTTCTCCTTCTTCTGCTTCCTCTGATTCACCCTCCAGACTTCACCTTCTCCTTCTCCTTCTTCTACTTCTTCTGATTCATCCTCCAGACTTCACCTTCTCCTTCTCCTTCTTCTACTTCTTCTGATTCACCCTCCAGACTTCACCTTCTCCTTCTCCTTCTTCTGCTTCTTCTGATTCACCCTCCTGACTTCACCTTCCCCTTCTCCTTCTTCTACTTCTTCTGATTCACCCTCCTGACTTCACCTTCTCCTTCTCCTTCTTCTACTTCTTCTGCTTCACCCTCCTGACTTTGCCTTCTCCTTCTCCTTCTTCTGCTTCTTCTGATTCACCCTCCAGACTTCACCTTCTCCTTCTCCTTCTTCTACTTCTTCTGCTTCTCCCTCCAGACTTCACCTTCTCTTCTCCTTCTTCTGCTTCTTCTGATTCACCCTCCAGACTTCACCTTCTCCTTCTCCTTCTTCTACTTCTTCTGATTCACCCTGTAGACTTCACCTTCTCCTTCTCCTTCTTCTGCTTCTTCTGATTCACCCTCCAGACTTCACCTTCTCCTTCTCCTTCTTCTACTTCTTCTGATTCACCCTCCAGACTTCACCTTCTCCTTCTCCTTCTTCTACTTCTTCTGATTCACCCTCCTGAATTCACATTCGCCTCCTCCTTCTTCTACTTCTTCTGCTTCTCCCTCCAGACTTCACCTTCTCCTTCTCCTTCTTCTACTTCTTCTGATTCACCCTCCAGACTTCACCTTCTCCTTCTCCTTCTTCTGCTTCTTCTGATTCACCCTCCAGACTTCACCTTCTCCTTCTCCTTCTTCTGCTTCTTCTGATTCACCCTCCAGACTTCACCTTCTCCTTCTCCTTCTTCTACATCTTCTGATTCCCCCTCCAGACATCACCTTCTCCTTCTCCTTCTTCTGCTTCTTCTGATTCACCCTCCTGACTTCACCTTCTCCTTCTGCTCCTTCTGCTTCTTCTGCTTCTTCTGCTTCACCCTCCTGACTTCACCTTCTCCTTCTCCTTCTTCTCCTTCTTCTGATTCACCCTCCAGACTTCACCTTCTCATTCTCCTTCTTCTGCTTCCTCTGATTCACCCTCCTGACTTCATCTTCTCCTTCTCCTTCTTCTACTTCTTCTGATTCACCCTCCTGACTTCACCTTCTCCTTCTCCTTCTTCTGCTTCTTCTGATTCACCCTCCAGACTTCACCTTCTCCTTCTCCTTCTTCTGATTCACACTCCAGACTTCACCTTCTCCTTCTCCTTCTTCTGCTACTTCTGATTCGCCCTCCAGACTTCACCTTCTCCTTCTCCTTCTTCTGCTTCTTCTGATTCACCCTCCAGACTTCACCTTCTCCTTCTCCTTCTTCTACTTCTTCTGATTCACCCTCCAGACTTCACCTTCTCCTTCTCCTTCTTCTACTTCTTCTGATTCACCCTCCAGACTTCACCTTCTCCTTCTCCTTCTTCTGCTTCCTCTGATTCACCCTCCTGACTTCACCTTCTCCTTCTCCTTCTTCGACTTCTTCTGATTCACCCTCCAGACTTCACCTTCTCCTTCTCCTTCTTCCACTTCTTCTGATTCACCCTCCTGACTTCACCTTCTCCTTCTCCTTCTTCTACTTCTTCTGCTTCACCCTCCTGACTTCACCGTCTCCTTCTCCTTCTTCTGCTTCCTCTGATTCACCCTCCAGACTTCACCTTCTCCTTCTCCTTCTTCTACTTCTTCTGCTTCACCCTCCAGACTTCACCTTCTCCTTCTCCTTCTTCTACTTCTTCTGATTCACCCTCCTGACTTCACCTTCTCCTTCTCCTTCTTCTACTTCTTCTGCTTCACCCTCCTGACTTCACATTCTCCTTCTCCTTCTTCTGCTTCCTCTGATTCACCCTCCAGACTTCACCTTCTCCTTCTCCTTCTTCTGCTTCTTCTGTTTCACCCTCCAGACTTCACCTTCTCCTTCTCCTTCTTCTACATCTTCTGATTCACCCTCCAGACTTCACCTTCTCCTTCTCCTTCTTCTGCTTCTTCTGATTCACCCTAATGACTTCACCTTCTCCTTCTCCTTCTTCTGCTTTTTCTGATTCACCCTCCAGACTTCACCTTCTCCTTCTCCTTCTTCTGCTTCCTCTGATTCACCCTCCAGACTTCAACTTCTCCTTCTCCTTCTTCTGCTTCTTCTGATTCACCCTCCAGACTTCACCTTCTCCTTCTCCTTCTTCTACTTCTTCTGATTCACCCTCCAGACTTCACCTTCTCCTTCTCCTTCTTCTGCTTCTTCTGATTCACCCTTCAGACTTCACCTTCGCCTTCTCCTTCTTCTACTTCTTCTGATTCACCCTCCAGACTTCACCTTCTCCTTCTCCTTCTTCTACTTCTTCTGCTTCACACTCCTGACTTCACCTTCTCCTTATCCTTCTTCTGCTTCTTCTGATTCACCCTCCAGACTTCACCTTCTCCTTCTCCTTCTTCTTCTGCTTCTCCCTCCAGACTTCACCTTCTCCTTCTCCTTCTTCTGCTTCTTCTGATTCACCCTCCTGACTTCACCTTCTCCTTCTCCTTCTTCTGCTTCTTCTGATTCACCCTCCATACTTCACCTTCTCCTTCTCCTTCTTCTACTTCTTCTGATTCACCCTCCTGACTTCACCTTCTCCTTCTCCTTCTTCTACTTCTTCTGATTCACCCTCCAGACTTCATCTTCTCCTTCTCCTTCTTCTGCTTCTTCTGATTCACCCTCCTGACTTCACCTTCTCCTTCTCCGTCTTCTACTTCTTCTGATTCACCCTCCTGACTTCACCTTCTCCTTCTCCTTCTTCTACTTCTTCTGCTTCACCCTCCTGACTTCACCTTCTCCTTCTCCTTCTTCTGCTTCTTCTGATTCACCCTCCAGACTTCACCTTCTCCTTCTCCTTCTTCTCCTTCTTCTGCTTCTCCCTCCAGACTTCACCTTCTCCTTCTCCTCCTTCTGCTTCTTCTGATTCACCCTCCTGACTTCACCTTCTCCTTCTCCTTCTTGTGCTTCTTCTGACTCACCCTCCTGACTTCACCTTCTCCTTCTCCTTTTTCTGCTTCTTCTGATTCACCCTCCAGACTTCACCTTCTCCTTCTCCTTCTTCTACTTCTTCTGATTCACCCTCCTGACTTTACCTTCTCCTTCTCCTTCTTCTACTTCTTCTGCTTCACCCTCCTGACTTCACCTTCTCCTTCTCCTTCTTCTGTGTCCTCTGATTCACCCTCCAGACTTCATCTTCTCCTTCTCCTTCTTCTACTTCTTCTGCTTCACCCTCCAGACTTCACCTTTTCCTTCTCCTTCTTCTGCTTCTTCTGATTCACCCTCCGGACTTCACCTTCGCCTTCTCCATCTTCTGCTTCCTCTGATTCACCCTCCAGACTTCACCTTCTCCTTCTCCTTCTTCTACGTCTTCTGATTCACCCTCCAGACTTCACCTTCTCCTTCTCCTTCTTCTGCTTCCTCTGATTCACCCTCCAGGCTTCACCTTCTCCTTCTCCTTCTTCTGCTTCTTCTGATTCACCCTCCAGACTTCACCTTCTCCTTCTCCTTCTTCTACCTCTTCTGATTCACCCTCCAGAATGTACCTTCTCCTTCTCCATCTTCTGCTTCTTCCGATTCACCCTCCAGTCTTCACCTTCGCCTTCTCCTTCTTCTACTTCTTCTGATTCACCCTCCTGACTTCACCTTCTCCTTCTCCTTCTTCTACTTCTTCTGATTCACCCTCCAGACTTCACCTTCTCCTTCTCCTTCTTCTGCTTCTTCTGATTCACCCTCCAGACTTCACCTTCTCCTTCTCCTTCTTCTGCTTCTTCTGATTCACCCTCCAGACTTCACCTTCTCCTTCTCCTTCTTCTACATCTTCTGATTCACCCTCCAGACATCACCTTCTCCTTCTCCTTCTTCTGCTTCTTCTGATTCACCCTCCTGACTTCACCTTCTCCTTCTGCTCCTTCTGCTTCTTCTGCTTCTTCTGCTTCACCCTCCTGACTTCACCTTCTCCTTCTCCTTCTTCTCCTTCTTCTGATTCACCCTCCAGACTTCACCTTCTCCTTCTCCTTCTTCTGCTTCCTCTGATTCACCCTCCTGACTTCATCTTCTCCTTCTCCTTCTTCTACTTCTTCTGATTCACCCTCCTGACTTCACCTTCTCCTTCTCCTTCTTCTGCTTCTTCTGATTCACCCTCCAGACTTCACCTTCTCCTTCTCCTTCTTCTGATTCACACTCCAGACTTCACCTTCTCCTTCTCCTTCTTCTGCTACTTCTGATTCGCCCTCCAGACTTCACCTTCTCCTTCTCCTTCTTCTGCTTCTTCTGATTCACCCTCCAGACTTCACCTTCTCCTTCTCCTTCTTCTACTTCTTCTGATTCACCCTCCAGACTTCACCTTCTCCTTCTCCTTCTTCTACTTCTTCTGATTCACCCTCCAGACTTCACCTTCTCCTTCTCCTTCTTCTGCTTCCTCTGATTCACCCTCCTGACTTCACCTTCTCCTTCTCCTTCTTCGACTTCTTCTGATTCACCCTCCAGACTTCACCTTCTCCTTCTCCTTCTTCCACTTCTTCTGATTCACCCTCCTGACTTCACCTTCTCCTTCTCCTTCTTCTACTTCTTCTGCTTCACCCTCCTGACTTCACCGTCTCCTTCTCCTTCTTCTGCTTCCTCTGATTCACCCTCCAGACTTCACCTTCTCCTTCTCCTTCTTCTACTTCTTCTGCTTCACCCTCCAGACTTCACCTTCTCCTTCTCCTTCTTCTACTTCTTCTGATTCACCCTCCTGACTTCACCTTCTCCTTCTCCTTCTTCTACTTCTTCTGCTTCACCCTCCTGACTTCACATTCTCCTTCTCCTTCTTCTGCTTCCTCTGATTCACCCTCCAGACTTCACCTTCTCCTTCTCCTTCTTCTGCTTCTTCTGTTTCACCCTCCAGACTTCACCTTCTCCTTCTCCTTCATCTTCTGATTCACCCTCCAGACTTCACCTTCTCCTTCTCCTTCTTCTGCTTCTTCTGATTCACCCTAATGACTTCACCTTCTCCTTCTCCTTCTTCTGCTTTTTCTGATTCACCCTCCAGACTTCACCTTCTCCTTCTCCTTCTTCTGCTTCCTCTGATTCACCCTCCAGACTTCAACTTCTCCTTCTCCTTCTTCTGCTTCTTCTGATTCACCCTCCAGACTTCACCTTCTCCTTCTCCTTCTTCTACTTCTTCTGATTCACCCTCCAGACTTCACCTTCTCCTTCTCCTTCTTCTGCTTCTTCTGATTCACCCTTCAGACTTCACCTTCGCCTTCTCCTTCTTCTACTTCTTCTGATTCACCCTCCAGACTTCACCTTCTCCTTCTCCTTCTTCTACTTCTTCTGCTTCACACTCCTGACTTCACCTTCTCCTTACCCTTCTTCTGCTTCTTCTGATTCACCCTCCAGACTTCACCTTCTCCTTCTCCTTCTTCTTCTGCTTCTCCCTCCAGACTTCACCTTCTCCTTCTCCTTCTTCTGCTTCTTCTGATTCACCCTCCTGACTTCACCTTCTCCTTCTCCTTCTTCTGCTTCTTCTGATTCACCCTCCATACTTCACCTTCTCCTTCTCCTTCTTCTACTTCTTCTGATTCACCCTCCTGACTTCACCTTCTCCTTCTCCTTCTTCTACTTCTTCTGATTCACCCTCCAGACTTCATCTTCTCCTTCTCCTTCTTCTGCTTCTTCTGATTCACCCTCCTGACTTCACCTTCTCCTTCTCCGTCTTCTACTTCTTCTGATTCACCCTCCTGACTTCACCTTCTCCTTCTCCTTCTTCTACTTCTTCTGCTTCACCCTCCTGACTTCACCTTCTCCTTCTCCTTCTTCTGCTTCTTCTGATTCACCCTCCAGACTTCACCTTCTCCTTCTCCTTCTTCTCCTTCTTCTGCTTCTCCCTCCAGACTTCACCTTCTCCTTCTCCTCCTTCTGCTTCTTCTGATTCACCCTCCTGACTTCACCTTCTCCTTCTCCTTCTTGTGCTTCTTCTGACTCACCCTCCTGACTTCACCTTCTCCTTCTCCTTTTTCTGCTTCTTCTGATTCACCCTCCAGACTTCACCTTCTCCTTCTCCTTCTTCTACTTCTTCTGATTCACCCTCCTGACTTTACCTTCTCCTTCTCCTTCTTCTACTTCTTCTGCTTCACCCTCCTGACTTCACCTTCTCCTTCTCCTTCTTCTGTGTCCTCTGATTCACCCTCCAGACTTCATCTTCTCCTTCTCCTTCTTCTACTTCTTCTGCTTCACCCTCCAGACTTCACCTTTTCCTTCTCCTTCTTCTGCTTCTTCTGATTCACCCTCCGGACTTCACCTTCGCCTTCTCCATCTTCTGCTTCCTCTGATTCACCCTCCAGACTTCACCTTCTCCTTCTCCTTCTTCTACGTCTTCTGATTCACCCTCCAGACTTCACCTTCTCCTTCTCCTTCTTCTGCTTCCTCTGATTCACCCTCCAGGCTTCACCTTCTCCTTCTCCTTCTTCTGCTTCTTCTGATTCACCCTCCAGACTTCACCTTCTCCTTCTCCTTCTTCTACCTCTTCTGATTCACCCTCCAGAATGTACCTTCTCCTTCTCCATCTTCTGCTTCTTCCGATTCACCCTCCAGTCTTCACCTTCGCCTTCTCCTTCTTCTACTTCTTCTGATTCACCCTCCTGACTTCACCTTCTCCTTCTCCTTCTTCTACTTCTTCTGCTTCACCCTCCTGACTTCACCTTCTCCTTCTCCTTCTTCTGCTCCCTCTGATTCACCCTCCAGACTTCACCTTCTCCTTCTCCTTCTTCTGCTTCTTCTGATTCACCCTCCAGTCTTCACCTTCGCCTTCTCCTTCTTCTACTTCTTCTGATTCACCCTCCTGACTTCACCTTCTCCTTCTCCTTCTTCTACTTCTTCTGCTTCACCCTCCTGACTTCACCTTCTCCTTCTCCTTCTTCTGCTTCTTCTGATTCACCCTCCTGACTTCACCTTCTCCTTCTGCTTCTTCTGCTTCTTCTGCTTCACCCTCCTGACTTCACCGTCGCCTTCTCCTTCTTCTACTTCTTCTGATTCACCCTCCAGACTTCACCTTCTCCTTCTCCTTCTTCTCCTTCTTCTGATTCACCCTCCAGACTTCACCTTCTCCTTCTCCTTCTTCTGCTTCCTCTGATTCACCCTCCTGACTTCACCTTCTCCTTTTCCTTCTTCTACTTCTTCTAATTCACCCTCCTGACTTCACCTTCTCCTTCTCCTTCTTCTGCTTCTTCTGATTCACCCTCCAGACTTCACCTTCTCCTTCTCCTTCTTCTGATTCACACTCCAGACTTCACCTTCTCCTTCTCCTTCTTCTGCTTCTTCTGATTCACCCTCCAGACTTCACCTCTCCTTCTCCTTCTTCTGCTTCTTCTGATTCACCCTCCAGACTTCACCTTCTCCTTCTCCTTCTTCTGCTTCTTCTGATTCACCCTGCAGACTTCACCATCTCCTTCTCCTTCTTCTGCTTCTTCTGATTCACCCTCCAGACTTCACCTTCTCCTTCTCCTTCCTCTACTTCTTCTGATTCACCCTCCAGACTTCACCTTCTCCTTCTCCTTCTTCTACCTCTTCTGATTCATCCTCCAGACTTCACCTTCTCCTTCTCCTTCTTCTGCTTCCTCTGATTCACCCTCCTGACTTCACCTTCTCCTTCTCCTTCTTCGACTTCTTCTGATACACCATTCAGACTTCACCTTCTACTTCTCCTTCTTCTGGTTCTTCTGATTCACCCTCCAGACTTCACCTTCTCCTTCTCCTTCTTCTGCTTCTTCTGATTCACCCTCCAGACTTCACCTTCTCCTTCTCCTTCTTCTACTTCTTCTGCTTCACACTCCAGACTTCAGCTTCTCCTTCTCCTTCTTCTGCTTCTTCTGATTCACCCTCCTGACTTCACCTTCTCCTTCTCCTTCTTCTGCTTCTTCTGATTCACCCTCCATACTTCACCTTCTCCTTCTCCTTCTTCTACTTCTTCTGATTCACCCTCCTGACTTCAAATTCTCCTTCTCCTTCTTCTACTTCTTCTGATTCACCCTCCAGACTTCACCTTCTCCTTCTCCTTCTTCTGCTTCTTCTGCTTCACCCTCCTGACTTCTTCTTCTCCTTCTCCTTCTTCTACTTCTTGTGATTCACCCTCCTGACTTCACCTTCTCCTTCTTCTTCTTCTACTTCTTCTGCTTCACCCTCCTGACTTTACCTTCTCCTTCTCCTTCTTCTGCTTCTTCTGATTCACCCTCCAGACTTCACCTTCTGCTTCTCCTTCTTCTACTTCTTCTGCATCTCCCTCCAGACTTCACCTTCTCCTTCTCCTTCTTCTGCTTCTTCTGATTCACCCTCCTGACTTCACCTTCTCCTTCTCCTTCTTCTGCTTCTTCTGATTCACCCTCCTGACTTCACCTTCTCCTTCTCCTTCTTCTGCTTCTTCTGATTCACCCTCCATACTTCACCTTCTCCTTCTCCTTCTTCGACTTCTTCTGATTCACCCTCCTGACTTCACCTTTCCTTCTCCTTCTTCTACTTCTTCTGATTCACCCTCCTGACTTCACCTTCACCTTCTCCGTCTTCTACTTCTTCTGATTCACCCTCCTGACTTCACCTTCTCCTTCTCCTTCTTCTACTTCTTCTGCTTCACCCTCCTGACTTCACCTTCTCCTTCTCCTTCTTCTGCTTCTTCTGATTCACCCTCCAGACTTCACCTTCTCCTTCTCCTTCTTCTCCTTCTTCTGCTTCTCCCTCCAGACTTCACCTTCTCCTTCTCCTCCTTCTGCTTCTTCTGATTCACCCTCCTGACTTCACCTTCTCCTTCTCCTTCTTGTGCTTCTTCTGACTCACCCTCCTGACTTCACCTTCTCCTTCTCCTTTTTCTGCTTCTTCTGATTCACCCTCCAGACTTCACCTTCTCCTTCTCCTTCTTCTACTTCTTCTGATTCACCCTCCTGACTTTACCTTCTCCTTCTCCTTCTTCTACTTCTTCTGCTTCACCCTCCTGACTTCACCTTCTCCTTCTCCTTCTTCTGTGTCCTCTGATTCACCCTCCAGACTTCATCTTCTCCTTCTCCTTCTTCTACTTCTTCTGCTTCACCCTCCAGACTTCACCTTTTCCTTCTCCTTCTTCTGCTTCTTCTGATTCACCCTCCGGACTTCACCTTCGCCTTCTCCATCTTCTGCTTCCTCTGATTCACCCTCCAGACTTCACCTTCTCCTTCTCCTTCTTCTACGTCTTCTGATTCACCCTCCAGACTTCACCTTCTCCTTCTCCTTCTTCTGCTTCCTCTGATTCACCCTCCAGGCTTCACCTTCTCCTTCTCCTTCTTCTGCTTCTTCTGATTCACCCTCCAGACTTCACCTTCTCCTTCTCCTTCTTCTACCTCTTCTGATTCACCCTCCAGAATGTACCTTCTCCTTCTCCATCTTCTGCTTCTTCCGATTCACCCTCCAGTCTTCACCTTCGCCTTCTCCTTCTTCTACTTCTTCTGATTCACCCTCCTGACTTCACCTTCTCCTTCTCCTTCTTCTACTTCTTCTGCTTCACCCTCCTGACTTCACCTTCTCCTTCTCCTTCTTCTGCTCCCTCTGATTCACCCTCCAGACTTCACCTTCTCCTTCTCCTTCTTCTGCTTCTTCTGATTCACCCTCCAGTCTTCACCTTCGCCTTCTCCTTCTTCTACTTCTTCTGATTCACCCTCCTGACTTCACCTTCTCCTTCTCCTTCTTCTACTTCTTCTGCTTCACCCTCCTGACTTCACCTTCTCCTTCTGCTTCTTCTGCTTCTTCTGCTTCACCCTCCTGACTTCACCGTCGCCTTCTCCTTCTTCTACTTCTTCTGATTCACCCTCCAGACTTCACCTTCTCCTTCTCCTTCTTCTCCTTCTTCTGATTCACCCTCCAGACTTCACCTTCTCCTTCTCCTTCTTCTGCTTCCTCTGATTCACCCTCCTGACTTCACCTTCTCCTTTTCCTTCTTCTACTTCTTCTAATTCACCCTCCTGACTTCACCTTCTCCTTCTCCTTCTTCTGCTTCTTCTGATTCACCCTCCAGACTTCACCTTCTCCTTCTCCTTCTTCTGATTCACACTCCAGACTTCACCTTCTCCTTCTCCTTCTTCTGCTTCTTCTGATTCACCCTCCGGACTTCACCTCTCCTTCTCCTTCTTCTGCTTCTTCTGATTCACCCTCCAGACTTCACCTTCTCCTTCTCCTTCTTCTGCTTCTTCTGATTCACCCTGCAGACTTCACCATCTCCTTCTCCTTCTTCTGCTTCTTCTGATTCACCCTCCAGACTTCACCTTCTCCTTCTCCTTCCTCTACTTCTTCTGATTCACCCTCCAGACTTCACCTTCTCCTTCTCCTTCTTCTACCTCTTCTGATTCATCCTCCAGACTTCACCTTCTCCTTCTCCTTCTTCTGCTTCCTCTGATTCACCCTCCTGACTTCACCTTCTCCTTCTCCTTCTTCGACTTCTTCTGATACACCATTCAGACTTCACCTTCTACTTCTCCTTCTTCTGGTTCTTCTGATTCACCCTCCAGACTTCACCTTCTCCTTCTCCTTCTTCTGCTACTTCTGATTCACCCTCCAGACTTCACCTTCTCCTTCTCCTTCTTCTACTTCTTCTGCTTCACACTCCAGACTTCACCTTCTCCTTCTCCTTCTTCTGCTTCTTCTGATTCACCCTCCTGACTTCACCTTCTCCTTCTCCTTCTTCTGCTTCTTCTGATTCACCCTCCATACTTCACCTTCTCCTTCTCCTTCTTCTACTTCTTCTGATTCACCCTCCTGACTTCAAATTCTCCTTCTCCTTCTTCTACTTCTTCTGATTCACCCTCCAGACTTCACCTTCTCCTTCTCCTTCTTCTGCTTCTTCTGCTTCACCCTCCTGACTTCTTCTTCTCCTTCTCCTTCTTCTACTTCTTGTGATTCACCCTCCTGACTTCACCTTCTCCTTCTTCTTCTTCTACTTCTTCTGCTTCACCCTCCTGACTTTACCTTCTCCTTCTCCTTCTTCTGCTTCTTCTGATTCACCCTCCAGACTTCACCTTCTGCTTCTCCTTCTTCTACTTCTTCTGCATCTCCCTCCAGACTTCACCTTCTCCTTCTCCTTCTTCTGCTTCTTCTGATTCACCCTCCTGACTTCACCTTCTCCTTCTCCTTCTTCTGCTTCTTCTGATTCACCCTCCATACTTCACCTTCTCCTTCTCCTTCTTCGACTTCTTCTGATTCACCCTCCTGACTTCACCTTTCCTTCTCCTTCTTCTACTTCTTCTGATTCACCCTCCTGACTTCACCTTCACCTTCTCCTTCTTCTGCTTCCTCTGATTCACCCTAAAGACTTCACCTTCTCCTTCTCCTTCTTCTACTTCTTCTGCTTCACCCTCCAGACTTCACCTTCTCCTTCTCCTTCTTCTGCTTCTTCTGATTCACCCTCCAGACTTCAACTTCACCTTCTCCTTCTTCTGCTTCCTCTGATTCACCCTCCATACTTCACCTTCTCCTTCTCCTTCTTCTACTTCTTCTGATTCACCCTCCAGACTTCACCTTCTCCTTCTCCTTCTTCTACTTCTTCTGATTCACCCTCCAGACTTCACCATCTCCTTCTCCTTCTTCTGCTTCTTCTGATTCACCCTCCTGACTTCACCTTCTCCTTCTCCTTCTTCTACTTCTTCTGATTCGCCCTCCTGACTTCACCTTCTCCTTCTCCTTCTTCTACTTCTTCTGCTTCACCCTCCTGACTTCGCCTTCTCCTTCTCCTTCTTCTGCTTCTTCTGATTCACCCTCCAGACTTCACCTTCTCCTTCTCCTTCTTCTACTTCTTCTGCTTCTCCCTCCAGACTTCACCTTCTCCTTCTCCTTCTTCTGCTTCTTCTGATTCACCCTCCAGACTTCACCTTCTCCTTCTCCTTCTTCTACTTCTTCTGATTCACACTCCAGACTTCACCTTCTCCTTCTTCTGGTTCTTCTGATTCACCCTCCAGACTTCACCTTCGCCTTCTCCTTCTTCAACTTCTTCTGATTCACCCTCCAGACTTCACCTTCTCCTTCTGCTTCTTCTGCTTCACACTCCTGACTTCACCTTCTCCTTCTCCTTCTTCTGCTTCTTCTTATTCACCCTCCAGACTTCACCTTCTCCTTCTCCTTCTTCTACTTCTTCTGCTTCTCCCTCCAGACTTCACCTTCTCCTTCTCCTTCTTCTGCTTCTTCTGATTCACCCTCCTGACTTCACCTTCTCCTTCTCCTTCTTCTGCTTCTTCTGATTCAACCTTCCATACTTCACCTTCTCCTTCTCCTTCTTCTACTTCTTCTGATTCACCCTCCTGACTTCACATTCTCCTTCTCCTTCTTCTACTTCTTCTGATTCACCCTCCAAACTTCACCTTCTCCTTCTCCTTCTTCTGCTTCTTCTGATTCACCCTCCTGACTTCACCTTCTCCTTCTCCTTCTTCTACTTCTTCTGATTCACCCTCCTGACTTCACCTTCTCCTTCTTCTTCTTCTACTTCTTCTGCTTCACCCTCCTGACTTCACCTTCTCCTTCTCCTTCTTCTGCTTCTTCTGATTCACCCTCCAGACTTCACCTTCTCCTGCTCCTTCTTCTGCTTCTTCTGATTCACCCTCCTGACTTCACCTTCTACTTCTCCTTCTTCTGCTTCTTCTGATTCACCCTCCATACTTCACCTTCTCCTTCTCCTTCTTCTACTTCTTCTGATTCACCCTCCTGAGTTCACCTTCTCCTTCTCCTTCTTCTACTTCTTCTGATTCACCCTCCTGACTTCACCTTCTCCTTCTCCTTCTTCTGCTTCCTCTGATTCACCCTACAGACTTCACCTTCTCCTTCTCCTTCTTCTACTTCTTCTGCTTCACCCTCCAGACTTCACCTTCTCCTTCTCCTTCTTCTGCTTCTTCTGATTCACCCTCCAGACTTCACCTTCGCCTTCTCCTTCTTCTGCTTCCTCTGATTCACCCTCCAGACTTCACCTTCTCCTTCTCGTTCTTCTACTTCTTCTGATTCATCCTCCAGACTTCACCTTCTCCTTCTCCTTCTTCTACTTCTTCTGATTCACCCTCCAGACTTCACATTCTCCTTCTCCTTCTTCTGCTTCTTCTGATTCACCCTCCTGACTTCACCTTCCCCTTCTCCTTCTTCTACTTCTTCTGATTCACCCTCCTGACTTCACCTTCTCCTTCTCCTTCTTCTACTTCTTCTGCTTCACCCTCCTGACTTCGCCTTCTCCTTCTCCTTCTTCTGCTTCTTCTGATTCACCCTCCAGACTTCACCTTCTCCTTCTCCTTCTTCTACTTCTTCTGCTTTTCCCTCCAGACTTCACCTTCTCTTCACCTTCTTCTGCTTCTTCTGATTCACCCTCCAGACTTCACCTTCTCCTTCTCCTTCTTCTACTTCTTCTGATTCACCCTCCAGACTTCACCTTCTCCTTCTCCTTCTTCTGCTTCTTCTGATTCACCCTCCAGACTTCACCTTCTCCTTCTCCTTCTTCTACTTCTTCTGATTCACCCTCCAGACTTCACCTTCTCCTTCTCCTTCTTCTACTTCTTCTGATTCACCCTCCTGAATTCACATTCGCCTCCTCCTTCTTCTACTTCTTCTGCTTCTCCCTCCAGACTTCACCTTCTCCTTCTCCTTCTTCTACTTCTTCTGATTCACCCTCCAGACTTCACCTTCTCCTTCTCCTTCTTCTGCTTCTTCTGATTCACCCTCCAGACTTCAACTTCTCCTTCTCCTTCTTCTGCTTCTTCTGATTCACCCTCCAGACTTCACCTTCTCCTTCTCCTTCTTCTACATCTTCTGATTCACCCTCCAGACATCACCTTCTCCTTCTCCTTCTTCTGCTTCTTCTGATTCACCCTAATGACTTCACCTTCTCCTTCTGCTTCTTCTGCTTCTTCTGCTTCACCCTCCTGACTTCACCTTCTCCTTCTCCTTATTCTCCTTCTTCTGATTCACCCTCCAGACTTCACCTTCTCCTTCTCCTTCTTCTGCTTCCTCTGATTCACCCTCCTGACTTCACCTTCTCCTTCTCCTTCTTCTACTTCTTCTGATTCACCCTCCTGACTTCACCTTCCCCTTCTCCTTCTTCTGCTTCTTCTGATTCACCCTCCAGACTTCACCATCTCCTTCTCCTTCTTCTGCTTCTTCTGATTCACCCTCCTGACTTCACCTTCTCCTTCTCCTTCTTCTGCTTCTTCTGATTCACCCTCCATACTTCACCTTCTCCTTCTCCTTCTTCGACTTCTTCTGATTCACCCTCCTGACTTCACCTTTCCTTCTCCTTCTTCTACTTCTTCTGATTCACCCTCCTGACTTCACCTTCACCTTCTCCTTCTTCTGCTTCCTCTGATTCACCCTAAAGACTTCACCTTCTCCTTCTCCTTCTTCTACTTCTTCTGCTTCACCCTCCAGACTTCACCTTCTCCTTCTCCTTCTTCTGCTTCTTCTGATTCACCCTCCAGACTTCAACTTCACCTTCTCCTTCTTCTGCTTCCTCTGATTCACCCTAAATACTTCACCTTCTCCTTCTCCTTCTTCTACTTCTTCTGATTCACCCTCCAGACTTCACCTTCTCCTTCTCCTTCTTCTACTTCTTCTGATTCACCCTCCAGACTTCACCATCTCCTTCTCCTTCTTCTGCTTCTTCTGATTCACCCTCCTGACTTCACCTTCTCCTTCTCCTTCTTCTACTTCTTCTGATTCGCCCTCCTGACTTCACCTTCTCCTTCTCCTTCTTCTACTTCTTCTGCTTCACCCTCCTGACTTCGCCTTCTCCTTCTCCTTCTTCTGCTTCTTCTGATTCACCCTCCAGACTTCACCTTCTCCTTCTCCTTCTTCTACTTCTTCTGCTTCTCCCTCCAGACTTCACCTTCTCCTTCTCCTTCTTCTGCTTCTTCTGATTCACCCTCCAGACTTCACCTTCTCCTTCTCCTTCTTCTACTTCTTCTGATTCACACTCCAGACTTCACCTTCTCCTTCTTCTGGTTCTTCTGATTCACCCTCCAGACTTCACCTTCGCCTTCTCCTTCTTCAACTTCTTCTGATTCACCCTCCAGACTTCACCTTCTCCTTCTGCTTCTTCTGCTTCACACTCCTGACTTCACCTTCTCCTTCTCCTTCTTCTGCTTCTTCTTATTCACCCTCCAGACTTCACCTTCTCCTTCTCCTTCTTCTACTTCTTCTGCTTCTCCCTCCAGACTTCACCTTCTCCTTCTCCTTCTTCTGCTTCTTCTGATTCACCCTCCTGACTTCACCTTCTCCTTCTCCTTCTTCTGCTTCTTCTGATTCAACCTTCCATACTTCACCTTCTCCTTCTCCTTCTTCTACTTCTTCTGATTCACCCTCCTGACTTCACATTCTCCTTCTCCTTCTTCTACTTCTTCTGATTCACCCTCCAAACTTCACCTTCTCCTTCTCCTTCTTCTGCTTCTTCTGATTCACCCTCCTGACTTCACCTTCTCCTTCTCCTTCTTCTACTTCTTCTGATTCACCCTCCTGACTTCACCTTCTCCTTCTTCTTCTTCTACTTCTTCTGCTTCACCCTCCTGACTTCACCTTCTCCTTCTCCTTCTTCTGCTTCTTCTGATTCACCCTCCAGACTTCACCTTCTCCTGCTCCTTCTTCTGCTTCTTCTGATTCACCCTCCTGACTTCACCTTCTACTTCTCCTTCTTCTGCTTCTTCTGATTCACCCTCCATACTTCACCTTCTCCTTCTCCTTCTTCTACTTCTTCTGATTCACCCTCCTGACTTCACCTTCTCCTTCTCCTTCTTCTACTTCTTCTGATTCACCCTCCTGACTTCACCTTCTCCTTCTCCTTCTTCTGCTTCCTCTGATTCACCCTACAGACTTCACCTTCTCCTTCTCCTTCTTCTACTTCTTCTGCTTCACCCTCCAGACTTCACCTTCTCCTTCTCCTTCTTCTGCTTCTTCTGATTCACCCTCCAGACTTCACCTTCGCCTTCTCCTTCTTCTGCTTCCTCTGATTCACCCTCCAGACTTCACCTTCTCCTTCTCGTTCTTCTACTTCTTCTGATTCATCCTCCAGACTTCACCTTCTCCTTCTCCTTCTTCTACTTCTTCTGATGCACCCTCCAGACTTCACATTCTCCTTCTCCTTCTTCTGCTTCTTCTGATTCACCCTCCTGACTTCACCTTCCCCTTCTCCTTCTTCTACTTCTTCTGATTCACCCTCCTGACTTCACCTTCTCCTTCTCCTTCTTCTACTTCTTCTGCTTCACCCTCCTGACTTCGCCTTCTCCTTCTCCTTCTTCTGCTTCTTCTGATTCACCCTCCAGACTTCACCTTCTCCTTCTCCTTCTTCTACTTCTTCTGCTTTTCCCTCCAGACTTCACCTTCTCTTCACCTTCTTCTGCTTCTTCTGATTCACCCTCCAGACTTCACCTTCTCCTTCTCCTTCTTCTACTTCTTCTGATTCACCCTCCAGACTTCACCTTCTCCTTCTCCTTCTTCTGCTTCTTCTGATTCACCCTCCAGACTTCACCTTCTCCTTCTCCTTCTTCTACTTCTTCTGATTCACCCTCCAGACTTCACCTTCTCCTTCTCCTTCTTCTACTTCTTCTGATTCACCCTCCTGAATTCACATTCGCCTCCTCCTTCTTCTACTTCTTCTGCTTCTCCCTCCAGACTTCACCTTCTCCTTCTCCTTCTTCTACTTCTTCTGATTCACCCTCCAGACTTCATCTTCTCCTTCTCCTTCTTCTGCTTCTTCTGATTCACCCTCCAGACTTCAACTTCTCCTTCTCCTTCTTCTGCTTCTTCTGATTCACCCTCCAGACTTCACCTTCTCCTTCTCCTTCTTCTACATCTTCTGATTCACCCTCCAGACATCACCTTCTCCTTCTCCTTCTTCTGCTTCTTCTGATTCACCCTAATGACTTCACCTTCTCCTTCTGCTTCTTCTGCTTCTTCTGCTTCACCCTCCTGACTTCACCTTCTCCTTCTCCTTATTCTCCTTCTTCTGATTCACCCTCCAGACTTCACCTTCTCCTTCTCCTTCTTCTGCTTCCTCTGATTCACCCTCCTGACTTCACCTTCTCCTTCTCCTTCTTCTACTTCTTCTGATTCACCCTCCTGACTTCACCTTCCCCTTCTCCTTCTTCTGCTTCTTCTGATTCACCCTCCAGACTTCACCTTCTCCTTCTCCTTTTTCTGATTCACACTCCAGACTTCACCTTCTCCTTCTCCTTCTTCTGCTTCTTCTGATTCACCCTCCAGACTTCACCTTCTCCTTCTCCTTCTTCTGCTTCTTCTGATTCACCCTGCAGACTTCACCATCTCCTTCTCCTTCTTCTGCTTCTTCTGATTCACCCTCCAGACTTCACCTTCTCCTTCTCCTTCTTCTACTTCTTCTGATTCACCCTCCAGACTTCAACTTCTCCTTTTCCTTCTTCTACTTCTTCTGATTCACCCTCCAGACTTCACCTTCTCCTTCTCCTTCTTCTGCTTCCTCTGATTCACCCTCCTGACTTCACCTTCTCCTTCTCCTTCTTCGACTTCTTCTGATTCACCCTCCAGACTTCACCTTCTCCTTCTCCTTCTTCCACTTCTTCTGATTCACCCTCCTGACTTCACCTTCTCCTTCTCCTTCTTCTACTTCTTCTGCTTCACCCTCCTGACTTCACCGTCTCCTTCTCCTTCTTCTGCTTCCTCTGATTCACCCTCCAGACTTCACCTTCTCCTTCTTCTACTTCTTCTGCTTCACCCTCCAGACTTCACCTTCTCCTTCTCCTTCTTCTAATTCTTCTGCTTCACCCTCCTGACTTCACCTTCTCCTTCTCCTTCTTCTGCTTCCTCTGATTCACCCTCCAGACTTCACCTTCTCCTTTTCCTTCTTGTGCTTCTTCTGTCTCACCCTCCTGACTTCACCTTCTCCTTCTCCTTCTTCTGCTTCTTCTGATTCACCCTCCAGACTTCACCTTCTCCTTCTCCTTCTTGTCCATCTTCTGATTCACCCTCCTGACATTACCTTCTCCTTCTCCTTCTTCTACTTCTTCTGCTTCACCCTCCTGACTTCACCTTCTCCTTCTCCTTCTTCTGTGTCCTCTGATTCACCCTCCAGACTTCATCTTCTCCTTCTCCTTCTTCTACTTCTTCTGCTTCACCCTCCAGACTTCACTTTTCCTTCTCCTTCTTCTGCTTCTTCTGATTCACCCTCCAAACTTCACCTTCTCCTTCTCCTTCTTCTGCTTCTTCTGATTCACCCTCCTGACTTCACCTTCTCCTTCTCCTTCTTCTACTTCTTCTGATTCACCCTCCTGACTTCACCTTCTCCTTCTTCTTCTTCTACTTCTTCTGCTTCACCCTCCTGACTTCACCTTCTCCTTCTCCTTCTTCTGCTTCTTCTGATTCACCCTCCAGACTTCACCTTCTCCTGCTCCTTCTTCTGCTTCTTCTGATTCACCCTCCTGACTTCACCTTCTACTTCTCCTTCTTCTGCTTCTTCTGATTCACCCTCCATACTTCACCTTCTCCTTCTCCTTCTTCTACTTCTTCTGATTCACCCTCCTGACTTCACCTTCTCCTTCTCCTTCTTCTACTTCTTCTGATTCACCCTCCTGACTTCACCTTCTCCTTCTCCTTCTTCTGCTTCCTCTGATTCACCCTACAGACTTCACCTTCTCCTTCTCCTTCTTCTACTTCTTCTGCTTCACCCTCCAGACTTCACCTTCTCCTTCTCCTTCTTCTGCTTCTTCTGATTCACCCTCCAGACTTCACCTTCGCCTTCTCCTTCTTCTGCTTCCTCTGATTCACCCTCCAGACTTCACCTTCTCCTTCTCGTTCTTCTACTTCTTCTGATTCATCCTCCAGACTTCACCTTCTCCTTCTCCTTCTTCTACTTCTTCTGATTCACCCTCCAGACTTCACCTTCTCCTTCTCCTTCTTCTACTTCTTCTGCTTCACCCTCCTGACTTCGCCTTCTCCTTCTCCTTCTTCTGCTTCTTCTGATTCACCCTCCAGACTTCACCTTCTCCTTCTCCTTCTTCTACTTCTTCTGCTTTTCCCTCCAGACTTCACCTTCTCTTCACCTTCTTCTGCTTCTTCTGATTCACCCTCCAGACTTCACCTTCTCCTTCTCCTTCTTCTACTTCTTCTGATTCACCCTCCAGACTTCACCTTCTCCTTCTCCTTCTTCTGCTTCTTCTGATTCACCCTCCAGACTTCACCTTCTCCTTCTCCTTCTTCTACTTCTTCTGATTCACCCTCCAGACTTCACCTTCTCCTTCTCCTTCTTCTACTTCTTCTGATTCACCCTCCTGAATTCACATTCGCCTCCTCCTTCTTCTACTTCTTCTGCTTCTCCCTCCAGATTTCACCTTCTCCTTCTCCTTCTTCTACTTCTTCTGATTCACCCTCCAGACTTCACCTTCTCCTTCTCCTTCTTCTGCTTCTTCTGATTCACCCTCCAGACTTCAACTTCTCCTTCTCCTTCTTCTGCTTCTTCTGATTCACCCTCCAGACTTCACCTTCTCCTTCTCCTTCTTCTACATCTTCTGATTCACCCTCCAGACATCACCTTCTCCTTCTCCTTCTTCTGCTTCTTCTGATACACCCTAATGACTTCACCTTCTCCTTCTGCTTCTTCTGCTTCTTCTGCTTCACCCTCCTGACTTCACCTTCTCCTTCTCCTTATTCTCCTTCTTCTGATTCACCCTCCAGACTTCACCTTCTCCTTCTCCTTCTTCTGCTTCCTCTGATTCACCCTCCTGACTTCACCTTCTCCTTCTCCTTCTTCTACTTCTTCTGATTCACCCTCCTGACTTCACCTTCCCCTTCTCCTTCTTCTGCTTCTTCTGATTCACCCTCCAGACTTCACCTTCTCCTTCTCCTTTTTCTGATTCACACTCCAGACTTCACCTTCTCCTTCTCCTTCTTCTGCTTCTTCTGATTCACCCTCCAGACTTCACCTTCTCCTTCTCCTTCTTCTGCTTCTTCTGATTCACCCTGCAGACTTCACCATCTCCTTCTCCTTCTTCTGCTTCTTCTGATTCACCCTCCAGACTTCACCTTCTCCTTCTCCTTCTTCTACTTCTTCTGATTCACCCTCCAGACTTCAACTTCTCCTTCTCCTTCTTCTACTTCTTCTGATTCACCCTCCAGACTTCACCTTCTCCTTCTCCTTCTTCTGCTTCCTCTGATTCACCCTCCTGACTTCACCTTCTCCTTCTCCTTCTTCGACTTCTTCTGATTCACCCTCCAGACTTCACCTTCCCCTTCTCCTTCTTCCACTTCTTCTGATTCACCCTCCTGACTTCACCTTCTCCTTCTCCTTCTTCTACTTCTTCTGCTTCACCCTCCTGACTTCACCGTCTCCTTCTCCTTCTTCTGCTTCCTCTGATTCACCCTCCAGACTTCACCTTCTCCTTCTCCTTCTTCTACTTCTTCTGCTTCACCCTCCAGACTTCACCTTCTCCTTCTCCTTCTTCTAATTCTTCTGCTTCACCCTCCTGACTTCACCTTCTCCTTCTCCTTCTTCTGCTTCCTCTGATTCACCCTCCAGACTTCACCTTCTCCTTTTCCTTCTTGTGCTTCTTCTGTCTCACCCTCCTGACTTCACCTTCTCCTTCTCCTTCTTCTGCTTCTTCTGATTCACCCTCCAGACTTCACCTTCTCCTTCTCCTTCTTGTCCATCTTCTGATTCACCCTCCTGACATTACCTTCTCCTTCTCCTTCTTCTACTTCTTCTGCTTCACCCTCCTGACTTCACCTTCTCCTTCTCCTTCTTCTGTGTCCTCTGATTCACCCTCCAGACTTCATCTTCTCCTTCTCCTTCTTCTACTTCTTCTGCTTCACCCTCCAGACTTCACTTTTCCTTCTCCTTCTTCTGCTTCTTCTGATTCACCCTCCAGACTTCACCTTCGCCTTCTCCTTCTTCTACTTCTTCTGCTTCACCCTCCTGACTTCACCTTCTCCTTCTCCTTCTTCTGCTTCCTCTGATTCACCCTCCAGACTTCACCTTCTCCTTCTCCTTCTTCTGCTTGTTCTGTTTCACCCTCCAGACTTCACCTTCTCCTTCTCCTTCTTCTACTTCTTCTGATTCACCCTCCAGACTTCACCTTCTCCTTCTCCATCTTCTACTTCTTCTGATTCACCCTCCAGGCTTCACCTTCTCCTTCTCCTTCTTCTGCTTCTTCTGATTCACCCTCCTGACTTCACCTTCTCCTTCTCCTTCTTCTGCTTTTTCTGATTCACCCTCCAGACTTCACCTTCTCCTTCTCCTTCTTCTGCTTCCTCTGATTCACCCTCCAGACTTCAACTTCTCCTTCTCCTTCTTCTGCTTCTTCTGATTCACCCTCCAGACTTCACCTTCTCCTTCTCCTTCTTCTCCTTCTTCTGATTCACCCTCCAGACTTCACCTTCTCCTTCTTCTGCTTCTTCTGATTCACCCTCCAGACTTCACCTTCGCCTTCTCCTTCTTCTACTTCTTCTGATTCACCCTCCAGACTTCACCTTCTCCTTCTCCTTCTTCTACTTCTTCTGCTTCACACTCCTGACTTCACCTTCTCCTTATCCTTCTTCTGCTTCTTCTGATTCACCCTCCACACTTCACCTTCTCCTTCTCCTTCTTCTTCTGCTTCTCCCTCCAGACTTCACCTTCTCCTTTTCCTTCTTCTGCTTCTTCTGATTCACCCTCCTGACTTCACCTTCTCCTTCTCCTTCTTCTGCTTCTTCTGATTCACCCTCCATACTTCACCTTCTCCTTCTCCTTCTTCTACTTCTTCTGATTCACCCTCCTGACTTCACCTTCTCCTTCTCCTTCTTCTACTTCTTCTGATTCACCCTCCAGACTTCATCTTCTCCTTCTCCTTCTTCTGCTTTTTCTGATTCACCCTCCTGACTTCACCTTCTCCTTCTCCGTCTTCTACTTCTTCTGATTCACCCTCCTGACTTCACCTTCTCCTTCTCCTTCTTCTACTTCTTCTGCTTCACCCTCCTGACTTCACCTTCTCCTTCTCCTTCTTCTGCTTCTTCTGATTCACCCTCCAGACTTCACCTTCTCCTTCTCCTTCTTCTCATTCTTCTGCTTCTCCCTCCAGACTTCACCTTCTCCTTCTCCTCCTTCTGTTTCTTCTGATTCACCCTCCTGACTTCACCTTCTCCTTCTCCTTCTTGTGCTTCTTCTGACTCACCCTCCTGACTTCACCTTCTCCTTCTCCTTTTTCTGCTTCTTCTGATTCACCCTCCAGACTTCACCTTCTCCGTCTCCTTCTTCTACTTCTTCTGATTCACCCTCCTGACTTTACCTTCTCCTTCTCCTTCTTCTACTTCTTCTGCTTCACCCTCCTGACTTCACCTTCTCCTTCTCCTTCTTCTGTGTCCTCTGATTCACCCTCCAGACTTCATCTTCGCCTTCTCCATCTTCTGCTTCCTCTGATTCACCCTCCAGACTTCACCTTCTCCTTCTCCTTCTTCTACGTCTTCTGATTCACCCTCCAGACTTCACCTTCTCCTTCTCCTTCTTCTGCTTCCTCTGATTCACCCTCCAGGCTTCACCTTCTCCTTCTCCTTCTTCTGCTTCTTCTGATTCACCCTCCAGACTTCACCTTCTCCTTCTCCTTCTTCTACCTCTTCTGATTTACCCTCCAGACTTTACCTTCTCCTTCTCCATCTTCTGCTTCTTCTGATTCACCCTCCAGTCTTCACCTTCGCCTTCTCCTTCTTCTACTTCTTCTGATTCACCCTCCTGACTTCACCTTCTCCTTCTCCTTCTTCTACTTCTTCTGCTTCACCCTCCTGAATTCACCTTCTCCTTCTCCTTCTTCTGCTCCCTCTGATTCACCCTCCAGACTTCACCTTCTCCTTCTCCTTCTTCTGCTTCTTCTGATTCAACCTCCAGACTTCACCTTCTCCTTCTCCTTCTGCTACTTCTTCTGATTCACCCTCCAGACTTCACCTTCTCCTTCTCCATCTTCTACTTCTTCTGATTCACCCTCCAGGCTTCACCTTCTACTTCTCCTTCTTCTGCTTCTTCTGATTCACCCTCCAGACTTCACCTTCTCCTTCTCCTTCGTCTACTTCTTCTGATTCACCCTCTAGACTTCACCTTCTCCTTCTCCTTCTTCTACTTCTTCTGATTCACCCTCCTGACTTCACCTTCGCCTCCTCCTTCTTCTACTTCTTCTGCTTCTCCCTCCAGACTTCACCTTCTCCTTCTCCTTCTTCTACTTCTTCTGATTCACCCTCCAGCCTTCACCTTCTCCTTCTCCTTCTTCTGCTTCTTCTGATTCACCCTCCTGACTTAACCTTCTCCTTCTTCTGCTTCTTCTGATTCACCCTCCAGACTTCACCTTCTCCTTCTTCTTCTTCTGCTTCTTCTGATTCACCCTCCAGACTTCACCTTCTCCTTCTACTTCTTCTACATCTTCTGATTCACCCTCCAGACATCACCTTCTCCTTCTCCTTCTTCTACTTCTTCTGCTTCACCCTCCAGACTTCACCTTCTCCTTCTCCTTCTTCTACTTCTTCTGCTTCACCCTCCAGACTTCACCTTCTCCTTCTCCTTCTTCTACTTCTTCTGCTTCACCCTCCAGACTTCACCTTCTCCTTCTCCTTCTTCTACTTCTTCTGCTTCACCCTCCTGACTTCACCTTCTCCTTCTCCTTCTTCTGCTTCCTCTGTTTCACCCTCCAGACTTCACCTTCTCCTTCTCCTTCTTGTGCTTCTTCTGACTCACCCTCCTGACTACACCTTCTCCTTCTCCTTCATCTGCTTCTTCTGATTCATCCTCAAGACTTCACCTTCTCCTTCTCCTTCTTCTACTTCTTCTGATTCACCCTCCTGACTTTACCTTCTCCTTCTCCTTCTTCTACTTCTTCTGCTTCACCCTCCTGACTTCACCTTCTCCTTCTCCTTCTTCTGTGTCCTCTGATTCACCCTCCAGACTTCATCTTCTCATTCTCCTTCTTCTACTTCTTCTGCTTCACCCTCCAGACTTCACCTTTTCCTTCTCCTTCTTCTGCTTCTTCTGATTCACCCTCCAGACTTCTCCTTCGCCTTCTCCTTCTTCTACTTCTTCTGATTCACCCTCCTGACTTCACCTTCTCCTTCTCCTTCTTCTACTTCTTCTGCTTCACCCTCCTGACTTCACCTTCTCCTTCTCCTTCTTCTGCTTCCTCTGATTCACCCTCCAGACATCACCTTCCCCTTCTCCTTCTTCTGCTTCTTCTGTTTCACCCTCCAGACTTCACCTTCACCTTCTCCTTCTTCTACTTCTTCTGGTTCACATTCCAGACTTCACCTTCTCCTTCTCCATCTTCTACTTCTTCTGATTCACCCTCCAGGCTTCACCTTCTCCTTCTCCTTCTTCTACTTCTTCTGCTTCACCCTCCTGACTTCACCTTCTCCTTCTCCTTCGTCTACTTCTTCTGATTCACCCTCCAGACTTCACCTTCTCCTTCTCCTTCTTCTGCTTCTTCTGATTCACCATCCAGACTTCACCTTCGCCTTCTCCTTCTTCTACTTCTTCTGATTCACCCTCCAGACTTCACATTCTCCTTCTCCTTCTTCTACTCTTCTGCTTCTCCCTCCAGACTTCACCTTCTCCTTCTCCTTCTTGTGCTTCTTCTGACTCACCCTCCTGACTACACCTTCTCCTTCTCCTTCATCTGCTTCTTCTGATTCATCCTCAAGACTTCACCTTCTCCTTCTCCTTCTTCTACTTCTTCTGATTCACCCTCCTGACTTTACCTTCTCCTTCTCCTTCTTCTACTTCTTCTGCTTCACCCTCCTGACTTCACCTTCTCCTTCTCCTTCTTCTGTGTCCTCTGATTCACCCTCCAGACTTCATCTTCTCATTCTCCTTCTTCTACTTCTTCTGCTTCACCCTCCAGACTTCACCTTTTCCTTCTCCTTCTTCTGCTTCTTCTGATTCATCCTCAAGACTTCACCTTCTCCTTCTCCTTCTTCTACTTCTTCTGATTCACCCTCCTGACTTTACCTTCTCCTTCTCCTTCTTCTACTTCTTCTGCTTCACCCTCCTGACTTCACCTTCTCCTTCTCCTTCTTCTGTGTCCTCTGATTCACCCTCCAGACTTCATCTTCTCATTCTCCTTCTTCTACTTCTTCTGCTTCACCCTCCAGACTTCACCTTTTCCTTCTCCTTCTTCTGCTTTTTCTGATTCACCCTCCAGACTTCACCTTCTCCTTCTCCTTCTTCTGCTTCCTCTGATTCACCCTCCAGACTTCAACTTCTCCTTCTCCTTCTTCTGCTTCTTCTGATTCACCCTCCAGACTTCACCTTCTCCTTCTCCTTCTTCTACTTCTTCTGATTCACCCTCCAGACTTCACCTTCTCCTTCTCCTTCTTCTGCTTCTTCTGATTCACCATCCAGACTTCACCTTCGCCTTCTCCTTCTTCTACTTCTTCTGATTCACCCTCCAGACTTCACATTCTCCTTCTCCTTCTTCTACTTCTTCTGCTTCACACTCCTGACTTCACCTTCTCCTTATCCTTCTTCTGCTTCTTCTGATTCACCCTCCAGACTTCACCTTCTCCTTCTCCTTCTTCTACTCTTCTGCTTCTCCCTCCAGACTTCACTTTCTCCTTCTCCTTCTTCTGCTTCTTCTGATTCACCCTCCTGACTTCACCTTGTCCGTCTCCTTCTTCTGCTTCTTCTGATTCACCCTCCATACTTCACCTTCTCCTTTTCCTTCTTCTACTTCTTCTGATTCACCCTCCTGACTTCACCTTCTCCTTCTCCTTCTTCTACTTCTTCTGATTCACCCTCCAGACTTCATCTTCTCCTTCTCCTTCTTCTGCTTCTTCTGATTCACCCTCCTGACTTCACCTTCTCCTTCTCCTTCTTCTACTTCTTCTGATTCACCCTCCTGACTTCACCTTCTCCTTCTCCTTCTTCTACTTCTTCTGCTTCACCCTCCTGACTTCACCTTCTCCTTCTCCTTCTTCTGCTTCTTCTGATTCACCCTCCAGACTTCACCTTCTCCTTCTCCTTCTTCTCCTTCTTCTGCTTCTCCCTCCAGACTTCACCTTCTCCTTCTCCTCCTTCTGCTTCTTCTGATTCACCCTCCTGACTTCACCTTCTCCTTCTCCTTCTTCTGCTTCTTCCGATTCACCCTCCATACTTCACCTTCTCCTTCTCCTTCTTCTACTTCTTCTGCTTCACCCTCCAGACTTCACCTTCTCCTTCTCCTTCTTCTACTTCTTCTGCTTCACCCTCCTGACTTCACCTTCTCCTTCTTCTGCTTCCTCTGATTCACCCTCCAGACTTCACCTTCTCCTTCTCCTTCTTGTGCTTCTTCTGACTCACCCTCCTGACTTCACCTTCTCCTTCTCCTTTTTCTGCTTCTTCTGATTCACCCTCCAGACTTCACCTTCTCCTTCTCCTTCTTCTACTTCTTCTGATTCACCCTCCTGACTTTACCTTCTCCTTCTCCTTCTTCTACTTCTTCTGCTTCACCCTCCTGACTTCACCTTCTCCTTCTCCTTCTTCTGTGTCTTCTGATTCACCCTCCAGACTTCATCTTCTCCTTCTCCTTCTTCTACTTCTTCTGCTTCACCCTCCAGACTTTACCTTTTCCTTCTCCTTCTTCTGCTTCTTCTGATTCACCCTCCAGACTTCACCTTCGCCTTCTCCATCTTCTCCTTCCTCTGATTCACCCTCCAAACTTCACCTTCTACTTCTCCTTCTTCTACGTCTTCTGATTCACCCTCCAGACTTCACCTTCTCCTTCTCCTTCTTCTGCTTCCTCTGATTCACCCTCCAGGCTTCACCTTCTCCTTCTCCTTCTTCTGCTTCTTCTGATTCACCCTCCAGACTTCACCTTCTCCTTCTCCTTCTTCTACCTCTTCTGATTCACCCTCCAGACTTTACCTTCTCCTTCTCCATCTTCTGCTTCTTCTGATTCACCCTCCAGTCTTCACCTTCGCCTTCTCCTTCTTCTACTTCTTCTGATTCACCCTCCTGACTTCACCTTCTCCTTCTCCTTCTTCTACTTCATCTGCTTCACCCTCCTGACTTCACCTTCTCCTTCTCCTTCTTCTGCTTCCTCTGATTCACCCTCCAGGCTTCACCTTCTACTTCTCCCTCTTCTGCTTCTTCTGATTCACCCTCCAGACATCACCTTCTCCTTTTCCTTCGTCTACTTCTTCTGATTCACCCTCCAGACTTCACCTTCTCCTTCTCCTTCTTCTAATTCTTCTGATTCACCCTCCTGACTTCACCTTCGCCTCCTCCTTCTTATACTTCTTCTGCTTCTCCCTCCAGACTTCACCTTCTCCTTCTCCTTCTTCTACTTCTTCTGATCCACCCTCCAGACTTCACCTTCTCCTTCTCCTTCTTCTACTTCTTCTGCTTCTCCCTCCAGACTTCACCTTCTCCTTCTCCTTCTTCTACTTCTTCTGCTTCTCCCTCCAGACTTCACCTTCTACTTCTCCTTCTTCTGCTTCTTCTGACTCACCCTCCTGACTTCACCTTCTCCTTCTCCTTCTTCTGCTTCTTCTGATTCACCCTCCAGACTTCACCTTCTCCTTCTCCTTCTTCTACTTCTTCTGATTCACCCCCCTGACTTTACCTTCTCCTTCTCCTTCTTCTACTTCTTCTGCTTCACCCTCCTGACTTCACCTTCTCCTTCTCCTTCTTCTGATACCTCTGATTCACCCTCCAGACTTCATCTTCTCCTTCTCCTTCTTCTACCTCTACTGATTCACCCTCCAGACTTTACCTTCTCCTTCTCCATCTTCTGCTTCTTCTGATTCACCCTCCAGACTTCACCTTCGCCTTCTCCATTTTCTACTTCTTCTGATTCACCCTCCTGACTTCACCTTCTCCTTCTCCTTCTTCTACTTCTTCTGCTTCACCCTCCAGACTTCACCTTCTCCGTCTCCTTCTTCTACTTCTTCTGCTTCACCCTCCTGACTTCACCTTCTCCTTCTCCTTCTTCTGCTTCCTCTGATTCACCCTCCAGACTTCACCTTCTCCTTCTCCTTCTTATGCTTCTTCTGACTCACCCTCCTGACTTCACCTTCTCCTTCTCATTCTTCTGCTTCCTCTGATTCACCCTCCAGGCTTCACCTTCTCCTTCTCCATCTTCTGCTTCTTCTGATTCACCCTCCAGACTTCACCTTCTCCTTCTCCTTCTTCTACCTCTTCTGATTCACCCTCCAGACTTCACCTTCGCCTTCTCCTTCTTCTACTTCTTCTGATTCACCCTCCTGACTTCACCTTCTCCTTCTCCTTCTTCTACTTCTTCTGCTTCACCCTCCTGACTTAACCTTCTCCTTCTCCTTCTTCTGCTTCCTCTGATTCACCCTCCAGACTTCATCTTCTTCTTCTCCTTCTTCTGCTTCTTCTGATTCACCCTCCAGACTTCACCTTCTCCTTCTCCTTCTTCTGCTTCTTCTGATTCACCCTCCAGACTTCACCTTCTCCTTCTCCTTCTTCTACTTCTTCTGATTCACCCTCCTGACTTCACCTTCTCCTTCTCCTTCTTCTACGTCTTCTGCTTCACCCTCCTGACTTCACCTTCTCCTTCTCCTTCTTCTGTGTCCTCTGATTCACCCTCCAGACTTCACCTTCTCCTTCACCTTCTTCTGCTTCTTCTGATTCACCCTGCAGACTTCACCATCTCCTTCTCTTTCTTCTGCTTCTTCTGCTTCACTCTCCAGACTTCACCTTTTCCTTCTCCTTCTTCTGCTTCTTCTGATTCACCCTCCAGACTTCACCTTCGCCTTCTCCTTCTTCTACTTCTTCTGATTCACCCACCTGACTTTACCTTCTCCTTCTCCTTCTTCTGATTCTTCTGATTCACTCTCCTGACTTCACCTTCTCCTTCACCTTCTTCTGCTTCTTCTGATTCACCATCCAGACTTCACCTTCTCCTTCTCCTTCTTCTGCTTCTTCTGATTCACCCTCCAGACTTCACTTTCTCCTTCTCCTTCTTCTGCTTCTTCTGATTCACCCTCCAGACCTCACCTTCTCCTTCTCCTTCTTCTAATTCTTCTGATTCACCCTCCAGACTTCATCTTCTCCTTCTCCTTCTTCTGCTTCTTCTGATTCACCCTCCAGACTTCACCTTCTCCTTCTCCTTCTTCTGCTTCTTCTGCTTCACCCTCCAGACTTCACCTTCTCCTTCTCCTTCTTCTGCTTCTTCTGCTGCGCCCTCCAGACTTCACCTTCTCCTTCTCCTTCTTCTACTTCTTCTGATTTACCCTCCAGTCTTCACCTTCTCCTTCTCCTTCTTCTGCTTCTTCTGCTTCACCCTCCAGACTTCACCTTCTCCTTCTCTTTCTTCTGCTTCTTCTGATTCACCCTCCAGACTTCACCTTCTCCTTCTCCTTCTTCTGATTCTTCTGATTCACCCTCCAGACTTCACCTTCTCCATCTCCTTCTTCTGCTTCTTCTGATTCACCCTCCTGACTTCACCTTCTCCTTCTCCTTCTTCTACTTCTTCTGATTCACCCTCCTGACTTCACCTTCTCCTTCTCCTTCTTCTACTTCTTCTGCTTCACCCTCCAGACTTCACCTTCTCCTTCTCCTTCTTCTACTTCTGCTGATTCACCCTCCAGACTTCACCTTCTCCTTCTCCTTCTTCTGCTTCTTCTGATTCACCCTCCAGACTTCACCTTCTCCTTCTCCTTCTTCTGCTTCTTCTGATTCACCCTCCTGACTTCACCTTCTCCTTCTCCTTCTTCTGCTTCTTCTGATTCACCCTCCAGACTTCACCTTCTCCTTCTCCTTCTTCTACTTCTTCTGTTTCACCCTCCAGGCTTCACCTTCTCCTTCTCCTTCTTCTGCTTCTTCTGATTCACCCTCCTGACTTCACCTTCTCCTTCTTCTTCTTCTGCTTTTTCTGATTCACCCTCCAGACTTCACCTTCTCCTTCTCCTTCTTCTGCTTCTTCTGATTCACCGTCAAGACTTCACCTTCGCCTTCTCCTTCTTCTACTTCTTCTGATTCACCCTCCAGACTTCACCTTCTCCTTCTCCTTCTTCTACTTCTTCTGCTTCACACTCCTGACTTCACCTTCTCCTTATCCTTCTTCTGCTTCTTCTGATTCACCCTCCAGACTTCAACTTCTCCTTCTCCTTCTTCTACTCTTCTGCTTCTCCCTCCAGACTTCACCTTCTCCTTCTCCTTCTTCTGCTTCTTCTGATTCACCCTCCTGACTTCACCTTCTCCTTCTCCTTCTTCTGCTTCTTCTGATTCACCCTCCATACTTCACCTTCTCCTTCTCCTTCTTCTACTTCTTCTGATTCACCCTCCTGACTTCACCTTCTCCTTCTCCTTCTTCTACTTCTTCTGATTCACCCTCCAGACTTCATCTTCTCCTTCTCATTCTTCTGCTTCTTCTGATTCACCCTCCTGACTTCACCTTCTCCTTCTCCTTCTTCTACTTCTTCTGATTCACCCTCCTGACTTCACCTTCTCCTTCTCCTTCTTCTACTTCTTCTGCTTCACCCTCCTGACTTCACCTTCTCCTTCTCCTTCTTCTGCTTCTTCTGATTCACCCTCCAGACTTCACCTTCTCCTTCTCCTTCTTCTCCTTCTTCTGCTTCTCCCTCCAGACTTCACCTTCTCCTTCTCCTCCTTCTGCTTCTTCTGATTCACCCTCCTGACTTCGCCTTCTCCTTCTCCTTCTTCTGCTTCTTCTGATTCACCCTCCATACTTCACCTTCTCCTTCTCCTTCTTCTACTTCTTCTGCTTCACCCTCCAGACTTCACCTTCTCCTTCTCCTTCTTCTACTTCTTCTGCTTCACCCTCCTGACTTCACCTTCTCCTTCTCCTTCTTCTGCTTCCTCTGATTCACCCTCCAGACTTCACCTTCTCCTTCTCCTTCTTGTGCTTCTTCTGACTCACCCTCCTGACTTCACCTTCTCCTTCTCCTTTTTCTGCTTCTTCTGATTCACCCTCCAGACTTCACCTTCTCCTTCTCCTTCTTCTACTTCTTCTGATTCACCCTCCTGACTTTACCTTCTCCTTCTCCTTCTTCGACTTCTTCTGCTTCACCCTCCTGACTTCACCTTCTCCTTCTCCTTCTTCTGTGTCTTCTGATTCACCCTCCATACTTCATCTTCTCCTTCTCCTTCTTCTACTTCTTCTGCTTCACCCTCCAGACTTTACCTTTTCCTTCTCCTTCTTCTGCTTCTTCTGATTCACCCTCCAGACTTCACCTTCGCCTTCTCCATCTTCTGCTTCCTCTGATTCACCCTCCAGACTTCACCTTCTACTTCTCCTTCTTCTACGTCTTCTGATTCACCCTCCAGACTTCACCTTCTCCTTCTCCTTCTTCTGCTTCCTCTGATTCACCCTCCAGGCTTCACCTTCTCCTTCTCCTTCTTCTGCTTCTTCTGATTCACCCTCCAGACTTCACCTTCTCCTTCTCCTTCTTCTACCTCTTCTGATTCACCCTCCAGACTTTACCTTCTCCTTCTCCATCTTCTGCTTCTTCTGATTCACCCTCCAGTCTTCACCTTCGCCTTCTCCTTCTTCTACTTCTTCTGATTCACCCTCCTGACTTCACCTTCTCCTTCTCCTTCTTCTACTTCTTCTGCTTCACCCTCCTGACTTCACCTTCTCCTTCTCCTTCTTCTGCTTCCTCTGATTCACCCTCCAGGCTTCACCTTCTACTTCTCCCTCTTCTGCTTCTTCTGATTCCCCCTCCAGACATCACCTTCTCCTTTTCCTTCGTCTACCTCTTCTGATTCACCCTCCAGACTTCACCTTCTCCATCTCCTTCTTCTACTTCTTCTGATTCACCCTCCTGACTTCAGCTTCGCCTCCTCCTTCTTCTACTTCTTCTGCTTCTCCCTCCAGACTTCACCTTCTCCTTCTCCTTCTTCTACTTCTTCTGATCCACCCTCCAGACTTCACCTTCTCCTTCTCCTTCTTCTGCTTCTTCTGATTCACCCTCCTGACTTAACCTTCTCCTTCTCCTTCTTCTGCTTCTTCTGATTCACCCTCCAGACTTCACCTTCTCCTTCTCCTTCTTCTGCTTCTTCTGATTCACCCTCCAGACTTCACCTTCTCCTTCTTCTTCTTCTACATCTTCTGATTCACCCTCCAGACATCACCTTCTCCTTCTCCTTCCTCTGCTTCTTCTGATTCACCCTCCTGACTTCACCTTCTCCTTCTCCTTCTTCTGCTTCCTCTGATTCACCCTCCAGACTTCACCTTCTCCTTCTCCTTCTTCTGCTTCTTCTGATTCACCCTCCAGACTTCACCTTCTCCTTCTCCTTCTTCTACTTCTTCTGATTCACCCTCCAGACTTCACATTCTCCTTCTCCATCTTCTACTTCTTCTGATTCACCCTCCAGACTTCACCTTCTACTTCTCCTTCTTCTGCTTCTTCTGATTCACCCTCCAGACTTCACCTTCTCCTTCTCCTTCGTCTACTTCTTCTGATTCACACTCCAGACTTCACCTTCTCCTTCTCCTTCTTCTGCTTCTTCTGATTCACCCTCCAGACTTCACCTTCTCCTTCTCCTTCTTCTACATCTTCTGATTCACCCTCCAGACATCACCTTCTCCTTCTCCTTCCTCTGCTTCTTCTGATTCACCCTCCTGACTTCACCTTCTCCTTCTGCTTCTTCTGCTTCTTCTGCTTCACCCTCCTGACTTCATCTTCGCCTTCTCCCTCTTCTACTTCTTCTGATTCACCCTCCTGACTTCACCTTCTCCTTCTCCTTCTTCTCCTTCTTCTGATTCACCCTCCAGACTTCACCTTCTCCTTCTCCTTCTTCTGCTTCCTCTGATTCACCTTCCTGACTTCACCTTCTCCTTCTCCTTCTTCTACTTCTTCTGATTCACCCTCCTGACTTCACCTTCTCCTTCTCCTTCTTCTGCTTCTTCTGATTCACCCTCCAGACTTCACCTTCTCCTTCTCCTTCTTCTGATTCACACTCCAGACTTCACCTTCTCCTTCTCCTTCTTCTGCTTCTTCTGATTCACCCTCCAGACTTCACCTTCTCCTTCTCCTTCTTCTGCTTCTTCTGATTCACCCTCCAGACTTCACCTTCTGCTTCTCCTTCTTCTGCTTCTTCTGATTCACCCTCCAGACTTCACCATCTCCTTCTCCTTCCTCTGCTTCTTCTGATTCACCCTCCAGACTTCACCTTCTCCTTCTCCTTCTTCTAATTCTTCTGATTCACCCTCCAGACTTCACCTTCTCCTTCTCCTTCTTCTACTTCTTCTGATTCACCCTTCAGACTTTACCTTCTCCTTCTCCTTCTTCTGCTTCCTCTGATTCACCCTCCTGACTTCACCTTCTCCTTCTCCTTCTTCGACTTCTTCTGATTCACCCTCCAGACCTCACCTTCTCCTTCTCCTTCTTCTACTTCTTCTGATTCACCCTCCTGACTTCACCTTCTCCTTCTCCTTCTTCTACTTCTTCTGCTTCACCCTCCTTACTTCACGGTCTCCTTCTCCTTCTTCTGCTTCCTCTGATTCACCCTCCAGACTTCACCTTCTCCTTCTCCTTCTTCTACTTCTTCTGCTTCACCCTCCAGACTTCACCTTCTCCGTCTCCTTCTTCTACTTCTTCTGCTTCACCCTCCTGACTTCACCTTCTACTTCTCCTTCTTCTGCTTCCTCTGATTCACCCTCCAGACTTCACCTTCTCCTTCTCCTTCTTGTGCTTCTTCTGACTCACCCTCCTGACTTCACCTTCTCCTTCTCCTTCTTCTACTTCTTCTGATTCACCCTCCAGACTTCACCTTCTCCTTCTCCTTCTTCTACTTCTTCTGATTCACCCTCCAGTCTTCACCTTCTCCTTCTCCTTCTTCTGCTTCTTCTGCTTCACCCTCCAGACTTCACCTTCTCCTTCTCTTTCTTCTGCTTCTTCTGATTCACCCTCCAGACTTCACCTTCTCCTTCTTCTGATTCTTCTGATTCACCCTCCAGACTTCACCTTCTCCTTCTCCTTCTTCTGCTTCTTCTGATTCACCCTCCTGACTTCACCTACTCCTTCTCCTTCTTCTACTTCTTCTGATTCACCCTCCTGACTTCACCTTCTCCTTCTCCTTCTTCTACTTCTCCTGCTTCACCCTCCAGAGTTCACCTTCTCCTTCTCCTTCTTCTACTTCTTCTGATTCACCCTCCAGACTTCACCTTCTCCTTCTCCTTCTTATGCTTCTTCTGATTCACCCTCCAGACTTCACCTTCTCCTTCTCCGTATTCTGCTTCTTCTGATTCACCCTCCAGACTTCTCCTTCTCCTTCTCCTTCTTCTGCTTCTTCTGATTGACCCTCCAGACTTCACCTTCTCCTTCTCCTTCTTCTGCTTCTCCTGATTCACCCTCCAGACTTCACCTTCTCCTTCTCCTTCTTCTACTTCTTCTGATTCACCCTCCAGACTTCATCTTCTCCTTCTCCTTCTTCTGCTTCTTCTGATTCACCCTCCAGACTTTACCTTCTCCTTCTCCTTCTTCTGCTTCTTCTGATTCACCCTCCAGACTTCATCTTCTCCTTCTCCTTCTTCTACTTCTTCTGATTCACCCTCCAGACTTCACCTTCAACTTCTCCTTCTTCTACTTCTTCCGATTCACCCTCCAGACTTCACCTTCTCCTTCTCCTTCTTCTGCTTCTTCTGCTTCACCCTCCAGACTTCACCTTCTCCTTCTCCTTCTTCTGCTTCTTCTGCTGCGCCCTCCAGACTTCACCTTCTCCTTCTCCTTCTTCTGCTTCTCCTGCTTCACCCTCCTGACTTCACCTTCTCCTTCTCCTTCTTTTACTTCTTCTGCTTCACCCCCCTGACTTCACCTTCTCCTTCTCCTTCTTTTGCTTCTTCTGATTCACCCTCCTAACTTCACCTTCTCCTTCTCCTTCTTCTGCTTCTTCTGATTCACTCTCCTGACTTCACCTTCTCCTTCACCTTCTTCTGCTTCTTCTGATTCACCATCCAGACTTCACCTTCTCCTTCTCCTTCTTCTGCTTCTTCTGATTCACCCTCCAGACTTCACTTTCTCCTTCTCCTTCTTCTGCTTCTTCTGATTCACCCTCCAGACCTCACCTTCTCCTTCTCCTTCTTCTAATTCTTCTGATTCACCCTCCAGACTTCATCTTCTCCTTCTCCTTCTTCTGCTTCTTCTGATTCACCCTCCAGACTTCACCTTCTCCTTCTCCTTCTTCTGCTTCTTCTGCTTCACCCTCCAGACTTCACCTTCTCCTTCTCCTTCTTCTGCTTCTTCTGCTGCGCCCTCCAGACTTCACCTTCTCCTTCTCCTTCTTCTACTTCTTCTGATTTACCCTCCAGTCTTCACCTTCTCCTTCTCCTTCTTCTGCTTCTTCTGCTTCACCCTCCAGACTTCACCTTCTCCTTCTCTTTCTTCTGCTTCTTCTGATTCACCCTCCAGACTTCACCTTCTCCTTCTCCTTCTTCTGATTCTTCTGATTCACCCTCCAGACTTCACCTTCTCCATCTCCTTCTTCTGCTTCTTCTGATTCACCCTCCTGACTTCACCTTCTCCTTCTCCTTCTTCTACTTCTTCTGATTCACCCTCCTGACTTCACCTTCTCCTTCTCCTTCTTCTACTTCTTCTGCTTCACCCTCCAGACTTCACCTTCTCCTTCTCCTTCTTCTACTTCTGCTGATTCACCCTCCAGACTTCACCTTCTCCTTCTCCTTCTTCTGCTTCTTCTGATTCACCCTCCAGACTTCACCTTCTCCTTCTCCTTCTTCTGCTTCTTCTGATTCACCCTCCTGACTTCACCTTCTCCTTCTCCTTCTTCTGCTTCTTCTGATTCACCCTCCAGACTTCACCTTCTCCTTCTCCTTCTTCTACTTCTTCTGATTCACCCTCCAGACTTCACCTTCTCATTCTCCTTCCTCTGCTTCTTCTGATTCACCCTCCAGACTTCACCTTCTCCTTCTCCTTCTTCTGCTTCTTCTGATTCACCCTCCAGACTTCAACTTCTCCTTCTCCTTCTTCTGCTTCTTCTGATTCACCCTCCAGACTTCACCTTCTCCTTCTTCTACATCTTCTGATTCACCCTCCAGACTTCACCTTCTCCTTCTCCTTCTGCTTCTTCTGATTCACCCTCCAGACTTCACCTTCTCCTTCTCCTTCGTCTACTTTTTCTGATTCACCCTCCAGACTTCACCTTTTCCTTCTCCTTCTTCTGCTTCTTCTGATTCACGCTCCTGACTTCACCTTCTCCTTCTCCTTCTTCTGCTTCTTCTGATTCACCCTCCAGACTTCACCTTCTCCTTCTCCTTCTTCTACTTCTTCTGATTCACCCTCCAGACTTCACCTTCTCATTCTCCTTCCTCTGCTTCTTCTGATTCACCCTCCTGACTTCACCTTCTCCTTCTCCTTCTTCTACTTCTTCTGCTTCACCCTCCTGACTTCACCTTCTCCTTCTCCTTCTTCTGCTTCCTCTGATTCACCCTCCAGACTTCACCTTCCCCTTCTCCTTCTTCTGCTTCTTCTGTTTCACCCTCCAGACTTCACCTTCTCCTTCTCCTTCTTCTACTTCTTCTGATTCACATTCCAGACTTCACCTTCTCCTTCTCCATCTTCTACTTCTTCTGTTTCACCCTCCAGGCTTCACCTTCTCCTTCTCCTTCTTCTGCTTCTTCTGATTCACCCTCCTGACTTCACCTTCTCCTTCTTCTTCTTCTGCTTTTTCTGATTCACCCTCCAGACTTCACCTTCTCCTTCTCCTTCTTCTGCTTCTTCTGATTCACCGTCAAGACTTCACCTTCGCCTTCTCCTTCTTCTACTTCTTCTGATTCACCCTCCAGACTTCACCTTCTCCTTCTCCTTCTTCTACTTCTTCTGCTTCACACTCCTGACTTCACCTTCTCCTTATCCTTCTTCTGCTTCTTCTGATTCACCCTCCAGACTTCAACTTCTCCTTCTCCTTCTTCTACTCTTCTGCTTCTCCCTCCAGACTTCACCTTCTCCTTCTCCTTCTTCTGCTTCTTCTGATTCACCCTCCTGACTTCACCTTCTCCTTCTCCTTCTTCTGCTTCTTCTGATTCACCCTCCATACTTCACCTTCTCCTTCTCCTCCTTCTGCTTCTTCTGATTCACCCTCCTGACTTCGCCTTCTCCTTCTCCTTCTTCTGCTTCTTCTGATTCACCCTCCATACTTCACCTTCTCCTTCTCCTTCTTCTACTTCTTCTGCTTCACCCTCCAGACTTCACCTTCTCCTTCTCCTTCTTCTACTTCTTCTGCTTCACCCTCCAGACTTCACCTTCTCCTTCTCCTTCTTCAATTCTTCTGCTTCACCCTCCTGACTTCACCTTCTCCTTCTCCTTCTTCTGCTTCCTCTGATTCACCCTCCAGACTTCACCTTCTCCTTCTCCTTCTTGTGCTTCTTCTGACTCACCCTCCTGACTTCACCTTCTCCTTCTCCTTTTTCTGCTTCTTCTGATTCACCCTCCAGACTTCACCTTCTCCTTCTCCTTCTTCTACTTCTTCTGATTCACCCTCCTGACTTTACCTTCTCCTTCTCCTTCTTCGACTTCTTCTGCTTCACCCTCCTGACTTCACCTTCTCCTTCTCCTTCTTCTGTGTCTTCTGATTCACCCTCCATACTTCATCTTCTCCTTCTCCTTCTTCTACTTCTTCTGCTTCACCCTCCAGACTTTACCTTTTCCTTCTCCTTCTTCTGCTTCTTCTGATTCACCCTCCAGACTTCACCTTCGCCTTCTCCATCTTCTGCTTCCTCTGATTCACCCTCCAGACTTCACCTTCTACTTCTCCTTCTTCTACGTCTTCTGATTCACCCTCCAGACTTCACCTTCTCCTTCTCCTTCTTCTGCTTCCTCTGATTCACCCTCCAGGCTTCACCTTCTCCTTCTCCTTCTTCTGCTTCTTCTGATTCACCCTCCAGACTTCACCTTCTCCTTCTCCTTCTTCTACCTCTTCTGATTCACCCTCCAGACTTTACCTTCTCCTTCTCCATCTTCTGCTTCTTCTGATTCACCCTCCAGTCTTCACCTTCGCCTTCTCCTTCTTCTACTTCTTCTGATTCACCCTCCTGACTTCACCTTCTCCTTCTCCTTCTTCTACTTCTTCTGCTTCACCCTCCTGACTTCACCTTCTCCTTCTCCTTCTTCTGCTTCCTCTGATTCACCCTCCAGGCTTCACCTTCTACTTCTCCCTCTTCTGCTTCTTCTGATTCCCCCTCCAGACATCACCTTCTCCTTTTCCTTCGTCTACCTCTTCTGATTCACCCTCCAGACTTCACCTTCTCCTTCTCCTTCTTCTACTTCTTCTGATTCACCCTCCTGACTTCACCTTCGCCTCCTCCTTCTTCTACTTCTTCTGCTTCTCCCTCCAGACTTCACCTTCTCCTTCTCCTTCTTCTACTTCTTCTGATCCACCCTCCAGACTTCACCTTCTCCTTCTCCTTCTTCTGCTTCTTCTGATTCACCCTCCTGACTTAACCTTCTCCTTCTCCTTCTTCTGCTTCTTCTGATTCACCCTCCAGACTTCACCTTCTCCTTCTCCTTCTTCTGCTTCTTCTGATTCACCCTCCAGACTTCACCTTCTCCTTCTTCTTCTTCTACATCTTCTGATTCACCCTCCAGACATCACCTTCTCCTTCTCCTTCCTCTGCTTCTTCTGATTCACCCTCCTGACTTCACCTTCTCCTTCTCCTTCTTCTGCTTCCTCTGATTCACCCTCCAGACTTCACCTTCTCCTTCTCCTTCTTCTGCTTCTTCTGATTCACCCTCCAGACTTCACCTTCTCCTGCTCCTTCTTCTACTTCTTCTGATTCACCCTCCAGACTTCACATTCTCCTTCTCCATCTTCTACTTCTTCTGATTCACCCTCCAGACTTCACCTTCTACTTCTCCTTCTTCTGCTTCTTCTGATTCACCCTCCAGACTTCACCTTCTCCTTCTCCTTCGTCTACTTCTTCTGATTCACACTCCAGACTTCACCTTCTCCTTCTCCTTCTTCTGCTTCTTCTGATTCACCCTCCAGACTTCACCTTCTCCTTCTCCTTCTTCTACATCTTCTGATTCACCCTCCAGATATCACCTTCTCCTTCTCCTTCCTCTGCTTCTTCTGATTCACCCTCCTGACTTCACCTTCTCCTTCTGCTTCTTCTGCTTCTTCTGCTTCACCCTCCTGACTTCATCTTCGCCTTCTCCCTCTTCTACTTCTTCTGATTCACCCTCCTGACTTCACCTTCTCCTTCTCCTTCTTCTCCTTCTTCTGATTCACCCTCCAGACTTCACCTTCTCCTTCTCCTTCTTCTGCTTCCTCTGATTCACCTTCCTGACTTCACCTTCTCCTTCTCCTTCTTCTACTTCTTCTGATTCACCCTCCTGACTTCACCTTCTCCTTCTCCTTCTTCTGCTTCTTCTGATTCACCCTCCAGACTTCACCTTCTCCTTCTCCTTCTTCTGATTCACACTCCAGACTTCACCTTCTCCTTCTCCTTCTTCTGCTTCTTCTGATTCACCCTCCAGACTTCACCTTCTCCTTCTCCTTCTTCTGCTTCTTCTGATTCACCCTCCAGACTTCACCTTCTGCTTCTCCTTCTTCTGCTTCTTCTGATTCACCCTCCAGACTTCACCATCTCCTTCTCCTTCCTCTGCTTCTTCTGATTCACCCTCCAGACTTCACCTTCTCCTTCTCCTTCTTCTAATTCTTCTGATTCACCCTCCAGACTTCACCTTCTCCTTCTCCTTCTTCTACTTCTTCTGATTCACCCTTCAGACTTTACCTTCTCCTTCTCCTTCTTCTGCTTCCTCTGATTCACCCTCCTGACTTCACCTTCTCCTTCTCCTTCTTCGACTTCTTCTGATTCACCCTCCAGACCTCACCTTCTCCTTCTCCTTCTTCTACTTCTTCTGATTCACCCTCCTGACTTCACCTTCTCCTTCTCCTTCTTCTACTTCTTCTGCTTCACCCTCCTTACTTCACGGTCTCCTTCTCCTTCTTCTGCTTCCTCTGATTCACCCTCCAGACTTCACCTTCTCCTTCTCCTTCTTCTACTTCTTCTGCTTCACCCTCCAGACTTCACCTTCTCCGTCTCCTTCTTCTACTTCTTCTGCTTCACCCTCCTGACTTCACCTTCTACTTCTCCTTCTTCTGCTTCCTCTGATTCACCCTCCAGACTTCACCTTCTCCTTCTCCTTCTTGTGCTTCTTCTGACTCACCCTCCTGACTTCACCTTCTCCTTCTCCTTCTTCTGCTTCCTCTGATTCACCCTCCAGACTTCACCTTCTCCTTCTCCTTCTTCTGCTTCTTCTGATTCACCCTCCAGACTTCACCTTCTCCTTCTCCTTCTTCTACCTCTTCTGATTCACCCTTCAGACTTTACCTTCTCCTTCTCCATCTTCTGCTTCTTCTGATACACCCTCCAGACTTCACCTTCGCCTTCTCCTTCTTCTACTTCTTCTGATTCACCCTCCTGACTTCACCTTCTCCTTCTCCTTCTTCTACTTCTTCTGCTTCACCCTCCTGACTTCACCTTCTCCTTCTCCTTCTTCTGCTTCCTCTGATTCACCCTCCAGACTTCATCTTCTCCTTCTCCTTCTTCTGCTTCTTCTGATTCACCCTCCAGACTTCACCTTCTCCTTTTCCTTCTTCTACTTCTTCTGATTCACCCTCCAGACTTCACCTTCTCCTTCTCCATCTTCTACTTCTTCTGATTCACCCTCCAGGCTTCACCTTCTCCTTCTCCTTCTTCTGCTTCTTCTGATTCACCTTCCTGACTTCACCTTCTCCTTCTCCTTTTTCTGCTTCTTCTGATTCACCCTCCAGACTTCACCTTCTCCTTCTCCTTCTTCTACTTCTTCTGATTCACCCTCCTGACTTCACCTTCCCCTTCTCCTTCTTCTACTTCTTCTGCTTCACCCTCCTGACTTCACCTTCTCCTTCTCCTTCTTCTATGTCCTCTGATTCACCCTCCAGACTTCACCTTCTCCTTCTCCTTCTTCTACTTCTTCTGCTTCACTCTCCAGACTTCACCTTTTCCTTCTCCTTCTTCTGCTTCTTCTGATTCACCCTCCAGACTTCACCTTCGCCTTCTCCTTCTTCTGCTTCCTCTGATTCACCCTCCAGACATCACCTTCTCCTTCTCCTTCTTCTACTTCCTCTGTTTCACCCTCCAGACTTCAACTTCTCCTTCTCCTTCTTCTGCTTCTTCTGATTCACCCTCCAGACTTCACCTTCTCCTTCTCCTTCTTCTACTTCTTCTGATTCACCCCCCAGACTTCACCTTCTCGTTCTCCTTCTTCTACTTCTTCTGCTTCACTCTCCAGACTTCACCTTTTCCTTCTCCTTCTTCTGCTTCTTCTGATTCACCCTCCAGACTTCACCTTCGCCTTCTCCTTCTTCTGCTTCCTCTGATTCACCCTCCAGACATCACCTTCTCCTTCTCCTTCTTCTACTTCCTCTGTTTCACCCTCCAGACTTCAACTTCTCCTTCTCCTTCTTCTGCTTCTTCTGATTCACCCTCCAGACATCACCTTCTCCTTCTCCTTCTTCTACTTCCTCTGTTTCACCCTCCAGACTTCAACTTCTCCTTCTCCTTCTTCTGCTTCTTCTGATTCACCCTCCAGACTTCAACTTCTCCTTCTCCTTCTTCTGCTTCTTCTGATTCACCCTCCAGACTTCACCTTCTCCTTCTCCTTCTTCTACTTCTTCTGATTCACCCCCCAGACTTCACCTTCTCCTTCTCCTTCTTCTGCTTCTTCTGATTCACCTTCCAGACTTCACCTTCGCCTTCTCCTTCTTCTACTTCTTCTGATTCACCCTCCAGACTTCACCTTCTCCTTCTCCTTCTTCTACTTCTTCTGATTCACCCCCCAGACTTCACCTTCTCCTTCTCCTTCTTCTGCTTCTTCAGATTCACCTTCCAGACTTCACCTTCTCCTTCTCCTTCTTCTACTTCTTCTGCTTCACACTCCTGACTTCACCTTCTCCTTCTCCTTCTTCTGCTTCTTCTGATTCACCCTCCAGACTTCACCTTCTCCTTCTCCTTCTTCTACTTCTTCTGCTTCTCCCTCCAGACTTCACCTTCTCCTTCTCCTTCTTCTGCTTCTTCTGATTCACCCTCATGACTTCACCTTCTCCTTCTGCTTCTTCTGCTTCTTCTGATTCACACTCCAGACTTCACCTTCTCCTTCTCCTTCTTCTGCTTCTTCTGATTCACCCTCCAGACTTCACCTTCTCCTTCTCCTTCTTCTGCTTCTTCTGATTCACCCTCCAGACTTCACCTTCTGCTGCTCCTTCTTCTGCTTCTTCTGATTCACCATCCAGACTTCACCATCTCCTTCTCCTTCCTCTGCTTCTTCTGATTCACTCTCCAGACTTCACCTTCTCCTTCTCCTTCTTCTAATTCTTCTGATTCACCCTCCAGACTTCACCTTCTCCTTCTCCTTCTTCTACTTCTTCTGATTCACCCTCCAGACTTCACCTTCTCCTTCTCCTTCTTCTGCTTCCTCTGATTCACCCTCCTGACTTCACCTTCTCCTTCTCCTTCTTCGACTTCTTCTGATTCACCCTCCAGACTTCACCTTCTCCTTCTCCTTCTTCTACTTCTTCTGATTCACCCTCCTGACTTCACCTTCTCCTTCTCCTTCTTCTACTTCTTCTGCTTCACCCTCCTTACTTCACGGTCTCCTTCTCCTTCTTCTGCTTCCTCTGATTCACCCTCCAGACTTCACCTTCTCCTTCTCCTTCTTCTACTTCTTCTGCTTCACCCTCCAGACTTCACCTTCTCCGTCTCCTTTTTCTACTTCCTCTGCTTCACCCTCCTGACTTCACCTTCTACTTCTCCTTCTTCTGCTTCCTCTGATTCACCCTCCAGACTTCACCTTCTCCTTCTCCTTCTTGTGCTTCTTCTGACTCACCCTCCTGACTTCACCTTCTCCTTCTCCTTCTTCTGCTTCCTCTGATTCACCCTCCAGACTTCACCTTCTCCTTCTCCTTCTTCTACTTCTTTTGATTCACCCTCCAGACTTCATCTTCTCCTTCTCCTTCTTCTGCTTCCTCTGATTCACCCTCCAGGCTTCACCTTCTCCTTCTCCATCTTCTGCTTCTTCTGATTCACCCTCCAGACTTCACCTTCTCCTTCTCCTTCTTCTACTTCTTCTGATTCACCCTCCTGACTTCACCTTCTCCTTCTCCTTCTTCTACTTCTTCTGCTTCACCCTCCTGACTTCAACTTCTCCTTCTCCTTCTTCTGCTTCCTCTGATTCACCCTCCAGTCTTCATCTTCTCCTTCTCCTTCTTCTGCTTCTTCTGATTCACCCTCCAGACTTCACCTTCTCCTTCTCCTTCTTCTACTTCTTCTGATTCACCCTCCAGACTTCACCTTCTTCTTCTCCATCTTCTACTTCTTCTGATTCACCCTCCATGCTTCACCTTCTCCTTATCCTTTTCTGCTTCTTCTGATTCACCCTCCTGACTTCACCTTCTCCTTCTCCTTTTTCTGTTTCTTCTGATTCACCCTCCAGACTTCACCTTCTCCTTCTCCTTCTTCTACTTCTTCTGATTCACCCTCCTGACTTCACCTTCTCCTTCTCCTTCTTCTACTTCTTCTGCTTCACCCTCCTGACTTCACCTTCTCCTTCTCCTTCTTCTATGTCATCTGATTCACCCTCCAGACTTCACCTTCTCCTTCTCCTTCTTCTACTTCTTCTGCTTCACTCTCCAGACTTCACCTTTTCCTTCTCCTTCTTCTGCTTCTTCTGATTCACCCTCCAGACTTCACCTTCGCCTTCTCCTTCTTCTGCTTCCTCTGATTCACCCTCCAGACATCACCTTCTCATTCTCCTTCTTCTACTTCTTCTGATTCACCCTCCAGACTTCACCTTCTCCTTCTCCTTCTTCTGCTTCCTCTGTTTCACCCTCCAGACTTCAACTTCTCCTTCTCCTTCTTCTGCTTCTTCTGATTCACCCTCCAGACTTCACCTTCTCCTTCTCCTTCTTCTACTTCTTCTGATTCACCCCCCAGACTTCACCTTCTCCTTCTCCTTCTTCTGCTTCTTCTGATTCACCTTCCAGACTTCACCTTCGCCTTCTCCTTCTTCTACTTCTTCTGATTCACCCTCCAGACTTCACCTTCTCCTTCTCCTTCTTCTACTTCTTCTGATTCACCCCCCAGACTTCACCTTCTCCTTCTCCTTCTTCTGCTTCTTCAGATTCACCTTCCAGACTTCACCTTCTCCTTCTCCTTCTTCTACTTCTTCTGCTTCACACTCCTGACTTCACCTTCTCCTTCTCCTTCTTCTGCTTCTTCTGATTCACCCTCCAGACTTCACCTTCTCCTTCTCCTTCTTCTACTTCTTCTGCTTCTCCCTCCAGACTTCACCTTCTCCTTCTCCTTCTTCTGCTTCTTCTGATTCACCCTCATGACTTCACCTTCTCCTTCTGCTTCTTCTGCTTCTTCTGATTCACACTCCAGACTTCACCTTCTCCTTCTCCTTCTTGTGCTTCTTCTGACTCACCCTCCTGACTTCACCTTCTCCTTCTCCTTCTTCTGCTTCCTCTGATTCACCCTCCAGACTTCACCTTCTCCTTCTCCTTCTTCTACTTCTTTTGATTCACCCTCCAGACTTCATCTTCTCCTTCTCCTTCTTCTGCTTCCTCTGATTCACCCTCCAGGCTTCACCTTCTCCTTCTCCATCTTCTGCTTCTTCTGATTCACCCTCCAGACTTCACCTTCTCCTTCTCCTTCTTCTACTTCTTCTGATTCACCCTCCTGACTTCACCTTCTCCTTCTCCTTCTTCTACTTCTTCTGCTTCACCCTCCTGACTTCAACTTCTCCTTCTCCTTCTTCTGCTTCCTCTGATTCACCCTCCAGTCTTCATCTTCTCCTTCTCCTTCTTCTGCTTCTTCTGATTCACCCTCCAGACTTCACCTTCTCCTTCTCCTTCTTCTACTTCTTCTGATTCACCCTCCTGACTTCACCTTCTCCTTCTCCTTCTTCTACTTCTTCTGATTCACCCTCCAGACTTCATCTTCTCCTTCTCCTTCTTCTGCTTCCTCTGATTCACCCTCCTGACTTCACCTTCTCCTTCTCCTTTTTCTGTTTCTTCTGATTCACCCTCCAGACTTCACCTTCTCCTTCTCCTTCTTCTACTTCTTCTGATTCACCCTCCTGACTTCACCTTCTCCTTCTCCTTCTTCTACTTCTTCTGCTTCACCCTCCTGACTTCACCTTCTCCTTCTCCTTCTTCTATGTCATCTGATTCACCCTCCAGACTTCACCTTCTCCTTCTCCTTCTTCTACTTCTTCTGCTTCACTCTCCAGACTTCACCTTTTCCTTCTCCTTCTTCTGCTTCTTCTGATTCACCCTCCAGACTTCACCTTCGCCTTCTCCTTCTTCTGCTTCCTCTGATTCACCCTCCAGACTTCAACTTCTCCTTCTCCTTCTTCTACTTCTTCTGATTCACCCTCCAGACTTCACCTTCTCCTTCTCCTTCTTCTGCTTCTTCTGATTCACCCTCCAGACTTCACCTTCTCCTTCTTCTTCTTCTACATCTTCTGATTCACCCTCCAGACATCACCTTCTCCTTCTCCTTCCTCTGCTTCTTCTGATTCACCCTCCTGACTTCACCTTCTCCTTCTCCTTCTTCTGCTTCCTCTGATTCACCCTCCAGACTTCACCTTCTCCTTCCCCTTCTTCTGCTTCTTCTGATTCACCCTCCAGACTTCACCTTCTCCTGCTCCTTCTTCTACTTCTTCTGATTCACCCTCCAGACTTCACATTCTCCTTCTCCATCTTCTACTTCTTCTGATTCACCCTCCAGACTTCACCTTCTACTTCTCCTTCTTCTGCTTCTTCTGATTCACCCTCCAGACTTCACCTTCTCCTTCTCCTTCGTCTACTTCTTCTGATTCACACTCCAGACTTCACCTTCTCCTTCTCCTTCTTCTGCTTCTTCTGATTCACCCTCCAGACTTCACCTTCTCCTTCTCCTTCTTCTACATCTTCTGATTCACCCTCCAGACATCACCTTCTCCTTCTCCTTCCTCTGCTTCTTCTGATTCACCCTCCTGACTTCACCTTCTCCTTCTGCTTCTTCTGCTTCTTCTGCTTCACCCTCCTGACTTCATCTTCGCCTTCTCCCTCTTCTACTTCTTCTGATTCACCCTCCTGACTTCACCTTCTCCTTCTCCTTCTTCTCCTTCTTCTGATTCACCCTCCAGACTTCACCTTCTCCTTCTCCTTCTTCTGCTTCCTCTGATTCACCTTCCTGACTTCACCTTCTCCTTCTCCTTCTTCTACTTCTTCTGATTCACCCTCCTGACTTCACCTTCTCCTTCTCCTTCTTCTGCTTCTTCTGATTCACCCTCCAGACTTCACCTTCTCCTTCTCCTTCTTCTGATTCACACTCCAGACTTCACCTTCTCCTTCTCCTTCTTCTGCTTCTTCTGATTCACCCTCCAGACTTCACCTTCTCCTTCTCCTTCTTCTGCTTCTTCTGATTCACCCTCCAGACTTCACCTTCTGCTTCTCCTTCTTCTGCTTCTTCTGATTCACCCTCCAGACTTCACCATCTCCTTCTCCTTCCTCTGCTTCTTCTGATTCACCCTCCAGACTTCACCTTCTCCTTCTTCTAATTCTTCTGATTCACCCTCCAGACTTCACCTTCTCCTTCTCCTTCTTCTACTTCTTCTGATTCACCCTTCAGACTTTACCTTCTCCTTCTCCTTCTTCTGCTTCCTCTGATTCACCCTCCTGACTTCACCTTCTCCTTCTCCTTCTTCGACTTCTTCTGATTCACCCTCCAGACCTCACCTTCTCCTTCTCCTTCTTCTACTTCTTCTGATTCACCCTCCTGACTTCACCTTCTCCTTCTCCTTCTTCTACTTCTTCTGCTTCACCCTCCTTACTTCACGGTCTCCTTCTCCTTCTTCTGCTTCCTCTGATTCACCCTCCAGACTTCACCTTCTCCTTCTCCTTCTTCTACTTCTTCTGCTTCACCCTCCAGACTTCACCTTCTCCGTCTCCTTCTTCTACTTCTTCTGCTTCACCCTCCTGACTTCACCTTCTACTTCTCCTTCTTCTGCTTCCTCTGATTCACCCTCCAGACTTCACCTTCTCCTTCTCCTTCTTGTGCTTCTTCTGACTCACCCTCCTGACTTCACCTTCTCCTTCTCCTTCTTCTGCTTCCTCTGATTCACCCTCCAGACTTCACCTTCTCCTTCTCCTTCTTCTGCTTCTTCTGATTCACCCTCCAGACTTCACCTTCTCCTTCTCCTTCTTCTACCTCTTCTGATTCACCCTTCAGACTTTACCTTCTCCTTCTCCATCTTCTGCTTCTTCTGATACACCCTCCAGACTTCACCTTCGCCTTCTCCTTCTTCTACTTCTTCTGATTCACCCTCCTGACTTCACCTTCTCCTTCTCCTTCTTCTACTTCTTCTGCTTCACCCTCCTGACTTCACCTTCTCCTTCTCCTTCTTCTGCTTCCTCTGATTCACCCTCCAGACTTCATCTTCTCCTTCTCCTTCTTCTGCTTCTTCTGATTCACCCTCCAGACTTCACCTTCTCCTTTTCCTTCTTCTACTTCTTCTGATTCACCCTCCAGACTTCACCTTCTCCTTCTCCATCTTCTACTTCTTCTGATTCACCCTCCAGGCTTCACCTTCTCCTTCTCCTTCTTCTGCTTCTTCTGATACACCTTCCTGACTTCACCTTCTCCTTCTCCTTTTTCTGCTTCTTCTGATTCACCCTCCAGACTTCACCTTCTCCTTCTCCTTCTTCTACTTCTTCTGATTCACCCTCCTGACTTCACCTTCCCCTTCTCCTTCTTCTACTTCTTCTGCTTCACCCTCCTGACTTCACCTTCTCCTTCTCCTTCTTCTATGTCCTCTGATTCACCCTCCAGACTTCACCTTCTCCTTCTCCTTCTTCTACTTCTTCTGCTTCACTCTCCAGACTTCACCTTTTCCTTCTCCTTCTTCTGCTTCTTCTGATTCACCCTCCAGACTTCACCTTCGCCTTCTCCTTCTTCTGCTTCCTCTGATTCACCCTCCAGACATCACCTTCTCCTTCTCCTTCTTCTACTTCTTCTGATTCACCCTCCAGACTTCACCTTCTCCTTCTCCTTCTTCTGCTTCCTCTGTTTCACCCTCCAGACTTCAACTTCTCCTTCTCCTTCTTCTGCTTCTTCTGATTCACCCTCCAGACTTCACCTTCTCCTTCTCCTTCTTCTACTTCTTCTGATTCACCCCCCAGACTTCACCTTCTCCTTCTCCTTCTTCTGCTTCTTCTGATTCACCTTCCAGACTTCACCTTCGCCTTCTCCTTCTTCTACTTCTTCTGATTCACCCTCCAGACTTCACCTTCTCCTTCTCCTTCTTCTACTTCTTCTGATTCACCCCCCAGACTTCACCTTCTCCTTCTCCTTCTTCTGCTTCTTCTGATTCACCTTCCAGACTTCACCTTCTCCTTCTCCTTCTTCTACTTCTTCTGCTTCACACTCCTGACTTCACCTTCTCCTTCTCCTTCTTCTGCTTCTTCTGATTCACCCTCCAGACTTCACCTTCTCCTTCTCCTTCTTCTACTTCTTCTGCTTCTCCCTCCAGACTTCACCTTCTCCTTCTCCTTCTTCTGCTTCTTCTGATTCACCCTCATGACTTCACCTTCTCCTTCTGCTTCTTCTGCTTCTTCTGATTCACACTCCAGACTTCACCTTCTCCTTCTCCTTCTTCTGCTTCTTCTGATTCACCCTCCAGACTTCACCTTCTGCTTCTCCTTCTTCTGCTTCTTCTGATTCACCCTCCAGACTTCACCTTCTGCTGCTCCTTCTTCTGCTTCTTCTGATTCACCATCCAGACTTCACCATCTCCTTCTCCTTCCTCTGCTTCTTCTGATTCACTCTCCAGACTTCACCTTCTCCTTCTCCTTCTTCTAATTCTTCTGATTCACCCTCCAGACTTCACCTTCTCCTTCTCCTTCTTCTACTTCTTCTGATTCACCCTCCAGACTTCACCTTCTCCTTCTCCTTCTTCTGCTTCCTCTGATTCACCCTCCTGACTTCACCTTCTCCTTCTCCTTCTTCGACTTCTTCTGATTCACCCTCCAGACTTCACCTTCTCCTTCTCCTTCTTCTACTTCTTCTGATTCACCCTCCTGACTTCACCTTCTCCTTCTCCTTCTTCTACTTCTTCTGCTTCACCCTCCTTACTTCACGGTCTCCTTCTCCTTCTTCTGCTTCCTCTGATTCACCCTCCAGACTTCACCTTCTCCTTCTCCTTCTTCTACTTCTTCTGCTTCACCCTCCAGACTTCACCTTCTCCGTCTCCTTTTTCTACTTCCTCTGCTTCACCCTCCTGACTTCACCTTCTACTTCTCCTTCTTCTGCTTCCTCTGATTCACCCTCCAGACTTCACCTTCTCCTTCTCCTTCTTGTGCTTCTTCTGACTCACCCTCCTGACTTCACCTTCTCCTTCTCCTTCTTCTGCTTCCTCTGATTCACCCTCCAGACTTCACCTTCTCCTTCTCCTTCTTCTACTTCTTTTGATTCACCCTCCAGACTTCATCTTCTCCTTCTCCTTCTTCTGCTTCCTCTGATTCACCCTCCAGGCTTCACCTTCTCCTTCTCCATCTTCTGCTTCTTCTGATTCACCCTCCAGACTTCACCTTCTCCTTCTCCTTCTTCTACTTCTTCTGATTCACCCTCCTGACTTCACCTTCTCCTTCTCCTTCTTCTACTTCTTCTGCTTCACCCTCCTGACTTCAACTTCTCCTTCTCCTTCTTCTGCTTCCTCTGATTCACCCTCCAGTCTTCATCTTCTCCTTCTCCTTCTTCTGCTTCTTCTGATTCACCCTCCAGACTTCACCTTCTCCTTCTCCTTCTTCTACTTCTTCTGATTCACCCTCCAGACTTCACCTTCTTCTTCTCCATCTTCTACTTCTTCTGATTCACCCTCCATGCTTCACCTTCTCCTTATCCTTTTCTGCTTCTTCTGATTCACCCTCCTGACTTCACCTTCTCCTTCTCCTTTTTCTGTTTCTTCTGATTCACCCTCCAGACTTCACCTTCTCCTTCTCCTTCTTCTACTTCTTCTGATTCACCCTCCTGACTTCACCTTCTCCTTCTCCTTCTTCTACTTCTTCTGCTTCACCCTCCTGACTTCATCTTCTCCTTCTCCTTCTTCTATGTCATCTGATTCACCCTCCAGACTTCACCTTCTCCTTCTCCTTCTTCTACTTCTTCTGCTTCACTCTCCAGACTTCACCTTTTCCTTCTCCTTCTTCTGCTTCTTCTGATTCACCCTCCAGACTTCACCTTCGCCTTCTCCTTCTTCTGCTTCCTCTGATTCACCCTCCAGACTTCAACTTCTCCTTCTCCTTCTTCTACTTCTTCTGATTCACCCTCCAGACTTCACCTTCTCCTTCTCCTTCTTCTGCTTCCTCTGTTTCACCCTCCAGACTTCAACTTCTCCTTCTCCTTCTTCTGCTTATTCTGATTCACCCTCCAGACTTCACCTTCTCCTTCTCCTTCTTCTACTTCTTCTGATTCACCCCCCAGACTTCACCTTCTCCTTCTCCTTCTTCTGCTTCTTCTGATTCACCCTCCAGACTTCACCTTCGCCTTCTCCTTCTTCTACTTCTTCTGATTCACCCTCCAGACTTCACCTTCTCCTTCTCCTTCTTCTACTTCTTCTGCTTCACCCTCCTGACTTCACCTTCTCCTTCTCCTTCTTCTACTTCTTCTGATTCACCCTCCAGACTTCACCTTCTCCTTCTCCTTCTTCTGCTTCTTCTGATTCACCATCCAGACTTCACCTTCGCCTTCTCCTTCTTCTACTTCTTCTGATTCACCCTCCAGACTTCACATTCTCCTTCTCCTTCTTCTACTTCTTCTGCTTCACACTCCTGACTTCACCTTCTCCTTATCCTTCTTCTGCTTCTTCTGATTCACCCTCCAGACTTCACCTTCTCCTTCTCCTTCTTCTACTCTTCTGCTTCTCCCTCCAGACTTCACCTTCTCCTTCTCCTTCTTGTGCTTCTTCTGACTCACCCTCCTGACTACACCTTCTCCTTCTCCTTCATCTGCTTCTTCTGATTCATCCTCAAGACTTCACCTTCTCCTTCTCCTTCTTCTACTTCTTCTGATTCACCCCCCAGACTTCACCTTCTCCTTCTCCTTCTTCTGCTTCTTCTGATTCACCTTCCAGACTTCACCTTCTCCTTCTCCTTCTTCTACTTCTTCTGCTTCACACTCCTGACTTCACCTTCTCCTTCTCCTTCTTCTGCTTCTTCTGATTCACCCTCCAGACTTCACCTTCTCCTTCTCCTTCTTCTACTTCTGCTGCTTCTCCCTCCAGACTTCACCTTCTCCTTCTCCTTCTTCTGCTTCTTCTGATTCACCCTCATGACTTCACCATCTCCTTCTGCTTCTTCTGCTTCTTCTGATTCACACTCCAGACTTCACCTTCTCCTTCTCCTTCTTCTGCTTCTTCTGATTCACCCTCCAGACTTCACCTTCTCCTTCTCCTTCTTCTGCTTCTTCTGATTCACCCTCCAGACTTCACCTTCTGCTGCTCCTTCTTCTGCTTCTTCTGATTCACCATCCAGACTTCACCATCTCCTTCTCCTTCCTCTGCTTCTTCTGATTCACTCTCCAGACTTCACCTTCTCCTTCTCCTTCTTCTAATTCTTCTGATTCACCCTCCAGACTTCACCTTCTCCTTCTCCTTCTTCTACTTCTTCTGATTCACCCTCCAGACTTCACCTTCTCCTTCTCCTTCTTCTGCTTCCTCTGATTCACCCTCCTGACTTCACCTTCTCCTTCTCCTTCTTCGACTTCTTCTGATTCACCCTCCAGACTTCACCTTCTCCTTCTCCTTCTTCTACTTCTTCTGATTCACCCTCCTGACTTCACCTTCTCCTTCTCCTTCTTCTACTTCTTCTGCTTCACCCTCCTTACTTCACGGTCTCCTTCTCCTTCTTCTGCTTCCTCTGATTCACCCTCCAGACTTCACCTTCTCCTTCTCCTTCTTCTACTTCTTCTGCTTCACCCTCCAGACTTCACCTTCTCCGTCTCCTTTTTCTACTTCCTCTGCTTCACCCTCCTGACTTCACCTTCTACTTCTCCTTCTTCTGCTTCCTCTGATTCACCCTCCAGACTTCACCTTCTCCTTCTCCTTCTTGTGCTTCTTCTGACTCACCCTCCTGACTTCACCTTCTCCTTCTCCTTCTTCTGCTTCCTCTGATTCACCCTCCAGACTTCACCTTCTCCTTCTCCTTCTTCTACTTCTTTTGATTCACCCTCCAGACTTCATCTTCTCCTTCTCCTTCTTCTGCTTCCTCTGATTCACCCTCCAGGCTTCACCTTCTCCTTCTCCATCTTCTGCTTCTTCTGATTCACCCTCCAGACTTCACCTTCTCCTTCTCCTTCTTCTACATCTTCTGATTCACCCTCCTGACTTCACCTTCTCCTTCTCCTTCTTCTACTTCTTCTGCTTCACCCTCCTGACTTCACCTTCTCCTTCTCCTTCTTCTGCTTCCTCTGATTCACCCTCCAGTCTTCATCTTCTCCTTCTCCTTCTTCTGCTTCTTCTGATTCACCCTCCAGACTTCACCTTCTCCTTCTCCTTCTTCTACTTCTTCTGATTCACCCTCCAGACTTCACCTTCTTCTTCTCCATCTTCTACTTCTTCTGATTCACCCTCCATGCTTCACCTTCTCCTTATCCTTTTCTGCTTCTTCTGATTCACCCTCCTGACTTCACCTTCTCCTTCTCCTATTTCTGATTCTTCTGATTCACCCTCCAGACTTCACCTTCTCCTTCTCCTTCTTCTACTTCTTCTGATTCACCCTCCTGACTCCACCTTCTCCTTCTCCTTCTTCTACTTCTTCTGCTTCACCCTCCTGACTTCACCTTCTCCTTCTCCTTCTTCTATGTCATCTGATTCACCCTCCAGACTTCACCTTCTCCTTCTCCTTCTTCTACTTCTTCTGCTTCACTCTCCAGACTTCACCTTTTCCTTCTCCTTCTTCTGCTTCTTCTGATTCACCCTCCAGACTTCACCTTCGCCTTCTCCTTCTTCTGCTTCCTCTGATTCACCCTCCAGACTTCAACTTCTCCTTCTCCTTCTTCTACTTCTTCTGATTCACCCTCCAGACTTCACCTTCTCCTTCTCCTTCTTCTGCTTCCTCTGTTTCACCCTCCAGACTTCAACTTCTCCTTCTCCTTCTTCTGCTTATTCTGATTCACCCTCCAGACTTCACCTTCTCCTTCTCCTTCTTCTACTTCTTCTGATTCACCCCCCAGACTTCACCTTCTCCTTCTCCTTCTTCTGCTTCTTCTGATTCACCCTCCAGACTTCACCTTCGCCTTCTCCTTCTTCTACTTCTTCTGATTCACCCTCCAGACTTCACCTTCTCCTTCTCCTTCTTCTACTTCTTCTGCTTCACACTCCTGACTTCACATTCTCCTTCTCCTTCTTCTGCTTCTTCTGATTCACCCTCCAGACTTCACCTTCTCCTTCTCCTTCTTCTACTTCTTCTGCTTCTCCCTCCAGACTTCACCTTCTCCTTCTCCTTCTTCTGCTTCTTCTGATTCACCCTCATGACTTCACCTTCTCCTTCTGCTTCTTCTGCTTATTCTGATTCACCCTCCATACTTCACCTTCTCCTTCTCCTTCTTCTACTTCTTCTGATTCACCCTCCTGACTTCACCTTCTCCTTCTTCTACTTCTTCTGATTCACCCTCCAGACTTCACCTTCTCCTTCTCCTTCTTCTGCTTCTTCTGATTCACCCTCCTGACTTCTCCTTCTCCTTCTCCTTCTTCTACTTCTTCTGATTCACCCTCCTGACTTCACCTTCTCCTTCTCCTTCTTCTACTTCTTCTGCTGCACCCTACTGACTTCACCTTCTCCTTCTCCTTCTTCTGCTTCTTCTGATTCACCCTCCAGACTTCACCTTCTCCTTCTCCTTCTTCTACTTCTTCTGCTTCTCCCTCCAGACTTCACCTTCTCCTTCTCCTTCTTCTGCTTCTTCTGACTCACCCTCCTGACTTCACCTTCTCCTTCTCCTTCTTCTGCTTCTTCTGATTCACCCTCCAGACTTCACCTTCTCCTTCTCCTTCTTCTACTTCTTCTGATTCACCCACCTGACTTTACCTTCTCCTTCTCCTTCTTCTCCTTCTTCTGCTTCACCCTCCTGACTTCACCTTCTCCTTCTCCTTCTTCTGTGTCCTCTGATTCACCCTCCAGACTTCATCTTCTCCTTCTCCTTCTTCTACCTCTACTGATTCACCCTCCAGACTTTACCTTCTCCTTCTCCATCTTCTGCTTCTTCTGATTCACCCTCCAGACTTCACCTTCGCCTTCTCCATCTTCTACTTCTTCTGATTCACCCTCCTGACTTCACCTTCTCCTTCTCCTTCTTCTACTTCTTCTGCTTCACCCTCCAGACTTCACCTTCTCCGTCTCCTTCTTCTACTTCTTCTGCTTCACCCTCCTGACTTCACCTTCTACTTCTCCTTCTTCTGCTTCCTCTGATTCACCCTCCAGACTTCACCTTCTCCTTCTCCTTCTTGTGCTTCTTCTGACTCACCCTCCTGACTTCACCTTCTCCTTCTCCTTCTTCTACTTCTTCTGATTCACCCTCCAGACTTCATCTTCTCCTTCTCCTTCTTCTGCTTCCTCTGATTCACCCTCCAGGCTTCACCTTCTCCTTCTCCATCTTCTGCTTCTTTTGATTCACCCTCCAGACTTCACCTTCTCCTTCTCCTTCTTCTACCTCTTCTGATTCACCCTCCAGACTTTACCTTCTCCTTCTCCATCTTCTGCTTCTTCTGATTCACCCTACAGACTTCACCTTCGCCTCCTCCTTTTTCTACTTCTTCTGATTCACCCTCCTGACTTCACCTTCTCCTTCTCCTTCTTCTACTTCTTCTGCTTCACCCTCCTGACTTCACCTTCTCCTTCTCCTTCTTCTGCTTCCTCTGATTCACCCTCCAGACTTCATCTTCTCCTTCTCCTTCTTCTACTTCTTCTGATTCACCCTCCAGACTTCACCTTCTCCTTCTCCTTCTTCTACTTCTTCTGATTCACCCTCCAGACTTCACCTTCTCCTTCTCCATCTTCTACTTCTTCTGATTCACCCTCCAGGCTTCACCTTCTCCTTCTCCTTCTTCTGCTTCTTCTGATTCACCCTCCTGACTTCACCTTCTCCTTCTCCTTTTTCTGTTTCTTCTGATTCACCCTCCAGACTTCACCTTCTCCTTCTCCTTCTTCTACTTCTTCTGCTTCACCCTCCTGACTTCACCGTCTCCTTCTCCTTCTTCTGCTTCCTCTGATTCACCCTCCAAACTTCACCTTCTACTTCTCCTTCTTCTACTTCTTCTGCTTCACCCTCCAGACTTCACCTTCTCCTTCTCCTTCTTCTGCTTCCTCTGATTCACCCTCCTGACTTCACCTTCTCCTTCTCCTTCTTCGACTTCTTCTGATTCACCCTCCAGACTTCACCTTCTCCTTCTCCTTCTTCCACTTCTTCTGATTCACCCTCCTGACTTCACCTTCTCCTTCTCCTTCTTCTACTTCTTCTGCTTCACCCTCCTGACTTCACCGTCTCCTTCTCCTTCTTCTGCTTCCTCTGATTCACCCTCCAGACTTCACCTTCTCCTTCTCCTTCTTCTACTTCTTCTGCTTCACCCTCCAGACTTCACCTTCTCCTTCTCCTTCTTCTACTTCTTCTGCTTCACCCTCCTGACTTCACCTTCTCCTTCTCCTTCTTCTGCTTCCTCTGATTCACCCTCCAGACTTCACCTTCTCCTTTTCCTTCTTGTGCTTCTTCTGTCTCACCCTCCTGACTTCACCTTCTCCTTCTCCTTCTTCTGCTTCTTCTGATTCACCCTCCAGACTTCACCTTCTCCTTCTCCTTCTTGTCCATCTTCTGATTCACCCTCCTGACTTTACCTTCTCCTTCTCCTTCTTCTACTTCTTCTGCTTCACCCTCCTGACTTCACCTTCTCCTTCTCCTTCTTCTGTGTCCTCTGATTCACCCTCCAGACTTCATCTTCTCCTTCTCCTTCTTCTACTTCTTCTGCTTCACCCTCCAGACTTCACTTTTCCTTCTCCTTCTTCTGCTTCTTCTGATTCACCCTCCAGACTTCACCTTCGCCTTCTCCTTCTTCTACTTCTTCTGATTCACCCTCCTGACTTCACCTTCTCCTTCTCCTTCTTCTACTTCTTCTGCTTCACCCTCCTGACTTCACCTTCTCCTTCTCCTTCTTCTGCTTCCTCTGATTCACCCTCCAGACTTCACCTTCTCCTTCTCCTTCTTCTGCTTGTTCTGTTTCACCCTCCAGACTTCACCTTCTCCTTCTCCTTCTTCTACTTCTTCTGATTCACCCTCCAGACTTCACCTTCTCCTTCTCCATCTTCTACTTCTTCTGATTCACCCTCCAGGCTTCACCTTCTCCTTCTCCTTCTTCTGCTTCTTCTGATTCACCCTCCTGACTTCACCTTCTCCTTCTCCTTCTTCTGCTTTTTCTGATTCACCCTCCAGACTTCACCTTCTCCTTCTCCTTCTTCTGCTTCCTCTGATTCACCCTCCAGACTTCAACTTCTCCTTCTCCTTCTTCTGCTTCTTCTGATTCACCCTCCAGACTTCACCTTCTCCTTCTCCTTCTTCTACTTCTTCTGATTCACCCTCCAGACTTCACCTTCTCCTTCTCCTTCTTCTGCTTCTTCTGATTCACCCTGCAGACTTCACCTTCGCCTTCTCCTTCTTCTACTTCTTCTGATTCACCCTCCAGACTTCACCTTCTCCTTCTCCTTCTTCTACTTCTTCTGCTTCACACTCCTGACTTCACCTTCTCCTTATCCTTCTTCTGCTTCTTCTGATTCACCCTCCACACTTCACCTTCTCCTTCTCCTTCTTCTTCTGCTTCTCCCTCCAGACTTCACCTTCTCCTTTTCCTTCTTCTGCTTCTTCTGATTCACCCTCCTGACTTCACCTTCTCCTTCTCCTTCTTCTGCTTCTTCTGATTCACCCTCCATACTTCACCATCTCCTTCTCCTTCTTCTACTTCTTCTGATTCACCCTCCTGACTTCACCTTCTCCTTCTCCTTCTTCTACTTCTTCTGATTCACCCTCCAGACTTCATCTTCTCCTTCTCCTTCTTCTGCTTCTTCTGATTCACCCTCCTGACTTCACCTTCTCCATCTCCGTCTTCTACTTCTTCTGATTCACCCTCCTGACTTCACCTTCTCCTTCTCCTTCTTCTACTTCTTCTGCTTCACCCTCCTGACTTCACCTTCTCCTTCTCCTTCTTCTGCTTCTTCTGATTCACCCTCCAGACTTCACCTTCTCCTTCTCCTTCTTCTCATTCTTCTGCTTCTCCCTCCAGACTTCACCTTCTCCTTCTCCTCCTTCTGTTTCTTCTGATTCACCCTCCTGACTTCACCTTCTCCTTCTCCTTCTTGTGCTTCTTCTGACTCACCCTCCTGACTTCACCTTCTCCTTCTCCTTTTTCTGCTTCTTCTGATTCACCCTCCAGACTTCACCTTCTCCGTCTCCTTCTTCTACTTCTTCTGATTCACCCTCCTGACTTTACCTTCTCCTTCTCCTTCTTCTACTTCTTCTGCTTCACCCTCCTGACTTCACCTTCTCCTTCTCCTTCTTCTGTGTCCTCTGATTCACCCTCCAGACTTCATCTTCTCCTTCTCCTTCTTCTACTGCTTCTGCTTCACCCTCCAGACTTCACCTTTTCCTTCTCCTTCTTCTGCTTCTTCTGATTCACCCTCCAGACTTCACCTTCGCCTTCTCCATCTTCTGCTTCCTCTGATTCACCCTCCAGACTTCACCTTCTCCTTCTCCTTCTTCTACGTCTTCTGATTCACCCTCCAGACTTCACCTTCTCCTTCTCCTTCTTCTGCTTCCTCTGATTCACCCTCCAGGCTTCACCTTCTCCTTCTCCTTCTTCTGCTTCTTCTGATTCACCCTCCAGACTTCACCTTCTCCTTCTCCTTCTTCTACCTCTTCTGATTCACCCTCCAGACTTTACCTTCTCCTTCTCCATCTTCTGCTTCTTCTGATTCACCCTCCAGTCTTCACCTGATGCACTATCAATTGCTACAAAAGACTGGAGATTGAGAAAGTAATAAACAGGCTTTTATTACCAAAGAACAGAGCATGCCTCTTGTGGTTGCCTGGTATCCAAAAGGGCCGGAGGCTTCTGAGCAGCGACCTTTATACCCAGCCATGAGGGTGGAGCCAGGGGCGGAGTCAGCTGAGGCATGCACAGACAAGTACAACAATATGCAAGAGTGAACAACAGTACTAACAGTGAACAACAATACTAACAACAGTGGTTTACCACATCACCTTCGCCTTCTCCTTCTTCTACTTCTTCTGATTCACCCTCCTGACTTCACCTTCTCCTTCTCCTTGTTCTACTTCTTCTGCTTCACCCTCCTGACTTCACCTTCTCCTTCTCCTTCTTCTGCTCCCTCTGATTCACCCTCCAGACTTCACCTTCTCCTTCTCCTTCTTCTGCTTCTTCTGATTCAACCTCCAGACTTCACCTTCTCCTTCTCCTTCTGCTACTTCTTCTGATTCACCCTCCAGACTTCACCTTCTCCTTCTCCATCTTCTACTTCTTCTGATTCACCCTCCAGGCTTCACCTTCTACTTCTCCTTCTTCTGCTTCTTCTGATTCACCCTCCAGACTTCACCTTCTCCTTCTCCTTCTTCTACATCTTCTGATTCACCCTCCAGACATCACCTTCTCCTTCTCCTTCTTCTACTTCTTCTGCTTCACCCTCCAGACTTCACCTTCTCCTTCTCCTTCTTCTACTTCTTCTGCTTCACCCTCCAGACTTCACCTTCTCCTTCTCCTTCTTCTACTTCTTCTGCTTCACCCTCCAGACTTCACCTTCTCCTTCTCCTTCTTCTACTTCTTCTGCTTCACCCTCCTGACTTCACCTTCTCCTTCTCCTTCTTCTGCTTCCTCTGATTCACCCTCCAGACTTCACCTTCTCCTTCTCCTTCTTCTACTTCTTCTGCTTCACCCTCCTTACTTCACGGTCTCCTTCTCCTTCTTCTGCTTCCTCTGATTCACCCTCCAGACTTCACCTTCTCCTTCTCCTTCTTCTACCTCTTGTGCTTCACCCTCCAGACTTCACCTTCTCCGTCTCCTTCTTCTACTTCTTCTGCTTCACCCTCCTGACTTCACCTTCTACTTCTCCTTCTTCTGCTTCCTCTGATTCACCCTCCAGACTTCACCTTCTCCTTCTCCTTCTTGTGCTTCTTCTGACTCACCCTCCTGACTTCACCTTCTCCTTCTCCTTCTTCTGCTTCCTCTGATTCACCCTCCAGACTTCACCTTCTCCTTCTCCTTCTTCTGCTTCTTCTGATTCACCCTCCAGACTTCACCTTCTCCTTCTCCTTCTTCTACCTCTTCTGATTCACCCTTCAGACTTTACCTTCTCCTTCTCCATCTTCTGCTTCTTCTGATACACCCTCCAGACTTCACCTTCGCCTTCTCCTTCTTCTACTTCTTCTGATTCACCCTCCTGACTTCACCTTCTCCTTCTCCTTCTTCTACTTCTTCTGCTTCACCCTCCTGACTTCACCTTCTCCTTCTCCTTCTTCTGCTTCCTCTGATTCACCCTCCAGACTTCATCTTCTCCTTCTCCTTCTTCTGCTTCTTCTGATTCACCCTCCAGACTTCACCTTCTCCTTTTCCTTCTTCTACTTCTTCTGATTCACCCTCCAGACTTCACCTTCTCCTTCTCCATCTTCTACTTCTTCTGATTCACCCTCCAGGCTTCACCTTCTCCTTCTCCTTCTTCTGCTTCTTCTGATTCACCTTCCTGACTTCACCTTCTCCTTCTCCTTTTTCTGCTTCTTCTGATTCACCCCCCAGACTTCACCTTCTCCTTCTCCTTCTTCTACTTCTTCTGATTCACCCTCCTGACTTCACCTTCCCCTTCTCCTTCTTCTACTTCTTCTGCTTCACCCTCCTGACTTCACCTTCTCCTTCTCCTTCTTCTATGTCCTCTGATTCACCCTCCAGACTTCACCTTCTCCTTCTCCTTCTTCTACTTCTTCTGCTTCACTCTCCAGACTTCACCTTTTCCTTCTCCTTCTTCTGCTTCTTCTGATTCACCCTCCAGACTTCACCTTCGCCTTCTCCTTCTTCTGCTTCCTCTGATTCACCCTCCAGACTTCACCTTCTGCTTCTCCTTCTTCTACTTCTTCTGATTCACCCTCCAGACTTCACCTTCTCCTTCTCCTTCTTCTGCTTCCTCTGTTTCACCCTCCAGACTTCAACTTCTCCTTCTCCTTCTTCTGCTTCTTCTGATTCACCCTCCAGACTTCACCTTCTCCTTCTCCTTCTTCTACTTCTTCTGATTCACCCCCCAGACTTCACCTTCTCCTTCTCCTTCTTCTGCTTCTTCTGATTCACCCTCCAGACTTCACCTTCGCCTTCTCCTTCTTCTACTTCTTCTGATTCACCCTCCAGACTTCACCTTCTCCTTCTCCTTCTTCTACTTCTTCTGCTTCACACTCCTGACTTCACATTCTCCTTCTCCTTCTTCTGCTTCTTCTGATTCACCCTCCAGACTTCACCTTCTCCTTCTCCTTCTTCTACTTCTTCTGCTTCTCCCTCCAGACTTCACCTTCTCCTTCTCCTTCTTCTGCTTCTTCTGATTCACCCTCATGACTTCACCTTCTCCTTCTGCTTCTTCTGCTTATTCTGATTCACCCTCCATACTTCACCTTCTCCTTCTCCTTCTTCTACTTCTTCTGATTCACCCTCCTGACTTCACCTTCTCCTTCTTCTACTTCTTCTGATTCACCCTCCAGACTTCACCTTCTCCTTCTCCTTCTTCTGCTTCTTCTGATTCACCCTCCTGACTTCTCCTTCTCCTTCTCCTTCTTCTACTTCTTCTGATTCACCCTCCTGACTTCACCTTCTCCTTCTCCTTCTTCTACTTCTTCTGCTGCACCCTACTGACTTCACCTTCTCCTTCTCCTTCTTCTGCTTCTTCTGATTCACCCTCCAGACTTCACCTTCTCCTTCTCCTTCTTCTACTTCTTCTGCTTCTCCCTCCAGACTTCACCTTCTCCTTCTCCTTCTTCTGCTTCTTCTGACTCACCCTCCTGACTTCACCTTCTCCTTCTCCTTCTTCTGCTTCTTCTGATTCACCCTCCAGACTTCACCTTCTCCTTCTCCTTCTTCTACTTCTTCTGATTCACCCACCTGACTTTACCTTCTCCTTCTCCTTCTTCTCCTTCTTCTGCTTCACCCTCCTGACTTCACCTTCTCCTTCTCCTTCTTCTGTGTCCTCTGATTCACCCTCCAGACTTCATCTTCTCCTTCTCCTTCTTCTACCTCTACTGATTCACCCTCCAGACTTTACCTTCTCCTTCTCCATCTTCTGCTTCTTCTGATTCACCCTCCAGACTTCACCTTCGCCTTCTCCATCTTCTACTTCTTCTGATTCACCCTCCTGACTTCACCTTCTCCTTCTCCTTCTTCTACTTCTTCTGCTTCACCCTCCAGACTTCACCTTCTCCGTCTCCTTCTTCTACTTCTTCTGCTTCACCCTCCTGACTTCACCTTCTACTTCTCCTTCTTCTGCTTCCTCTGATTCACCCTCCAGACTTCACCTTCTCCTTCTCCTTCTTGTGCTTCTTCTGACTCACCCTCCTGACTTCACCTTCTCCTTCTCCTTCTTCTACTTCTTCTGATTCACCCTCCAGACTTCATCTTCTCCTTCTCCTTCTTCTGCTTCCTCTGATTCACCCTCCAGGCTTCACCTTCTCCTTCTCCATCTTCTGCTTCTTTTGATTCACCCTCCAGACTTCACCTTCTCCTTCTCCTTCTTCTACCTCTTCTGATTCACCCTCCAGACTTTACCTTCTCCTTCTCCATCTTCTGCTTCTTCTGATTCACCCTACAGACTTCACCTTCGCCTCCTCCTTTTTCTACTTCTTCTGATTCACCCTCCTGACTTCACCTTCTCCTTCTCCTTCTTCTACTTCTTCTGCTTCACCCTCCTGACTTCACCTTCTCCTTCTCCTTCTTCTGCTTCCTCTGATTCACCCTCCAGACTTCATCTTCTCCTTCTCCTTCTTCTACTTCTTCTGATTCACCCTCCAGACTTCACCTTCTCCTTCTCCTTCTTCTACTTCTTCTGATTCACCCTCCAGACTTCACCTTCTCCTTCTCCATCTTCTACTTCTTCTGATTCACCCTCCAGGCTTCACCTTCTCCTTCTCCTTCTTCTGCTTCTTCTGATTCACCCTCCTGACTTCACCTTCTCCTTCTCCTTTTTCTGTTTCTTCTGATTCACCCTCCAGACTTCACCTTCTCCTTCTCCTTCTTCTACTTCTTCTGCTTCACCCTCCTGACTTCACCGTCTCCTTCTCCTTCTTCTGCTTCCTCTGATTCACCCTCCAAACTTCACCTTCTACTTCTCCTTCTTCTACTTCTTCTGCTTCACCCTCCAGACTTCACCTTCTCCTTCTCCTTCTTCTACTTCTTCTGCTTCACCCTCCTGACTTCACCTTCTCCTTCTCCTTCTTCTGCTTCCTCTGATTCACCCTCCAGACTTCACCTTCTCCTTTTCCTTCTTGTGCTTCTTCTGTCTCACCCTCCTGACTTCACCTTCTCCTTCTCCTTCTTCTGCTTCTTCTGATTCACCCTCCAGACTTCACCTTCTCCTTCTCCTTCTTGTCCATCTTCTGATTCACCCTCCTGACTTTACCTTCTCCTTCTCCTTCTTCTACTTCTTCTGCTTCACCCTCCTGACTTCACCTTCTCCTTCTCCTTCTTCTGTGTCCTCTGATTCACCCTCCAGACTTCATCTTCTCCTTCTCCTTCTTCTACTTCTTCTGCTTCACCCTCCAGACTTCACTTTTCCTTCTCCTTCTTCTGCTTCTTCTGATTCACCCTCCTGACTTCACCTTCTCCTTCTCCTTCTTCTGCTTCTTCTGATTCAACCTTCCATACTTCACCTTCTCCTTCTCCTTCTTCTACTTCTTCTGATTCACCCTCCTGACTTCACATTCTCCTTCTCCTTCTTCTACTTCTTCTGATTCACCCTTCAAACTTCACCTTCTCCTTCTCCTTCTTCTGCTTCTTCTGATTCACCCTCCTGACTTCACCTTCTCCTTCTCCTTCTTCTACTTCTTCTGATTCACCCTCCTGACTTCACCTTCTCCTTCATCTTCTTCTACTTCTTCTGCTTCACCCTCCTGACTTCACCTTCTCCTTCTCCTTCTTCTGCTTCTTCTGATTCACCCTCCAGACTTCACCTTCTCCTGCTCCTTCTTCTGCTTCTTCTGATTCACCCTCCTGACTTCACCTTCTACTTCTCCTTCTTCTGCTTTTTCTGATTCACCCTCCATACTTCACCTTCTCCTTCTCCTTCTTCTACTTCTTCTGATTCACCCTCCTGACTTCACCTTCTCCTTCCCCTTCTTCTACTTCTTCTGATTCACCCTCCTGACTTCACCTTCTCCTTCTCCTTCTTCTGCTTCCTCTGATTCACCCTACAGACTTCACCTTCTCCTTCTCCTTCTTCTACTTCTTCTGCTTCACCCTCCAGACTTCACCTTCTCCTTCTCCTTCTTCTGCTTCTTCTGATTCACCCTCCAGACTTCACCTTCGCCTTCTCCTTCTTCTGCTTCCTCTGATTCACCCTCCAGACTTCACCTTCTCCTTCTCCTTCTTCTACTTCTTCTGATTCATCCTCCAGACTTCACCTTCTCCTTCTCCTTCTTCTACTTCTTCTGATTCACCCTCCAGACTTCACATTCTCCTTCTCCTTCTTCTGCTTCTTCTGATTCACCCTCCTGACTTCACCTTCCCCTTCTCCTTCTTCTACTTCTTCTGATTCACCCTCCTGACTTCACCTTCTCCTTCTCCTTCTTCTATTTCTTCTGCTTCACCCTCCTGACTTCGCCTTCTCCTTCTCCTTCTTCTGCTTCTTCTGATTCACCCTCCAGACTTCACCTTCTCCTTCTCCTTCTTCTACTTCTTCTGCTTTTCCCTCCAGACTTCACCTTCTCTTCACCTTCTTCTGCTTCTTCTGATTCACCCTCCAGACTTCACCTTCTCCTTCTCCTTCTTCTACTTCTTCTGATTCACCCTCCAGACTTCACCTTCTCCTTCTCCTTCTTCTGCTTCTTCTGATTCACCCTCCAGACTTCACCTTCTCCTTCTCCTTCTTCTACTTCTTCTGATTCACCCTCCAGACTTCACCTTCTCCTTCTCCTTCTTCTACTTCTTCTGATTCACCCTCCTGAATTCACATTCCCCTCCTCCTTCTTCTACTTCTTCTGCTTCTCCCTCCAGACTTCACCTTCTCCTTCTCCTTCTTCTACTTCTTCTGATTCACCCTCCAGACTTCACCTTCTCCTTCTCCTTCTTCTGCTTCTTCTGATTCACCCTCCAGACTTCAACTTCTCCTTCTCCTTCTTCTGCTTCTTCTGATTCACCCTCCAGACTTCACCTTCTCCTTCTCCTTCTTCTACATCTTCTGATTCACCCTCCAGACATCACCTTCTCCTTCTCCTTCTTCTGCTTCTTCTGATTCACCCTAATGACTTCACCTTCTCCTTCTGCTTCTTCTGCTTCTTCTGCTTCACCCTCCTGACTTCACCTTCTCCTTCTCCTTCTTCTCCTTCTTCTGATTCACCCTCCAGACTTCACCTTCTCCTTCTCCTTCTTCTGCTTCCTCTGATTCACCCTCCTGACTTCACCTTCTCCTTCTCCTTCTTCTACTTCTTCTGATTCACCCTCCTGACTTCACCTTCCCCTTCTCCTTCTTCTGCTTCTTCTGATTCACCCTCCAGACTTCACCTTCTCCTTCTCCTTTTTCTGATTCACACTCCAGACTTCACCTTCTCCTTCTCCTTCTTCTGCTTCTTCTGATTCACCCTCCAGACTTCACCTTCTCCTTCTCCTTCTTCTGCTTCTTCTGATTCACCCTGCAGACTTCACCATCTCCTTCTCCTTCTTCTGCTTCTTCTGATTCACCCTCCAGACTTCACCTTCTCCTTCTCCTTCTTCTACTTCTTCTGATTCACCCTCCAGACTTCAACTTCTCCTTCTCCTTCTTCTACTTCTTCTGATTCACCCTCCAGACTTCACCTTCTCCTTCTCCTTCTTCTGCTTCCTCTGATTCACCCTCCTGACTTCACCTTCTCCTTCTCCTTCTTCGACTTCTTCTGATTCACCCTCCAGACTTCACCTTCTCCTTCTCCTTCTTCCACTTCTTCTGATTCACCCTCCTGACTTCACCTTCTCCTTCTCCTTCTTCTACTTCTTCTGCTTCACCCTCCTGACTTCACCGTCTCCTTCTCCTTCTTCTGCTTCCTCTGATTCACCCTCCAGACTTCACCTTCTCCTTCTCCTTCTTCTACTTCTTCTGCTTCACCCTCCAGACTTCACCTTCTCCTTCTCCTTCTTCTACTTCTTCTGCTTCACCCTCCTGACTTCACCTTCTCCTTCTCCTTCTTCTGCTTCCTCTGATTCACCCTCCAGACTTCACCTTCTCCTTTTCCTTCTTGTGCTTCTTCTGTCTCACCCTCCTGACTTCACCTTCTCCTTCTCCTTCTTCTGCTTCTTCTGATTCACCCTCCAGACTTCACCTTCTCCTTCTCCTTCTTGTCCATCTTCTGATTCACCCTCCTGACTTTACCTTCTCCTTCTCCTTCTTCTACTTCTTCTGCTTCACCCTCCTGACTTCACCTTCTCCTTCTCCTTCTTCTGTGTCCTCTGATTCACCCTCCAGACTTCATCTTCTCCTTCTCCTTCTTCTACTTCTTCTGCTTCACCCTCCAGACTTCACTTTTCCTTCTCCTTCTTCTGCTTCTTCTGATTCACCCTCCAGACTTCACCTTCGCCTTCTCCTTCTTCTACTTCTTCTGATTCACCCTCCTGACTTCACCTTCTCCTTCTCCTTCTTCTACTTCTTCTGCTTCACCCTCCTGACTTCACCTTCTCCTTCTCCTTCTTCTGCTTCCTCTGATTCACCCTCCAGACTTCACCTTCTCCTTCTCCTTCTTCTGCTTGTTCTGTTTCACCCTCCAGACTTCACCTTCTCCTTCTCCTTCTTCTACTTCTTCTGATTCACCCTCCAGACTTCACCTTCTCCTTCTCCATCTTCTACTTCTTCTGATTCACCCTCCAGGCTTCACCTTCTCCTTCTCCTTCTTCTGCTTCTTCTGATTCACCCTCCTGACTTCACCTTCTCCTTCTCCTTCTTCTGCTTTTTCTGATTCACCCTCCAGACTTCACCTTCTCCTTCTCCTTCTTCTGCTTCCTCTGATTCACCCTCCAGACTTCAACTTCTCCTTCTCCTTCTTCTGCTTCTTCTGATTCACCCTCCAGACTTCACCTTCTCCTTCTCCTTCTTCTACTTCTTCTGATTCACCCTCCAGACTTCACCTTCTCCTTCTCCTTCTTCTGCTTCTTCTGATTCACCCTGCAGACTTCACCTTCGCCTTCTCCTTCTTCTACTTCTTCTGATTCACCCTCCAGACTTCACCTTCTCCTTCTCCTTCTTCTACTTCTTCTGCTTCACACTCCTGACTTCACCTTCTCCTTATCCTTCTTCTGCTTCTTCTGATTCACCCTCCACACTTCACCTTCTCCTTCTCCTTCTTCTTCTGCTTCTCCCTCCAGACTTCACCTTCTCCTTTTCCTTCTTCTGCTTCTTCTGATTCACCCTCCTGACTTCACCTTCTCCTTCTCCTTCTTCTGCTTCTTCTGATTCACCCTCCATACTTCACCATCTCCTTCTCCTTCTTCTACTTCTTCTGATTCACCCTCCTGACTTCACCTTCTCCTTCTCCTTCTTCTACTTCTTCTGATTCACCCTCCAGACTTCATCTTCTCCTTCTCCTTCTTCTGCTTCTTCTGATTCACCCTCCTGACTTCACCTTCTCCATCTCCGTCTTCTACTTCTTCTGATTCACCCTCCTGACTTCACCTTCTCCTTCTCCTTCTTCTACTTCTTCTGCTTCACCCTCCTGACTTCACCTTCTCCTTCTCCTTCTTCTGCTTCTTCTGATTCACCCTCCAGACTTCACCTTCTCCTTCTCCTTCTTCTCATTCTTCTGCTTCTCCCTCCAGACTTCACCTTCTCCTTCTCCTCCTTCTGTTTCTTCTGATTCACCCTCCTGACTTCACCTTCTCCTTCTCCTTCTTGTGCTTCTTCTGACTCACCCTCCTGACTTCACCTTCTCCTTCTCCTTTTTCTGCTTCTTCTGATTCACCCTCCAGACTTCACCTTCTCCGTCTCCTTCTTCTACTTCTTCTGATTCACCCTCCTGACTTTACCTTCTCCTTCTCCTTCTTCTACTTCTTCTGCTTCACCCTCCTGACTTCACCTTCTCCTTCTCCTTCTTCTGTGTCCTCTGATTCACCCTCCAGACTTCATCTTCTCCTTCTCCTTCTTCTACTGCTTCTGCTTCACCCTCCAGACTTCACCTTTTCCTTCTCCTTCTTCTGCTTCTTCTGATTCACCCTCCAGACTTCACCTTCGCCTTCTCCATCTTCTGCTTCCTCTGATTCACCCTCCAGACTTCACCTTCTCCTTCTCCTTCTTCTACGTCTTCTGATTCACCCTCCAGACTTCACCTTCTCCTTCTCCTTCTTCTGCTTCCTCTGATTCACCCTCCAGGCTTCACCTTCTCCTTCTCCTTCTTCTGCTTCTTCTGATTCACCCTCCAGACTTCACCTTCTCCTTCTCCTTCTTCTACCTCTTCTGATTCACCCTCCAGACTTTACCTTCTCCTTCTCCATCTTCTGCTTCTTCTGATTCACCCTCCAGTCTTCACCTGATGCACTATCAATTGCTACAAAAGACTGGAGATTGAGAAAGTAATAAACAGGCTTTTATTACCAAAGAACAGAGCATGCCTCTTGTGGTTGCCTGGTATCCAAAAGGGCCGGAGGCTTCTGAGCAGCGACCTTTATACCCAGCCATGAGGGTGGAGCCAGGGGCGGAGTCAGCTGAGGCATGCACAGACAAGTACAACAATATGCAAGAGTGAACAACAGTACTAACAGTGAACAACAATACTAACAACAGTGGTTTACCACATCACCTTCGCCTTCTCCTTCTTCTACTTCTTCTGATTCACCCTCCTGACTTCACCTTCTCCTTCTCCTTGTTCTACTTCTTCTGCTTCACCCTCCTGACTTCACCTTCTCCTTCTCCTTCTTCTGCTCCCTCTGATTCACCCTCCAGACTTCACCTTCTCCTTCTCCTTCTTCTGCTTCTTCTGATTCAACCTCCAGACTTCACCTTCTCCTTCTCCTTCTGCTACTTCTTCTGATTCACCCTCCAGACTTCACCTTCTCCTTCTCCATCTTCTACTTCTTCTGATTCACCCTCCAGGCTTCACCTTCTACTTCTCCTTCTTCTGCTTCTTCTGATTCACCCTCCAGACTTCACCTTCTCCTTCTCCTTCTTCTACATCTTCTGATTCACCCTCCAGACATCACCTTCTCCTTCTCCTTCTTCTACTTCTTCTGCTTCACCCTCCAGACTTCACCTTCTCCTTCTCCTTCTTCTACTTCTTCTGCTTCACCCTCCAGACTTCACCTTCTCCTTCTCCTTCTTCTACTTCTTCTGCTTCACCCTCCTGACTTCACCTTCTCCTTCTCCTTCTTCTGCTTCCTCTGATTCACCCTCCAGACTTCACCTTCTCCTTCTCCTTCTTCTACTTCTTCTGCTTCACCCTCCTTACTTCACGGTCTCCTTCTCCTTCTTCTGCTTCCTCTGATTCACCCTCCAGACTTCACCTTCTCCTTCTCCTTCTTCTACCTCTTGTGCTTCACCCTCCAGACTTCACCTTCTCCGTCTCCTTCTTCTACTTCTTCTGCTTCACCCTCCTGACTTCACCTTCTACTTCTCCTTCTTCTGCTTCCTCTGATTCACCCTCCAGACTTCACCTTCTCCTTCTCCTTCTTGTGCTTCTTCTGACTCACCCTCCTGACTTCACCTTCTCCTTCTCCTTCTTCTGCTTCCTCTGATTCACCCTCCAGACTTCACCTTCTCCTTCTCCTTCTTCTGCTTCTTCTGATTCACCCTCCAGACTTCACCTTCTCCTTCTCCTTCTTCTACCTCTTCTGATTCACCCTTCAGACTTTACCTTCTCCTTCTCCATCTTCTGCTTCTTCTGATACACCCTCCAGACTTCACCTTCGCCTTCTCCTTCTTCTACTTCTTCTGATTCACCCTCCTGACTTCACCTTCTCCTTCTCCTTCTTCTACTTCTTCTGCTTCACCCTCCTGACTTCACCTTCTCCTTCTCCTTCTTCTGCTTCCTCTGATTCACCCTCCAGACTTCATCTTCTCCTTCTCCTTCTTCTGCTTCTTCTGATTCACCCTCCAGACTTCACCTTCTCCTTTTCCTTCTTCTACTTCTTCTGATTCACCCTCCAGACTTCACCTTCTCCTTCTCCATCTTCTACTTCTTCTGATTCACCCTCCAGGCTTCACCTTCTCCTTCTCCTTCTTCTGCTTCTTCTGATTCACCTTCCTGACTTCACCTTCTCCTTCTCCTTTTTCTGCTTCTTCTGATTCACCCCCCAGACTTCACCTTCTCCTTCTCCTTCTTCTACTTCTTCTGATTCACCCTCCTGACTTCACCTTCCCCTTCTCCTTCTTCTACTTCTTCTGCTTCACCCTCCTGACTTCACCTTCTCCTTCTCCTTCTTCTATGTCCTCTGATTCACCCTCCAGACTTCACCTTCTCCTTCTCCTTCTTCTACTTCTTCTGCTTCACTCTCCAGACTTCACCTTTTCCTTCTCCTTCTTCTGCTTCTTCTGATTCACCCTCCAGACTTCACCTTCGCCTTCTCCTTCTTCTGCTTCCTCTGATTCACCCTCCAGACTTCACCTTCTCCTTCTCCTTCTTCTACTTCTTCTGATTCACCCTCCAGACTTCACCTTCTCCTTCTCCTTCTTCTGCTTCCTCTGTTTCACCCTCCAGACTTCAACTTCTCCTTCTCCTTCTTCTGCTTCTTCTGATTCACCCTCCAGACTTCACCTTCTCCTTCTCCTTCTTCTACTTCTTCTGATTCACCCCCCAGACTTCACCTTCTCCTTCTCCTTCTTCTGCTTCTTCTGATTCACCTTCCAGACTTCACCTTCCCCTTCTCCTTCTTCTACTTCTTCTGATTCACGCTCCAGACTTCACCTTCTCCTTCTCCTTCTTCTACTTCTTCTGATTCACCCCCCAGACTTCACCTTCTCCTTCTCCTTCTTCTGCTTCTTCTGATTCACCTTCCAGACTTCACCTTCTCCTTCTCCTTCTTCTACTTCTTCTGCTTCACACTCCTGACTTCACCTTCTCCTTCTCCTTCTTCTGCTTCTTCTGATTCACCCTCCAGACTTCACCTTCTCCTTCTCCTTCTTCTACTTCTTCTGCTTCTCCCTCCAGACTTCACCTTCTCCTTCTCCTTCTTCTGCTTCTTCTGATTCACCCTCATGACTTCACCTTCTCCTTCTGCTTCTTCTGCTTCTTCTGATTCACACTCCAGACTTCACCTTCTCCTTCTCCTTCTTCTGCTTCTTCTGATTCACCCTCCAGACTTCACCTTCTCCTTCTCCTTCTTCTGCTTCTTCTGATTCACCCTCCAGACTTCACCTTCTGCTGCTCCTTCTTCTGCTTCTTCTGATTCACCATCCAGACTTCACCATCTCCTTCTCCTTCCTCTGCTTCTTCTGATTCACTCTCCAGACTTCACCTTCTCCTTCTCCTTCTTCTAATTCTTCTGATTCACCCTCCAGACTTCACCTTCTCCTTCTCCTTCTTCTACTTCTTCTGATTCACCCTCCAGACTTCACCTTCTCCTTCTCCTTCTTCTGCTTCCTCTGATTCACCCTCCTGACTTCACCTTCTCCTTCTCCTTCATCGACTTCTTCTGATTCACCCTCCAGACTTCACCTTCTCCTTCTCCTTCTTCTACTTCTTCTGATTCACCCTCCTGACTTCACCTTCTCCTTCTCCTTCTTCTACTTCTTCTGCTTCACCCTCCTTACTTCACGGTCTCCTTCTCCTTCTTCTGCTTCCTCTGATTCACCCTCCAGACTTCACCTTCTCCTTCTCCTTCTTCTACTTCTTCTGCTTCACCCTCCAGACTTCACCTTCTCCGTCTCCTTTTTCTACTTCCTCTGCTTCACCCTCCTGACTTCTCCTTCTCCTTCTCCTTCTTCTGCTTCCTCTGATTCACCCTCCAGACTTCACCTTCTCCTTCTCCTTCTTGTGCTTCTTCTGACTCACCCTCCTGACTTCACCTTCTCCTTCTCCTTCTTCTGCTTCCTCTGATTCACCCTCCAGACTTCACCTTCTCCTTCTCCTTCTTCTACTTCTTTTGATTCACCCTCCAGACTTCATCTTCTCCTTCTCCTTCTTCTGCTTCCTCTGATTCACCCTCCAGGCTTCACCTTCTCCTTCTCCATCTTCTGCTTCTTCTGATTCACCCTCCAGACTTCACCTTCTCCTTCTCCTTCTTCTACTTCTTCTGATTCACCCTCCTGACTTCACCTTCTCCTTCTCCTTCTTCTACTTCTTCTGCTTCACCCTCCTGACTTCACCTTCTCCTTCTTCTGCTTCCTCTGATTCACCCTCCAGTCTTCATCTTCTCCTTCTCCTTCTTCTGCTTCTTCTGATTCACCCTCCAGACTTCACCTTCTCCTTCTCCTTCTTCTACTTCTTCTGATTCACCCTCCAGACTTCACCTTCTTCTTCTCCATCTTCTACTTCTTCTGATTCACCCTCCATGCTTCACCTTCTCCTTATCCTTTTCTGCTTCTTCTGATTCACCCTCCTGACTTCACCTTCTCCTTCTCCTTTTTCTGTTTCTTCTGATTCACCCTCCAGACTTCACCTTCTCCTTCTCCTTCTTCTACTTCTTCTGATTCACCCTCCTGACTTCACCTTCTCCTTCTCCTTCTTCTACTTCTTCTGCTCCACCCTCCTGACTTCACCTTCTCCTTCTCCTTCTTCTATGTCCTCTGATTCACCCTCCAGACTTCACCTTCTCCTTCTCCTTCTTCTACTTCTTCTGCTTCACTCTCCAGACTTCACCTTTTCCTTCTCCTTCTTCTGCTTCTTCTGATTCACCCTCCAGACTTCACCTTCGCCTTCTCCTTCTTCTGCTTCCTCTGATTCACCCTCCAGACTTCAACTTCTCCTTCTCCTTCTTCTACTTCTTCTGATTCACCCTCCAGACTTCACCTTCTCCTTCTCCTTCTTCTGCTTCCTCTGTTTCACCCTCCAGACTTCAACTTCTCCTTCTCCTTCTTCTGCTTCTTCTGATTCACCCTCCAGACTTCACCTTCTCCTTCTCCTTCTTCTACTTCTTCTGATTCACCCCCCAGACTTCACCTTCTCCTTCTCCTTCTTCTGCTTCTTCTGATTCACCCTCCAGACTTCACCTTCGCCTTCTCCTTCTTCTACTTCTTCTGATTCACCCTCCAGACTTCACCTTCTCCTTCTCCTTCTTCTACTTCTTCTGCTTCACACTCCTGACTTCACATTCTCCTTCTCCTTCTTCTGCTTCTTCTGATTCACCCTCCAGACTTCACCTTCTCCTTCTCCTTCTTCTACTTCTTCTGCTTCTCCCTCCAGACTTCACCTTCTCCTTCTCCTTCTTCTGCTTCTTCTGATTCACCCTCATGACTTCACCTTCTCCTTCTGCTTCTTCTTCTTCTTCTGATTCACCCTCCATACTTCACCTTCTCCTTCTCCTTCTTCTACTTCTTCTGATTCACCCTCCTGACTTCACCTTCTCCTCCTCCTTCTTCTACTTCTTCTGATTCACCCTCCAGACTTCACCTTCTCCTTCTCCTTCTTCTGCTTCTTCTGATTCACCCTCCTGACTTCTCCTTCTCCTTCTCCTTCTTCTACTTCTTCTGATTCACCCTCCTGACTTCACCTTCTCCTTCTCCTTCTTCTACTTCTTCTGCTTCACCCTACTGACTTCACCTTCTCCTTCTCCTTCTTCTGCTTCTTCTGATTCACCCTCCAGACTTCACCTTCTCCTTCTCCTTCTTCTACTTCTTCTGCTTCTCCCTCCAGACTTCACCTTCTCCTTCTCCTTCTTCTGCTTCTTCTGACTCACCCTCCTGACTTCACCTTCTCCTTCTCCTTCTTCTGCTTCTTCTGATTCACCCTCCAGACTTCACCTTCTCCTTCTCCTTCTTCTACTTCTTCTGATTCACCCACCTGACTTTACATTCTCCTTCTCCTTCTTCTCCTTCTTCTGCTTCACCCTCCTGACTTCACCTTCTCCTTCTCCTTCTTCTGTGTCCTCTGATTCACCCTCCAGACTTCATCTTCTCCTTCTCCTTCTTCTACCTCTACTGATTCACCCTCCAGACTTTACCTTCTCCTTCTCCATCTTCTGCTTCTTCTGATTCACCCTCCAGACTTCACCTTCGCCTTCTCCATCTTCTACTTCTTCTGATTCACCCTCCTGACTTCACCTTCTCCTTCTCCTTCTTCTAATTCTTCTGCTTCACCCTCCAGACTTCACCTTCTCCGTCTCCTTCTTCTACTTCTTCTGCTTCACCCTCCTGACTTCACCTTCTACTTCTCCTTCTTCTGCTTCCTCTGATTCACCCTCCAGACTTCACCTTCTCCTTCTCCTTCTTGTGCTTCTTCTGACTCACCCTCCTGACTTCACCTTCTCCTTCTCCTTCTTCTGCTTCCTCTGATTCACCCTCCAGACTTCACCTTCTCCTTCTCCTTCTTCTACTTCTTCTGATTCACCCTCCAGACTTCATCTTCTCCTTCTCCTTCTTCTGCTTCCTCTGATTCACCCTCCAGGCTTCACCTTCTCCTTCTCCATCTTCTGCTTCTTCTGATTCACCCTCCAGACTTCACCTTCTCCTTCTCCTTCTTCTACCTCTTCTGATTCACCCTCCAGACTTTACCTTCTCCTTCTCCATCTTCTGCTTCTTCTGATTCACCCTCCAGACTTCACCTTCGCCTCCTCCTTTTTCTACTTCTTCTGATTCACCCTCCTGACTTCAGCTTCTCCTTCTCCTTCTTCTACTTCTTCTGCTTCACCCTCCTGACTTCACCTTCTCCTTCTCCTTCTTCTGCTTCCTCTGATTCACCCTCCATACTTCATCTTCTCCTTCTCCTTCTTCTGCTTCTTCTGATTCACCCTCCAGACTTCACCTTCTCCTTCTCCTTCTTCTACTTCTTCTGATTCACCCTCCAGACTTCACCTTCTCCTTCTCCATCTTCTACTTCTTCTGATTCACCCTCCAGGCTTCACCTTCTCCTTCTCCTTCTTCTGTTTCTTCTGATTCACCCTCCAGACTTCACCTTCTCCTTCTCCTTCTTCTACTTCTTCTGCTTCACCCTCCTGACTTCACCGTCTCCTTCTCCTTCTTCTGCTTCCTCTGATTCACCCTCCAAACTTCACCTTCTCCTTCTCCTTCTTCTACTTCTTCTGCTTCACCCTCCAGACTTCACCTTCTCCTTCTCCTTCTTCTACTTCTTCTGCTTCACCCTCCTGACTTCACCTTCTCCTTCTCCTTCTTCTGCTTCCTCTGATTCACCCTCCAGACTTCACCTTCTCCTTTTCCTTCTTGTGCTTCTTCTGTCTCACCCTCCTGACTTCACCTTCTCCTTCTCCTTCTTCTGCTTCTTCTGATTCACCCTCCAGACTTCACCTTCTCCTTCTCCTTCTTGTCCATCTTCTGATTCACCCTCCTGACTTTACCTTCTCCTTCTCCTTCTTCTACTTCTTCTGCTTCACCCTCCTGACTTCACCTTCTCCTTCTCCTTCTTCTGTGTCCTCTGATTCACCCTCCAGACTTCATCTTCTCCTTCTCCTTCTTCTACTTCTTCTGCTTCACCCTCCAGACTTCACTTTTCCTTCTCCTTCTTCTGCTTCTTCTGATTCACCCTCCTGACTTCACCTTCTCCTTCTCCTTCTTCTGCTTCTTCTGATTCAACCTTCCATACTTCACCTTCTCCTTCTCCTTCTTCTACTTCTTCTGATTCACCCTCCTGACTTCACATTCTCCTTCTCCTTCTTCTACTTCTTCTGATTCACCCTCCAAACTTCACCTTCTCCTTCTCCTTCTTCTGCTTCTTCTGATTCACCCTCCTGACTTCACCTTCTCCTTCTCCTTCTTCTACTTCTTCTGATTCACCCTCCTGACTTCACCTTCTCCTTCATCTTCTTCTACTTCTTCTGCTTCACCCTCCTGACTTCACCTTCTCCTTCTCCTTCTTCTGCTTCTTCTGATTCACCCTCCAGACTTCACCTTCTCCTGCTCCTTCTTCTGCTTCTTCTGATTCACCCTCCTGACTTCACCTTCTACTTCTCCTTCTTCTGCTTCTTCTGATTCACCCTCCATACTTCACCTTCTCCTTCTCCTTCTTCTACTTCTTCTGATTCACCCTCCTGACTTCACCTTCTCCTTCTCCTTCTTCTACTTCTTCTGATTCACCCTCCTGACTTCACCTTCTCCTTCTCCTTCTTCTGCTTCCTCTGATTCACCCTACAGACTTCACCTTCTCCTTCTCCTTCTTCTACTTCTTCTGCTTCACCCTCCAGACTTCACCTTCTCCTTCTTCTGCTTCTTCTGATTCACCCTCCAGACTTCACCTTCGCCTTCTCCTTCTTCTGCTTCCTCTGATTCACCCTCCAGACTTCACCTTCTCCTTCTCCTTCTTCTACTTCTTCTGATTCATCCTCCAGACTTCACCTTCTCCTTCTCCTTCTTCTACTTCTTCTGATTCACCCTCCAGACTTCACATTCTCCTTCTCCTTCTTCTGCTTCTTCTGATTCACCCTCCTGACTTCACCTTCCCCTTCTCCTTCTTCTACTTCTTCTGATTCACCCTCCTGACTTCACCTTCTCCTTCTCCTTCTTCTATTTCTTCTGCTTCACCCTCCTGACTTCGCCTTCTCCTTCTCCTTCTTCTGCTTCTTCTGATTCACCCTCCAGACTTCACCTTCTCCTTCTCCTTCTTCTACTTCTTCTGCTTTTCCCTCCAGACTTCACCTTCTCTTCACCTTCTTCTGCTTCTTCTGATTCACCCTCCAGACTTCACCTTCTCCTTCTCCTTCTTCTACTTCTTCTGATTCACCCTCCAGACTTCACCTTCTCCTTCTCCTTCTTCTGCTTCTTCTGATTCACCCTCCAGACTTCACCTTCTCCTTCTCCTTCTTCTACTTCTTCTGATTCACCCTCCAGACTTCACCTTCTCCTTCTCCTTCTTCTACTTCTTCTGATTCACCCTCCTGAATTCACATTCGCCTCCTCCTTCTTCTACTTCTTCTGCTTCTCCCTCCAGACTTCACCTTCTCCTTCTCCTTCTTCTACTTCTTCTGATTCACCCTCCAGACTTCACCTTCTCCTTCTCCTTCTTCTGCTTCTTCTGATTCACCCTCCAGACTTCAACTTCTCCTTCTCCTTCTTCTGCTTCTTCTGATTCACCCTCCAGACTTCACCTTCTCCTTCTCCTTCTTCTACATCTTCTGATTCACCCTCCAGACATCACCTTCTCCTTCTCCTTCTTCTGCTTCTTCTGATTCACCCTAATGACTTCACCTTCTCCTTCTGCTTCTTCTGCTTCTTCTGCTTCACCCTCCTGACTTCACCTTCTCCTTCTCCTTCTTCTCCTTCTTCTGATTCACCCTCCAGACTTCACCTTCTCCTTCTCCTTCTTCTGCTTCCTCTGATTCACCCTCCTGACTTCACCTTCTCCTTCTCCTTCTTCTACTTCTTCTGATTCACCCTCCTGACTTCACCTTCCCCTTCTCCTTCTTCTGCTTCTTCTGATTCACCCTCCAGACTTCACCTTCTCCTTCTCCTTTTTCTGATTCACACTCCAGACTTCACCTTCTCCTTCTCCTTCTTCTGCTTCTTCTGATTCACCCTCCAGACATCACCTTCTCCTTCTCCTTCTTCTGCTTCTTCTGATTCACCCTGCAGACTTCACCATCTCCTTCTCCTTCTTCTGCTTCTTCTGATTCACCCTCCAGACTTCACCTTCTCCTTCTCCTTCTTCTACTTCTTCTGATTCACCCTCCAGACTTCAACTTCTCCTTCTCCTTCTTCTACTTCTTCTGATTCACCCTCCAGACATCACCTTCTCCTTCTCCTTCTTCTGCTTCCTCTGATTCACCCTCCTGACTTCACCTTCTCCTTCTCCTTCTTCGACTTCTTCTGATTCACCCTCCAGACTTCACCTTCTCCTTCTCCTTCTTCCACTTCTTCTGATTCACCCTCCTGACTTCACCTTCTCCTTCTCCTTCTTCTACTTCTTCTGCTTCACCCTCCTGACTTCACCGTCTCCTTCTCCTTCTTCTGCTTCCTCTGATTCACCCTCCAGACTTCACCTTCTCCTTCTCCTTCTTCTACTTCTTCTGCTTCACCCTCCAGACTTCACCTTCTCCTTCTCCTTCTTCTACTTCTTCTGCTTCACCCTCCTGACTTCACCTTCTCCTTCTCCTTCTTCTGCTTCCTCTGATTCACCCTCCAGACTTCACCTTCTCCTTTTCCTTCTTGTGCTTCTTCTGTCTCACCCTCCTGACTTCACCTTCTCCTTCTCCTTCTTCTGCTTCTTCTGATTCACCCTCCAGACTTCACCTTCTCCTTCTCCTTCTTGTCCATCTTCTGATTCACCCTCCTGACTTTACCTTCTCCTTCTCCTTCTTCTACTTCTTCTGCTTCACCCTCCTGACTTCACCTTCTCCTTCTCCTTCTTCTGTGTCCTCTGATTCACCCTCCAGACTTCATCTTCTCCTTCTCCTTCTTCTACTTCTTCTGATTCACCCTCCTGACTTCACCTTCTCCTTCATCTTCTTCTACTTCTTCTGCTTCACCCTCCTGACTTCACCTTCTCCTTCTCCTTCTTCTGCTTCTTCTGATTCACCCTCCAGACTTCACCTTCTCCTGCTCCTTCTTCTGCTTCTTCTGATTCACCCTCCTGACTTCACCTTCTACTTCTCCTTCTTCTGCTTCTTGTGATTCACCCTCCATACTTCACCTTCTCCTTCTCCTTCTTCTACTTCTTCTGATTCACCCTCCTGACTTCACCTTCTCCTTCTCCTTCTTCTACTTCTTCTGATTCACCCTCCTGACTTCACCTTCTCCTTCTCCTTCTTCTGCTTCCTCTGATTCACCCTACAGACTTCACCTTCTCCTTCTCCTTCTTCTACTTCTTCTGCTTCACCCTCCAGACTTCACCTTCTCCTTCTCCTTCTTCTGCTTCTTCTGATTCACCCTCCAGACTTCACCTTCGCCTTCTCCTTCTTCTGCTTCCTCTGATTCACCCTCCAGACTTCACCTTCTCCTTCTCCTTCTTCTACTTCTTCTGATTCATCCTCCAGACTTCACCTTCTCCTTCTCCTTCTTCTACTTCTTCTGATTCACCCTCCAGACTTCACATTCTCCTTCTCCTTCTTCTGCTTCTTCTGATTCACCCTCCTGACTTCACCTTCCCCTTCTCCTTCTTCTACTTCTTCTGATTCACCCTCCTGACTTCACCTTCTCCTTCTCCTTCTTCTATTTCTTCTGCTTCACCCTCCTGACTTCGCCTTCTCCTTCTCCTTCTTCTGCTTCTTCTGATTCACCCTCCAGACTTCACCTTCTCCTTCTCCTTCTCCTACTTCTTCTGCTTTTCCCTCCAGACTTCACCTTCTCTTCACCTTCTTCTGCTTCTTCTGATTCACCCTCCAGACTTCACATAGATACATAGATACATAGAAGATAGGAGCAGGAGTAGGCCATTCGGCCCTTCGTGCCTGCTCCGCCATTCGATGAGATCATGGCTGATCCTTTAATTCAGTATCCCGTCCCCGCCTTCTCTCCGTAACCCTTAACCCCTTTTGCCCGTAGAAATATATCTAATTCCCTCTTAAATATATTTAATGAGCTGGCGTACACTGCCCTCTGTGGCAATGAGTTCCACAGGTTCACCACTCTCTGAGTGAAGAAATTCCCCCTCATCTCTGTCCTAAATGGTTTAGCCCTTATCCTTAAATTATGTCCTCTAGTTCTGTTCTCACCCGCCAAGGGAAACATTCCTTCTGCATCCAGTCTGTCTAGACCTGTCAGAATTTTATACACTTCTATGAGGTCCCCTCTCAATCTTCTAAACTCCAGTGTGTACATCCCTAAACTACATAGTCTCTCCTCATAGGTCATTCCCGCCATTCCTGGTATCAGCCTGGTGAATCGCCGCTGCACCCCCTCCATGGCAAGAACATCCTTCCTCAGATGAGGCGACCAAAACTGTACACAGTACTCGAGGTGTGGTCTCACCAGTGCCCTGTACAGCTGCAGCAAGGTATCCCTGTTCCTGTATTCTAACCCTTTTGCTATGAAGGCCAGCATACCGTTTGCCTTCTTGACCGCCTGTTGCACCTGCATGCTCGCCTTCAGTGACTGGTGTACAAGAACACCCAGGTCTCTCTGTACTTCCCCCTCTCCCAATCTATTGCCATTTAAATAATAATTTGCCCTCCCGTTCCTGCACCCAAGGTGGATAACTTCGCACTTGTCCACATTATAGTGCATCTGCCATTTATCCGCCCAATCGCCCAGTCTGTCCAAATCGCTCTGGAGCTTCCTGGTCTCTTCCTCTGAGCCCACCCCCCCTCCTAGTTTAGTGTCGTCTGCAAATTTGGAAATGCTGCATCCGACTCCCTGATCCAGGTCATTAATGTAAATTGTGAACAGCTGGGGGCCCAGGACAGATCCCTGTGGTACCCCACTTGTTACTGCCTGCCATTCAGAAAATGAGCCATTTATTCCAACTCTCTGTTTTCTATCTGACAGCCAGTTCCCTATCCACGCCAAAACTTTCCCCTTTATCCCATGAGCCTCAATTTTCCATGCTAATCTTTTATGTGGGACCTTATCGAAGGCCTTTTGGAAGTCCAGGTACACCACATCTACTGGCTCTCCCCCATCTATTCTACCAGTTACTCCCTCAAAAAATTCCAATAGATTAGTCAAGCACGATTTACCCTTTGTAAATCCATGTTGACTCTGTCCTATCCTGTCCCCATTTGCTAAGTGCTCCGCTATTTCATCCTTAATGATGGACTCCAGCATTTTGCCCACAACTGATGTAAGGCTTACAGGTCTGTAATTACCTGCTTTTTCCCTACCCCCCTTTTTGAATAGTGGGGTAACGTTAGCTACCCTCCAATCCATCGGCACTGTTCCCGAGTCTAATGAATTCTGAAAAATCATCCTTAGTGCATCCGCTATCTCTAGGGCCACCTCCTTCAGTACCCTAGGATGCATGTTATCAGGCCCTGGGGATTTGTCCACCTTCAATCCCTTTAGCTTCCTTAACACCATATCCTTAGAGATATTGATTTGCGTCAGTTCCTCCTTTGCCAATGTCCCTATTTTTTCCGATATCCCAGGGAGGTTTTTTGTGTCTTCCTTCGTAAAGACTGACCCAAAGTATGCATTTAGTTGATCTGCCATTTCCTTATTTCCCATTATATATTCCCCCGTATCTGACTGCAATGGACCAACTTTGGTTTTCACCAGTCTTTTCCTTTTGATATATTTATAAAAGCTTTTGGAGTTAGTTTTTATATTTTCACCTTCTCCTTCTCCTTCTTCTACTTCTTCTGATTCACCCTCCAGACTTCACCTTCTCCTTCTCCTTCTTCTACTTCTTCTGATTCACCCTCCTGAATTCACATTCGCCTCCTCCTTCTTCTACTTCTTCTGCTTCTCCCTCCAGACTTCACCTTCTCCTTCTCCTTCTTCTACTTCTTCTGATTCACCCTCCAGACTTCACCTTCTCCTTCTCCTTCTTCTGCTTCTTCTGATTCACCCTCCAGACTTCAACTTCTCCTTCTCCTTCTTCTGCTTCTTCTGATTCACCCTCCAGACTTCACCTTCTCCTTCTCCTTCTTCTACATCTTCTGATTCACCCTCCAGACCTCACCTTCTCCTTCTCCTTCTTCTGCTTCTTCTGATTCACCCTAATGACTTCACCTTCTCCTTCTGCTTCTTCTGCTTCTTCTGCTTCACCCTCCTGACTTCACCTTCTCCTTCTCCTTCTTCTCCTTCTTCTGATTCACCCTCCAGACTTCACCTTCTCCTTCTCCTTCTTCTGCTTCCTCTGATTCACCCTCCTGACTTCACCTTCTCCTTCTCCTTCTTCTACTTCTTCTGATTCACCCTCCTGACTTCACCTTCCCCTTCTCCTTCTTCTGCTTCTTCTGATTCACCCTCCAGACTTCACCTTCTCCTTCTCCTTTTTCTGATTCACACTCCAGACTTCACCTTCTCCTTCTCCTTCTTCTGCTTCTTCTGATTCACCCTCCAGACTTCACCTTCTCCTTCTCCTTCTTCTGCTTCTTCTGATTCACCCTGCAGACTTCACCATCTCCTTCTCCTTCTTCTGCTTCTTCTTATTCACCCTCCAGACTTCACCTTCTCCTTCTCCTTCTTCTAATTCTTCTGATTCACCCTCCAGACTTCAACTTCTCCTTCTCCTTCTTCTACTTCTTCTGATTCACCCTCCAGACTTCACCTTCTCCTTCTCCTTCTTCTGCTTCCTCTGATTCACCCTCCTGACTTCACCTTCTCCTTCTCCTTCTTCGACTTCTTCTGATTCACCCTCCAGACTTCACCTTCTCCTTCTCCTTCTTCCACTTCTTCTGATTCACCCTCCTGACTTCACCTTCTCCTTCTCCTTCTTCTACTTCTTCTGCTTCACCCTCCTGACTTCACCGTCTCCTTCTCCTTCTTCTGCTTCCTCTGATTCACCCTCCAGACTTCACCTTCTCCTTCTCCTTCTTCTACTTCTTCTGCTTCACCCTCCAGACTTCACCTTCTCCTTCTCCTTCTTCTACTTCTTCTGCTTCACCCTCCTGACTTCACCTTCTCCTTCTCCTTCTTCTGCTTCCTATGATTCACCCTCCAGACTTCACCTTCTCCTTTTCCTTCTTGTGCTTCTTCTGTCTCACCCTCCTGACTTCACCTTCTCCTTCTCCTTCTTCTGCTTCTTCTGATTCACCCTCCAGACATCACCTTCTCCTTCTCCTTCTTGTCCATCTTCTGATTCACCCTCCTGACTTTACCTTCTCCTTCTCCTTCTTCTACTTCTTCTGCTTCACCCTCCTGACTTCACCTTCTCCTTCTCCTTCTTCTTTGTCCTCTGATTCACCCTCCAGACTTCATCTTCTCCTTCTCCTTCTTCTACTTCTTCTGCTTCACCCTCCAGACTTCACTTTTCCTTCTCCTTCTTCTGCTTCTTCAGATTCACCCTCCAGACTTCACCTTCGCCTTCTCCTTCTTCTACTTCTTCTGATTCACCCTCCTGACTTCACCTTCTCCTTCTCCTTCTTCTACTTCTTCTGCTTCACCCTCCTGACTTCACCTTCTCCTTCTCCTTCTTCTGCTTCCTCTGATTCACCCTCCAGACTTCACCTTCTCCTTCTCCTTCTTCTGCTTGTTCTGTTTCACCCTCCAGACTTCACCTTCTCCTTCTCCTTCTTCTACTTCTTCTGATTCACCCTCCAGACTTCACCTTCTCCTTCTCCATCTTCTACTTCTTCTGATTCACCCTCCAGGCTTCACCTTCTCCTTCTCCTTCTTCTGCTTCTTCTGATTCACCCTCCTGACTTCACCTTCTCCTTCTCCTTCTTCTGCTTTTTCTGATTCACCCTCCAGACTTCACCTTCTCCTTCTCCTTCTTGTGCTTCCTCTGATTCACCCTCCAGACTTCAACTTCTCCTTCTCCTTCTTCTGCTTCTTCTGATTCACCCTCCAGACTTCACCTTCTCCTTCTCCTTCTTCTACTTCTTCTGCTTCACACTCCTGACTTCACCTTCTCCTTCTCCTTCTTCTGCTTCTTCTGATTCACCCTCCATACTTCACCTTCTCCTTCTCCTTCTTCTACTTCTTCTGATTCACCCTCCTGACTTCACCTTCTCCTTCTCCTTCTTCTACTTCTTCTGATTCACCCTCCAGACTTCATCTTCTCCTTCTCCTTCTTCTGCTTCTTCTGATTCACCCTCCTGACTTCACCTTCTCCATCTCCGTCTTCTACTTCTTCTGATTCACCCTCCTGACTTCACCTTCTCCTTCTCCTTCTTCTACTTCTTCTGCTTCACCCTCCTGACTTCACCTTCTCCTTCTCCTTCTTCTGCTTCTTCTGATTCACCCTCCAGACTTCACCTTCTCCTTCTCCTTCTTCTCATTCTTCTGCTTCTCCCTCCAGACTTCACCTTCTCCTTCTCCTCCTTCTGTTTCTTCTGATTCACCCTCCTAACTTCACCTTCTCCTTCTCCTTCTTGTGCTTCTTCTGACTCACCCTCCTGACTTCACCTTCTCCTTCTCCTTTTTCTGCTTCTTCTGATTCACCCTCCAGACTTCACCTTCTCCGTCTCCTTCTTCTACTTCTTCTGATTCACCCTCCTGACTTTACCTTCTCCTTCTCCTTCTTCTACTTCTTCTGCTTCACCCTCCTGACTTCACCTTCTCCTTCTCCTTCTTCTGTGTCCTCTGATTCACCCTCCAGACTTCATCTTCTCCTTCTCCTTCTTCTACTGCTTCTGCTTCACCCTCCAGACTTCACCTTTTCCTTCTCCTTCTTCTGCTTCTTCTGATTCACCCTCCAGACTTCACCTTCGCCTTCTCCATCTTCTGCTTCCTCTGATTCACCCTCCAGACTTCACCTTCTCCTTCTCCTTCTTCTACGTCTTCTGATTCACCCTCCAGACTTCACCTTCTCCTTCTCCTTCTTCTGCTTCCTCTGATTCACCCTCCAGGCTTCACCTTCTCCTTCTCCTTCTTCTGCTTCTTCTGATTCACCCTCCAGACTTCACCTTCTCCTTCTCCTTCTTCTACCTCTTCTGATTCACCCTCCAGACTTTACCTTCTCCTTCTCCATCTTCTGCTTCTTCTGATTCACCCTCCAGTCTTCACCTGATGCACTATCAATTGCTACAAAAGACGGGAGATTGAGAAAGTAATAAACAGGCTTTTATTACCAAAGAACAGAGCATGCCTCTTGTGGTTGCCTGGTATCCAAAAGGGCCGGAGGCTTCTGAGCAGCGACCTTTATACCCAGCCATGAGGGTGGAGCCAGGGGCGGAGTCAGCTGAGGCATGCACAGACAAGTACAACAATATGCAAGAGTGAACAACAGTACTAACAGTGAACAACAATACTAACAACAGTGGTTTACCACATTCACCCCTTGTTTAGAATTGAGTCCGGCGGGGTGAAGTGCACTAAAAATTCGTGTACTGAAGTCTATCAGGAGGCCTTGTAAGCCGTCCTGAGCGTCGCAGCAGCGGCGGTGATGGTGCAGCATCCAACGGTGAACCCGGTGTCTCGTTCAGAGGAGGTATAGCAGGTGGCGGACCCTGGGGCTGCTGCATGCCGTCTACAGGGGTCAGAGCATGGGTAATGGGAGGTAGCGATGGTGGACTCTCAGAGGCACCCGAAGGTGCGAGGTCTCGTGCGGGGACTGTGTCCTGGGGGTAGGCAGGAGTAGCGGTGGGTGGCGAAGAGGGTGTTTCAGGAGCACCTGCAGGTGCGAGATCTTGAATGGAGACTGTGTCCTCCCGCCCGTCCGGATACACCACGTAAGCATACTGCGGGTTGGCGTGGAGGAGGCTCACCCTCTCGACCAGGGGGTCCGCCTTATGGGTCCTCACGTGCTTCCGCAGTAGGACGGGACCTGGAGAAGTCAGCCATGTTGGTAGCGAAATCCCCGACGTGGACTTCCTGGGGAAGGAGAACATTCTCTCGTGAGGAGTGGCATTGGTGGGTGTACAGAGCAGCGACCGAATGGAATGGAGCGCCGCAGGGAGGACCTCCTGCCAGCGGGAGGTCGGAAGGCCCTTAGATTTTAAGTTTAAAAGGACAGCCTTCCAGACTGTCGCATTCTCCCTTTCCACCTGGCCGTTACCCCGGGGGTTGTAGCTGGTGGTCCTGCTTGTAGCAATGCCTCTCGCGAGCAGGTACTGCCGAAGTTCGTCGCTCATAAAAGATGAGCCCCTGTCGCTATGGATATAGCTAGGGAAACCGAACAAGGCGAAGAGGTCATTCAGACATTTAATGACCGTGGTACTGGTCATGTCCGAGCAAGGGATGGCAAACGGGAAACGGGAGTACTCATCAATTATATTGAGGAAGTACACATTGCGGTCAGAGGAGGGGAGGGGCCCTTTAAAATCGATGCTCAGCCGCTCAAAGGGGCGCGTGGCTTTGATCAGGCTCGCTCTGTCTGGCCTATAAAAATGCGGCTTGCACTCGGCACAGATCTGGCAGTTCCTGGTCATGGTCCTGACCTCCTCGATGGAGTAGGGCAGGTTACGGGATTTGATAAAATGGAAGAACCTGGTGACCCCCGGGTGGCAGAGGTCATTGTGGAGGGTCTGTAGCCTATCAACCTGCGCGTTGGCGCACGTACCACGTGATAGGGCATCTGGGGGCTCATTGAGTTTCCCGGGCCGGTACAAGATATCGTAATTGTAGGTGGAGAGTTCGATTCTCCACCTTAAGATCTTGTCATTCTTGATTTTGCCCCGCTGCTTATTATGAAACATAAAAGCCACTGAACGCTGGTCAGTGAGCAGGGTAAATCGTTTTCCGGCCAGGTAATGCCGCCAATGTCGCACGGCTTCCACAATGGCCTGGGCCTCCTTTTCGACAGAGGAGTGTCGAATCTCGGGGCCCTGGAGGGTCCTTGAGAAAAAGGCCACGGGTCTCCCCGCCTGGTTAAGGGTTGCAGCTAGGGCAAAGTCGGATGCGTCGCTCTCCACTTGAAAAGGAAGGGACTCATCCACAGCGTGCATTGTGGCCTTCGCAATGTCTCCTTTTATGAGAGTGAAGGCTGCACAGGCCTCTGCTGTCAGGGGGAAGGAGGCGGACTTGATGAGGGGTCGGGCTTTATCCGCATAGTTGGGCACCCACTGAGCATAGTAAGAGAAAAACCCCAGGCATCTCTTCAGTGCTTTCTGGCAGTGGGGGAGGGGGAGCTCCATAAGGGGGCGCATTCTATCGGGGTCTGGGCCGATGACTCCGTTCTCCACTACGCAGCCAAGAATAGCAAGGCGCGTAGTACGAAACATACATTTGTCTTTGTTGTATGTGAGATTCAGCCGCTGGGCCGTCCGGAGGAATTTCTCTAGATTAACGTCGTGGTCCTGCTGGTCGTGGCCGCAGATGGTGACGTTGTCTAGATATGGGAAAGTGGCCTGGAGCGCGTTCTGGTCAACCATCCGGTCCATCTCCCGTTGGAAGACAGAAACTCCATTGGTGACGCCGAAGGGAACTCTGAGAAAGTGATAGAGCCGACCGTCAGCTTCAAAAGCTGTGTACTGGCGGTCCTCAGCCCTGATGGGGAGCTGGTGGTATGCCGACTTCAGATCAATCGTCGAGAACACCCGGTATTGTGCTATCTGATTGACCATGTCAGATATGCGGGGGAGTGGGTATGCATCTAGTTGGGTGTAGCGATTGATCGTCTGGCTGTAGTCAATAACTAGGCGCTGTTTTTCGCCAGTCTTCACTACCACCACTTGTGCTCGCCATGGGCTGGTGCTACTTTCAATAATCCCTTCCTTCAGGAGTCTCGCTACCTCGGATTTAATGAAGCTCCTATCCCCAACACTGTAACGCCTGCTTTTGGTAGCGATGGGCTTACAGTCGCGGGTGAGGTTAGCGAACAAGGAGGGGGGGGGGACTTTAAGGGTGGAGAGGCTGCAAATGGTGCACGGCGGGCGATTTAAAAGCTGCTGGCTGCAGACTGTGAGTGGGGGGAGGGGTCCGTCATACGCTAATGTGACACTCTTAAGGTGGCACTGAAAATCCAACCCCAGTAGAACGGCAGCGCAGAGATGGGGCAGGACCAGAAGTTTAAAATTTTTGTATTCTGTGCCCCTTACTGAAAGGGTCACTACACAGTAGCCACCGACGTCCGCTGACTGGGCTTTGGAAGCCAAAGAGATCCGATGGCGCATCGGCAGGACCGGGAGAGAGTAACTGCGCACCGTGTCGGGGTGGATAAAGCTCTCCGTGCTCCCGCTGTCAAAAAGGCAGGTAGTGGCGCGGCCGTTTACCGTAATATCCATCATGGACCTGGACAGTTGATGAGGGAGAGATTGGTCCAGCGTCACGGAGGCCAGCGTATGGTCGAGCGAGTCGATGTGGTCGTCAGATGAGGCGGTGGTTGAGTCCGGGTCCCCCGTGGTTGAAGTCGGAGGCGTCCAAGATGGCGGACAAAATGGCGGCGCCCATGGTCCCGATCCCCACGCGGCTGGGGGAGCCCAAGATGGCGGACAAGATGGCTGCGCCCACGGTTCGCACGCAGCGCTGCTGGCGTTAGCTGTCTTCCCTTTGCAGGCGCTAACGTAATGACCTTTCTTCCCGCAGCCGGAGCAGGTAGCAATCTTCGCGGGGCAGCGTGCTCTAGGGTGTTTAGCTTGGCCACAAAAATAGCATTTTTGTGCCTTGGACATCGCTGCAGCAGTCGGAGGTGGCGGTCCCATGGCCCAAGATTGCGGCGTCCACGGCGCGGGGCGATGAGGGGAGAAAGCGTCCATATTTCTGTGGGCCGCGTCGAGCGAGAGCGCGAGGGACACTGCCTTTGTCAGGTCTATTTCACCCTTCTCCAGCAGCCTCTGCCGGGAGTAGTCGGACCTTAGACCCGCAACGAAAGCGTCTCGTATCAGTCCCTCCGCATGTGCCGCGGCCGATACTTCCTTGCAGTCGCAGCCGCGTCCGAGTACCCGCAGTGCCCGTAGGAAGGCTTCCACCGATTCCCCGGGCTGCTGTCGGCGAGATCTTAAAAGGTGCCTGGCATAGACCGTGTTAACCGGGCGTGCATACTGCCCTTTCAGTAGGTCGATAGCCGCCGCGTAGGTCGTCGCATCTTGGATTAAAGTATAGACTTGGTGGCTCACCTTCGAGGCCAGGATTTTCAGTTTATTTTCATCAAGAGTCACGGTCGAGGCTTCCAGATACGCCTCAAAGCAACGCAGCCATTGTGCGAATTTAGTCGACGAACCTGCTTCTTGGGGGTCTAAGTCCAGGCATGTTGGTCTGAGGGCTCGCAGCAGCGCCTGCTGCTCAGCGTTTTGCGCCATCGGTTGATCAGCATCCGCAGCCAACATTTAACTTTGGTAATAAAATTGATGCACTATCAATTGCTACAAAAGACTGGAGATTGAGAAAGTAATAAACAGGCTTTTATTACCAAAGAACAGAGCATGCCTCTTGTGGTTGCCTGGTATCCAAAAGGGCCGGAGGCTTCTGAGCAGCGACCTTTATACCCAGCCATGAGGGTGGAGCCAGGGGCGGAGTCAGCTGAGGCATGCACAGACAAGTACAACAATATGCAAGAGTGAACAACAGTACTAACAGTGAACAACAATACTAACAACAGTGGTTTACCACATCACCTTCGCCTTCTCCTTCTTCTACTTCTTCTGATTCACCCTCCTGACTTCACCTTCTCCTTCTCCTTCTTCTACTTCTTCTGCTTCACCCTCCTGACTTCACCTTCTCCTTCTCCTTCTTCTGCTCCCTCTGATTCACCCTCCAGACTTCACCTTCTCCTTCTCCTTCTTCTGCTTCTTCTGATTCAACCTCCAGACTTCACCTTCTCCTTCTCCTTCTGCTACTTCTTCTGATTCACCCTCCAGACTTCACCTTCTCCTTCTCCATCTTCTACTTCTTCTGATTCACCCTCCAGGCTTCACCTTCTACTTCTCCTTCTTCTGCTTCTTCTGATTCACCCTCCAGACTTCACCTTCTCCTTCTTCTTCTTCTGCTTCTTCTGATTCACCCTCCAGACTTCACCTTCTCCTTCTCCTTCTTCTACATCTTCTGATTCACCCTCCAGACATCACCTTCTCCTTCTCCTTCTTCTACTTCTTCTGCTTCACCCTCCAGACTTCACCTTCTCCTTCTCCTTCTTCTACTTCTTCTGCTTCACCCTCCAGACTTCACCTTCTCCTTCTCCTTCTTCTACTTCTTCTGCTTCACCCTCCAGACTTCACCTTCTCCTTCTCCTTCTTCTACTTCTTCTGCTTCACCCTCCTGACTTCACCTTCTTCTTCTCCTTCTTCTGCTTCCTCTGATTCACCCTCCAGACTTCACCTTCTCCTTCTCCTTCTTGTGCTTCTTCTGACTCACCCTCCTGACTACACCTTCTCCTTCTCCTTCTTCTACTTCTTCTGCTTCACCCTCCTGACTTCACCTTCTCCTTCTCCTTCTTCTGTGTCCTCTGATTCACCCTCCAGACTTCATCTTCTCATTCTCCTTCTTCTACTTCTTCTGCTTCACCCTCCAGACTTCACCTTTTCCTTCTCCTTCTTCTGCTTCTTCTGATTCACCCTCCAGACTTCTCCTTCGCCTTCTCCTTCTTCTACTTCTTCTGATTCACCCTCCTGACTTCACCTTCTCCTTCTCCTTCTTCTACTTCTTCTGCTTCACCCTCCTGACTTCACCTTCTCCTTCTCCTTCTTCTGCTTCCTCTGATTCACCCTCCAGACTTCACCTTCCCCTTCTCCTTCTTCTGCTTCTTCTGTTTCACCCTCCAGACTTCACCTTCACCTTCTCCTTCTTCTACTTCTTCTGATTCACATTCCAGACTTCACCTTCTCCTTCTCCATCTTCTACTTCTTCTGATTCACCCTCCAGGCTTCACCTTCTCCTTCTCCTTCTTCTACTTCTTCTGCTTCACCCTCCTGACTTCACCTTCTCCTTCTCCTTCTTCTACTTCTTCTGATTCACCCTCCAGACTTCACCTTCTCCTTCTCCTTCTTCTGCTTCTTCTGATTCACCATCCAGACTTCACCTTCGCCTTCTCCTTCTTCTACTTCTTCTGATTCACCCTCCAGACTTCACATTCTCCTTCTCCTTCTTCTACTTCTTCTGCTTCACACTCCTGACTTCACCTTCTCCTTATCCTTCTTCTGCTTCTTCTGATTCACCCTCCAGACTTCACCTTCTCCTTCTCCTTCTTCTACTCTTCAGCTTCTCCCTCCAGACTTCACCTTCTCCTTCTCCTTCTTGTGCTTCTTCTGACTCACCCTCCTGACTACACCTTCTCCTTCTCCTTCATCTGCTTCTTCTGATTCATCCTCAAGACTTCACCTTCTCCTTCTCCTTCTTCTACTTCTTCTGATTCACCCTCCTGACTTTACCTTCTCCTTCTCCTTCTTCTACTTCTTCTGCTTCACCCTCCTGACTTCACCTTCTCCTTCTCCTTCTTCTGTGTCCTCTGATTCACCCTCCAGACTTCATCTTCTCATTCTCCTTCTTCTACTTCTTCTGCTTCACCCTCCAGACTTCACCTTTTCCTTTTCCTTCTTCTGCTTCTTCTGATTCATCCTCAAGACTTCACCTTCTCCTTCTCCTTCTTCTACTTCTTCTGATTCACCCTCCTGACTTTACCTTCTCCTTCTCCTTCTTCTACTTCTTCTGCTTCACCCTCCTGACTTCACCTTCTCCTTCTCCTTCTTCTGTGTCCTCTGATTCACCCTCCAGACTTCATCTTCTCATTCTCCTTCTTCTACTTCTTCTGCTTCACCCTCCAGACTTCACCTTTTCCTTCTCCTTCTTCTGCTTTTTCTGATTCACCCTCCAGACTTCAACTTCTCCTTCTCCTTCTTCTGCTTCCTCTGATTCACCCTCCAGACTTCAACTTCTCCTTCTCCTTCTTCTGCTTCTTCTGATTCACCCTCCAGACTTCACCTTCTCCTTCTCCTTCTTCTACTTCTTCTGATTCACCCTCCAGACTTCACCTTCTCCTTCTCCTTCTTCTGCTTCTTCTGATTCACCATCCAGACTTCACCTTCGCCTTCTCCTTCTTCTACTTCTTCTGATTCACCCTCCAGACTTCACATTCTCCTTCTCCTTCTTCTACTTCTTCTGCTTCACACTCCTGACTTCACCTTCTCCTTATCCTTCTTCTGCTTCTTCTGATTCACCCTCCAGACTTCACCTTCTCCTTCTCCTTCTTCTACTCTTCTGCTTCTCCCTCCAGACTTCACCTTCTCCTTCTCCTTCTTCTGCTTCTTCTGATTCACCCTCCTGACTTCACCTTCTCCTTCTCCTTCTTCTGCTTCTTCTGATTCACCCTCCATACTTCACCTTCTCCTTTTCCTTCTTCTACTTCTTCTGATTCACCCTCCTGACTTCACCTTCTCCTTCTCCTTCTTCTACTTCTTCTGATTCACCCTCCAGACTTCATCTTCTCCTTCTCCTTCTTCTGCTTCTTCTGATTCACCCTCCTGACTTCACCTTCTCCTTCTCCTTCTTCTACTTCTTCTGATTCACCCTCCTGACTTCACCTTCTCCTTCTCCTTCTTCTACTTCTTCTGCTTCACCCTCCTGACTTCACCTTCTCCTTCTCCTTCTTCTGCTTCTTCTGATTCACCCTCCAGACTTCACCTTCTCCTTCTCCTTCTTCTCCTTCTTCTGCTTCTCCCTCCAGACTTCACCTTCTCCTTCTCCTCCTTCTGCTTCTTCTGATTCACCCTCCTGACTTCACCTTCTCCTTCTCCTTCTTCTGCTTCTTCCGATTCACCCTCCATACTTCACCTTCTCCTTCTCCTTCTTCTACTTCTTCTGCTTCACCCTCCAGACTTCACCTTCTCCTTCTCCTTCTTCTACTTCTTCTGCTTCACCCTCCTGACTTCACCTTCTCCTTCTCCTTCTTCTGCTTCCTCTGATTCACCCTCCAGACTTCACCTTCTCCTTCTCCTTCTTGTGCTTCTTCTGACTCACCCTCCTGACTTCACCTTCTCCTTCTCCTTTTTCTGCTTCTTCTGATTCACCCTCCAGACTTCACCTTCTCCTTCTCCTTCTTCTACTTCTTCTGATTCACCCTCCTGACTTTACCTTCTCCTTCTCCTTCTTCTACTTCTTCTGCTTCACCCTCCTGACTTCACCTTCTCCTTCTCCTTCTTCTGTGTCTTCTGATTCACCCTCCAGACTTCATCTTCTCCTTCTCCTTCTTCTACTTCTTCTGCTTCACCCTCCAGACTTTACCTTTTCCTTCTCCTTCTTCTGCTTCTTCTGATTCACCCTCCAGACTTCACCTTCGCCTTCTCCATCTTCTCCTTCCTCTGATTCACCCTCCAGACTTCACCTTCTACTTCTCCTTCTTCTACGTCTTCTGATTCACCCTCCAGACTTCACCTTCTCCTTCTCCTTCTTCTGCTTCCTCTGATTCACCCTCCAGGCTTCACCTTCTCCTTCTCCTTCTTCTGCTTCTTCTGATTCACCCTCCAGACTTCACCTTCTCCTTCTCCTTCTTCTACCTCTTCTGATTCACCCTCCAGACTTTACCTTCTCCTTCTCCATCTTCTGCTTCTTCTGATTCACCCTCCAGTCTTCACCTTCGCCTTCTCCTTCTTCTACTTCTTCTGATTCACCCTCCTGACTTCACCTTCTCCTTCTCCTTCTTCTACTTCTTCTGCTTCACCCTCCTGACTTCACCTTCTCCTTCTCCTTCTTCTGCTTCCTCTGATTCACCCTCCAGGCTTCACCTTCTACTTCTCCCTCTTCTGCTTCTTCTGATTCACCCTCCAGACATCACCTTCTCCTTTTCCTACGTCTACTTCTTCTGATTCACCCTCCAGACTTCACCTTCTCCTTCTCCTTCTTCTACTTCTACTGATTCACCCTCCTGACTTCACCTTCGCCTCCTCCTTCTTCTACTTCTTCTGCTTCTCCCTCCAGATTTCACCTTCTCCTTCTCCTTCTTCTACTTCTTCTGATCCACCCTCCAGACTTCACCTTCTCCTTCTCCTTCTTCTACTTCTTCTGCTTCTCCCTCCAGACTTCACCTTCTCCTTCTCCTTCTTCTACTTCTTCTGCTTCTCCCTCCAGACTTCACCTTCTCCTTCTCCTTCTTCTGCTTCTTCTGACTCACCCTCCTGGCTTCACCTTCTCCTTCTCCTTCTTCTGCTTCTTCTGATTCACCCTCCAGACTTCACCTTCTCCTTCTCCTTCTTCTACTTCTTCTGATTCACCCCCCTGACTTTACCTTCTCCTTCTCCTTCTTCTACTTCTTCTGCTTCACCCTCCTGACTTCACCTTCTCCTTCTCCTTCTTCTGATACCTCTGATTCACCCTCCAGACTTCATCTTCTCCTTCTCCTTCTTCTACCTCTACTGATTCACCCTCCAGACTTTACCTTCTCCTTCTCCATCTTCTGCTTCTTCTGATTCACCCTCCAGACTTCACCTTCGCCTTCTCCATTTTCTACTTCTTCTGATTCACCCTCCTGACTTCACCTTCTCCTTCTCCTTCTTCTACTTCTTCTGCTTCACCCTCCAGACTTCACCTTCTCCGTCTCCTTCTTCTACTTCTTCTGCTTCACCCTCCTGACTTCACCTTCTCCTTCTCCTTCTTCTGCTTCCTCTGATTCACCCTCCAGACTTCACCTTCTCCTTCTCCTTCTTGTGCTTCTTCTGACTCACCCTCCTGACTTCACCTTCTCCTTCCCATTCTTCTGCTTCCTCTGATTCACCCTCCAGGCTTCACCTTCTCCTTCTCCATCTTCTGCTTCTTCTGATTCACCCTCCAGACTTTACCTTCTCCTTCTCCTTCTTCTACCTCTTCTGATTCACCCTCCAGACTTTACCTTCTCCTTCTCCATCTTCTGCTTCTTCTGATTCACCCTCCAGACTTCACCTTCGCCTTCTCCTTCTTCTACTTCTTCTGGTTCACCCTCCTGACTTCACCTTCTCCTTCTCCTTCTTCTACTTCTTCTGCTTCACCCTCCTGACTTAACCTTCTCCTTCTCCTTCTTCTGCTTCCTCTGATTCACCCTCCAGACTTCATCTTCTTCTTCTCCTTCTTCTGCTTCTTCTGATTCACCCTCCAGACTTCACCTTCTCCTTCTCCTTCTTCTGCTTCTTCTGATTCACCCTCCAGACTTCACCTTCTCCTTCTCCTTCTTCTACTTCTTCTGATTCACCCTCCTGACTTCACCTTCTCCTTCTCCTTCTTCTACGTCTTCTGCTTCACCCTCCTGACTTCACCTTCTCCTTCTCCTTCTTCTGTGTCCTCTGATTCACCCTCCAGACTTCACCTTCTCCTTCTCCTTCTTCTACTTCTTCTGCTTCACTCTCCAGACTTCACCTTTTCCTTCTCCTTCTTCTGCTTCTTCTGATTCACCCTCCAGACTTCACCTTCGCCTTCTCCTTCTTCTACTTCTTCTGATTCACCCACCTGACTTTACCTTCTCCTTCTCCTTCTTCTGATTCACACTCCAGACTTCACCTTCTCCTTCTCCTTCTTCTGCTTCTTCTGATTCACCCTCCAGACTTCACCTCTCCTTCTCCTTCTTCTGCTTCTTCTGATTCACCCTCCAGACTTCACCTTCTCCTTCACCTTCTTCTGCTTCTTCTGATTCACCCTGCAGACTTCACCATCTCCTTCTCTTTCTTCTGCTTCTTCTGATTCACCCTCCAGACTTCACCTTCTCCTTCTCCTTCTTCTACTTCTTCTGATTCACCCTCCAGACTTCACCTTCTCCTTCTCCTTCTTCTGCTTCCTCTGATTCACCCTCCTGACTTCACCTTCTTCTTCTCCTTCTTCGACTTCTTCTGATTCACCCACCAGACTTCACCTTCTCCTTCTCCTTCTTCTGGTTCTTCTGATTCACCCTCCAGACTTCACCTTCTCCTTCTCCTTCTTCTGCTTCTTCTGATTCACCCTCCAGACTTCACCTTCTCCTTCTCCTTCTTCTACTTCTTCTGCTTCACACTCCAGACTTCACCTTCTCCTTCTCCTTCTTCTGCTTCTTCTGATTCACCCTCCTGACTTCACCTTCTCCTTCTCCTTCTTCTGCTTCTTCTGATTCACCCTCCATACTTCACATTCTCCTTCTCCTTCTTCAACTTCTTCTGATTCACCCTCCAGACTTCAACTTCTCCTTCTCCTTCTTCTGCTTCTTCTGATTCACCCTCCTGACTTCACCTTCTCCTTCTCCTTCTTCTACTTCTTGTGATTCACCCTCCTGACTTCACCTTCTCCTTCTTCTTCTTCTACTTCTTCTGCTTCACCCTCCTGACTTCACCTTCTCCTTCTCCTTCTTCTGCTTCTTCTGATTCACCCTCCAGAATTCACCTTCTCCTTCTCCTCCTTCTACTTCTTCTGCTTCTCCCTCCGGACTTCACCTTCTCCTTCTCCTTCTTCTGCTTCTTCTGATTCACCCTCCTGACTTCACCTTCTCCTTCTCCTTCTTCTGCTTCTTCTGATTCACCCTCCAGACTTCACCATCTCCTTCTCCTTCTTCTGCTTCTTCTGATTCACACTCCAGACTTCACCTTCTCCTTCTCCTTCTTCTGCTTCTTCTGATTCACCCTCCAGACTTCACCTTCTCCTTCTCCTTCTTCTGCTTCTTCTGATTCACCCTCCAGACTTCACCTTCTCCTTCTCCTTCTTCTGCTTCTTCTGATTCACCCTCCAGACTTCACCTTCTCCTTCTCCTTCTTCTACTTCTTCTGATTCACCCTCCAGACTTCACCTTCTCCTTCTCCTTCTTCTGCTTCTTCTGCTTCACCCTCCAGACTTCACCTTCTCCAACTCCTTCTTCTGCTTCTTCTGCTTCACCCTCCTGACTTCACCTTCTCCTTCTCCTTCTTCAACTTCTTCTGATTCACCCTCCAGACTTCACCTTCTCCTTCTCCTTCTACTGCTTCTTCTGCTTCACCCTCCAGACTTCACCTTCTCCTTCTCCTTCTTCTGTTTTTCTGCTTCGCCCTCCAGACTTCACCTTCTCCTTCTCCTTCTTCTGCTTCTTCTGCTTCACCCTTTAGACTTCACCTTCTCCTTCTCCTTCTTCTGCTTCTTCTGCTTCACCCTCCTGACTTCACCTTCTCCTTCTCCTTCTTCTACTTCTTCTGATTCACCCTCCAGACTTCACCTTCTCCTTCTCCTTCTTCTGCTTCTTCTGCTTCACCCTCCAGACTTCACCTTCTCCTTCTCCTTCTTCTGCTTCTTCTGCTGCGCCCTCCAGACTTCACCTTCTCCTTCTCCTTCTTCTGCTTCTTCTGCTTCACCCTCCTGACTTCACCTTCTCCTTCTCCTTCTTCTTCTTCTTCTGCTTCACCCCCCTGACTTCACCTTCTCCTTCTCCTTCTTTTGCTTCTTCTGATTCACCCTCCTAACTTCACCTTCTCCTTCTCCTTCTTCTGCTTCTTCTGATTCACCCTCCTGACTTCACCTTCTCCTTCTCCTTCTTCTGCTTCTTCTGATTCACCCTCCAGACTTCACCTTCTCCTTCTCCTTCTTCTGCTTCTTCTGATTCACCCTCCAGACTTAACTTTCTCCTTCTCCTTCTTCTGCTTCTTCTGATTCACCCTCCAGACCTCACCTTCTCCTTCTCCTTCTTCTACTTTTTCTGATTCACCCTCCAGACTTCATCTTCTCCTTCTCCTTCTTCTGCTTCTTCTGATTCACCCTCCAGACTTCACCTTCTCCTTCTCCTTCTTCTGCTTCTTCTGATTCACCCTCCAGACTTCACCTTCTCCTTCTCCTTCTTCTACTTCTTCTGATTCACCCTCCAGACTTCACCTTCTCCTTCTCCTTCTTCTACTTCTTCTGATTCACCCTCCAGTCTTCACCTTCTCCTTCTCCTTCTTCTGCTTCTTCTGCTTCACCCTCCAGACTTCACCTTCTCCTTCTCTTTCTTCTGCTTCTTCTGATTCACCCTCCAGACTTCACCTTCTCCTTCTTCTGATTCTTCTGATTCTCCCTCCAGACTTCACCTTCTCCTTCTCCTTCTTCTGCTTCTTCTGATTCACCCTCCTGACTTCACCTACTCCTTCTCCTTCTTCTACTTCTTCTGATTCACCCTCTTGACTTCACCTTCTCCTTCTCCTTCTTCTACTTCTCCTGCTTCACCCTCCAGAGTTCACCTTCTCCTTCTCCTTCTTCTACTTCTTCTGATTCACCCTCCAGACTTCACCTTCTCCTTCTCCTTCTTATGCTTCTTCTGATTCACCCTCCAGACTTCACCTTCTCCTTCTCCGTATTCTGCTTCTTCTGATTCACCCTCCAGACTTCTCCTTCTCCTTCTCCTTCTTCTGCTTCTTCTGATTGACCCTCCAGACTTCACCTTCTCCTTCTCCTTCTTCTGCTTCTCCTGATTCACCCTCCAGACTTCACCTTCTCCTTCTCCTTCTTCTACTTCTTCTGATTCACCCTCCAGACTTCATCTTCTCCTTCTCCTTCTTCTGCTTCTTCTGATTCACCCTCCAGACTTTACCTTCTCCTTCTCCTTCTTCTGCTTCTTCTGATTCACCCTCCAGACTTCATCTTCTCCTTCTCCTTCTTCTACTTCTTCTGATTCACCCTCCAGACTTCACCTTCTCCTTCTCCTTCTTCTACTTCTTCCGATTCACCCTCCAGACTTCATCTTCTCCTTCTCCTTCTTCTGCTTCATCTGCTTCACCCTCCAGACTTCACCTTCTCCTTCTCCTTCTTCTGCTTCTTCTGCTGCGCCCTCCAGACTTCACCTTCTCCTTCTCCTTCTTCTGCTTCTCCTGCTTCACCCTCCTGACTTCACCTTCTCCTTCTCCTTCTTCTACTTCTTCTGCTTCACCCCCCTGACTTCACCTTCTCCTTCTCCTTCTTTTGCTTCTTCTGATTCACCCTCCTAACTTCACCTTCTCCTTCTCCTTCTTCTGCTTCTTCTGATTCACTCTCCTGACTTCACCTTCTCCTTCACCTTCTTCTGCTTCTTCTGATTCACCATCCAGACTTCACCTTCTCCTTCTCCTTCTTCTGCTTCTTCTGATTCACCCTCCAGACTTCACTTTCTCCTTCTCCTTCTTCTGCTTCTTCTGATTCACCCTCCAGACCTCACCTTCTCCTTCTCCTTCTTCTAATTCTTCTGATTCACCCTCCAGACTTCATCTTCTCCTTCTCCTTCTTCTGCTTCTTCTGATTCACCCTCCAGACTTCACCTTCTCCTTCTCCTTCTTCTGCTTCTTCTGCTTCACCCTCCAGACTTCACCTTCTCCTTCTCCTTCTTCTGCTTCTTCTGCTGCGCCCTCCAGACTTCACCTTCTCCTTCTCCTTCTTCTACTTCTTCTGATTTACCCTCCAGTCTTCACCTTCTCCTTCTCCTTCTTCTGCTTCTTCTGCTTCACCCTCCAGACTTCACCTTCTCCTTCTCTTTCTTCTGCTTCTTCTGATTCACCCTCCAGACTTCACCTTCTCCTTCTCCTTCTTCTGATTCTTCTGATTCACCCTCCAGACTTCACCTTCTCCATCTCCTTCTTCTGCTTCTTCTGATTCACCCTCCTGACTTCACCTTCTCCTTCTCCTTGTTCTACTTCTTCTGATTCACCCTCCTGACTTCACCTTCTCCTTCTCCTTCTTCTACTTCTTCTGCTTCACCCTCCAGACTTCACCTTCTCCTTCTCCTTCTTCTACTTCTGCTGATTCACCCTCCAGACTTCACCTTCTCCTTCTCCTTCTTCTGCTTCTTCTGATTCACCCTCCAGACTTCACCTTCTCCTTCTCCTTCTACTGCTTCTTCTGATTCACCCTCCTGACTTCACCTTCTCCTTCTCCTTCTTCTGCTTCTTCTGATTCACCCTCCAGACTTCACCTTCTCCTTCTCCTTCTTCTACTTCTTCTGATTCACCCTCCAGACTTCACCTTCTCATTCTCCTTCCTCTGCTTCTTCTGATTCACCCTCCAGACTTCACCTTCTCCTTCTCCTTCTTCTGCTTCTTCTGATTCACCCTCCAGACTTCAACTTCTCCTTCTCCTTCTTCTGCTTCTTCTGATTCACCCTCCAGACTTCACCTTCTCCTTCTTCTACATCTTCTGATTCACCCTCCAGACTTCACCTTCTCCTTCTCCTTCTGCTTCTTCTGATTCACCCTCCAGACTTCACCTTCTCCTTCTCCTTCGTCTACTTTTTCTGATTCACCCTCCAGACTTCACCTTTTCCTTCTCCTTCTTCTGCTTCTTCTGATTCACCCTCCAGACTTCTCCTTCGCCTTCTCCTTCTTCTACTTCTTCTGATACACCCTCCTGACTTCACCTTCTCCTTCTCCTTCTTCTACTTCTTCTGCTTCACCCTCCTGACTTCACCTTCTCCTTCTCCTTCTTCTGCTTCCTCTGATTCACCCTCCAGACTTCACCTTCCCCTTCTCCTTCTTCTGCTTCTTCTGTTTCACCCTCCAGACTTCACCTTCTCCTTCTCCTTCTTCTACTTCTTCTGATTCACATTCCAGACTTCACCTTCTCCTTCTCCATCTTCTACTTCTTCTGATTCACCCTCCAGCTTCACCTTCTCCTTCTCCTTCTTCTGCTTCTTCTGATTCACCCTCCTGACTTCACCTTCTCCTTCTTCTTCTTCTGCTTTTTCTGATTCACCCTCCAGACTTCACCTTCTCCTTCTCCTTCTTCTGCTTCTTCTGATTCACCATCCAGACTTCACCTTCGCCTTCTCCTTCTTCTACTTCTTCTGATTCACCCTCCAGACTTCACCTTCTCCTTCTCCTTCTTCTACTTCTTCTGCTTCACACTCCTGACTTCACCTTCTCCTTATCCTTCTTCTGCTTCTTCTGATTCACCCTCCAGACTTCACCTTCTCCTTCTCCTTCTTCTACTCTTCTGCTTCTCCCTCCAGACTTCACCTTCTCCTTCTCCTTCTTCTGCTTCTTCTGATTCACCCTCCTGACTTCACCGTCTCCTTCTCCTTCTTCTGCTTCTTCTGATTCACCCTCCATACTTCACCTTCTCCTTCTCCTTCTTCTACTTCTTCTGATTCACCCTCCTGACTTCACCTTCTCCTTCTCCTTCTTCTACTTCTTCTGATTCACCCTCCAGACTTCATCTTCTCCTTCTCCTTCTTCTGCTTCTTCTGATTCACCCTCCTGACTTCACCTTCTCCTTCTCCTTCTTCTACTTCTTCTGATTCACCCTCCTGACTTCACCTTCTCCTTCTCCTTCTTCTACTTCTTCTGCTTCACCCTCCTGACTTCACCTTCTCCTTCTCCTTCTTCTGCTTCTTCTGATTCACCCTCCAGACTTCACCTTCTCCTTCTCCTTCTTCTCCTTCTTCTGCTTCTCCCTCCAGACTTCACCTTCTCCTTCTCCTCCTTCTGCTTCTTCTGATTCACCCTCCTGACTTCACCTTCTCCTTCTCCTTCTTCTGCTTCTTCTGATTCACCCTCCATACTTCACCTGCTCCTTCTCCTTCTTCTACTTCTTCTGCTTCACCCTCCAGACTTCACCTTCTCCTTTTCCTTCTTCCACTTCTTCTGCTTCACCCTCCTGACTTCACCTTCTCCTTCTCCTTCTTCTGCTTCCGCTGATTCACCCTCCAGACTTCACCTTCTCCTTCTCCTTCTTGTGCTTCTTCTGACTCACCCTCCTGACTTCACCTTCTCCTTCTCCTTTTTCTGCTTCTTCTGATTCACCCTCCAGACTTCACCTTCTCCTTCTCCTTCTTCTACTTCTTCTGATTCACCCTCCTGACTTTACCTTCTCCTTCTCCTTCTTCGACTTCTTCTGCTTCACCCTCCTGACTTCACCTTCTCCTTCTCCTTCTTCTGTGTCTTCTGATTCACCCTCCAGACTTCATCTTCTCCTTCTCCTTCTTCTACTTCTTCTGCTTCACCCTCCAGACTTTACCTTTCCCTTCTCCTTCTTCTGCTTCTTTTGATTCACCCTCCAGACTTCACCTTCGCCTTCTCCATCTTCTGCTTCCTCTGATTCACCCTCCAGACTTCACCTTCTACTTCTCCTTCTTCTACGTCTTCTGATTCACCCTCCAGACTTCACCTTCTCCTTCTCCTTCTTCTGCTTCCTCTGATTCACCCTCCAGGCTTCACCTTCTCCTTCTCCTTCTTCTGCTTCTTCTGATTCATCCTCCAGACTTCACCTTCTCCTTCTCCTTCTTCTACCTCTTCTGATTCACCCTCCAGACTTTACCTTCTCCTTCTCCATCTTCTGCTTCTTCTGATTCACCCTCCAGTCTTCACCTTCGCCTTCTCCTTCTTCTACTTCTTCTGATTCACCCTCCTGACTTCACCTTCTCCTTCTCCTTCTTCTACTTCTTCTGCTTCACCCTCCTGACTTCACCTTCTCCTTCTCCTTCTTCTGCTTCCTCTGATTCACCCTCCAGGCTTCACCTTCTACTTCTCCCTCTTCTGCTTCTTCTGATTCCCCCTCCAGACAGCACCTTCTCCTTTTCCTTCGTCTACTTCTTCTGATTCACCCTCCAGACTTCACCTTCGCCTCCTCCTTCTTCTACTTCTTCTGCTTCTCCCTCCAGACTTCACCTTCTCCTTCTCCTTCTTCTACTTCTTCTGATCCACCCTCCAGACTTCACCTTCTCCTTCTCCTTCTTCTGCTTCTTCTGATTCACCCTCCTGACTTAACCTTCTCCTTCTCCTTCTTCTGCTTCTTCTGATTCACCCTCCAGACTTCACCTTCTCCTTCTCCTTCTTCTGCTTCTTCTGATTCACCCTCCAGACTTCACCTTCTCCTTCTCCTTCTTCTACATCTTCTGATTCACCCTCCAGACATCACCTTCTCCTTCTCCTTCCTCTGCTTCTTCTGATTCACCCTCCTGACTTCACCTTCTCCTTCTCCTTCTTCTGCTTCCTCTGATTCACCCTCCAGACTTCACCTTCTCCTTCTCCTTCTTCTGCTTCTTCTGATTCACCCTCCAGACTTCACCTTCTCCTTCTCCTTCTTCTACTTCTTCTGATTCACCCTCCAGACTTCACATTCTCCTTCTCCATCTTCTACTTCTTCTGATTCACCCTCCAGACTTCACCTTCTACTTCTCCTTCTTCTGCTTCTTCTGATTCACCCTCCAGACTTCACCTTCTCCTTCTCCTTCGTCTACTTCTTCTGATTCACACTCCAGACTTCACCTTCTCCTTCTCCTTCTTCTGCTTCTTCTGATTCACCCTCCAGACTTCACCTTCTCCTTCTCCTTCTTCTACATCTTCTGATTCACCCTCCAGACATCACCTTCTCCTTCTCCTTCCTCTGCTTCTTCTGATTCACCCTCCTGACTTCACCTTCTCCTTCTGCTTCTTCTGCTTCTTCTGCTTCACCCTCCTGACTTCACCTTCGCCTTCTCCCTCTTCTACTTCTTCTGATTCACCCTCCAGACTTCACCTTCTCCTTCTCCTTCTTCTACATCTTCTGATTCACCCTCCAGACATCACCTTCTCCTTCTCCTTCCTCTGCTTCTTCTGATTCACCCTCCTGACTTCACCTTCTCCTTCTGCTTCTTCTGCTTCTTCTGCTTCACCCTCCTGACTTCACCTTCGCCTTCTCCCTCTTCTACTTCTTCTGATTCACCCTCCAGACTTCACCTTCTCCTTCTTCTGCTTCCTCTGATTCACCTTCCTGACTGCACCTTCTCCTTCTCCTTCTTCTACTTCTTCTGATTCACCCTCCTGACTTCACCTTCTCCTTCTCCTTCTTCTGCTTCTTCTGATTCACCCTCCAGACTACACCTTCTCCTTCTCCTTCTTCTGATTCACACTCCAGACTTCACCTTCTCCTTCTCCTTCTTCTGCTTCTTCTGATTCACCCTCCAGACTTCACCTTCTCCTTCTCCTTCTTCTGCTTCTTCTGATTCACCCTCCAGACTTCACCTTCTGCTTCTCCTTCTTCTGCTTCTTCTGATTCACCCTCCAGACTTCACCATCTCCTTCTCCTTCCTCTGCTTCTTCTGATTCACCCTCCAGACTTCACCTTCTCCTTCTCCTTCTTCTAATTCTTCTGATTCACCCTCCAGACTTCACCTTCTCCTTCTCCCTCTTCTACTTCTTCTGATTCACCCTTCAGACTTCACCTTCTCCTTCTCATTCTTCTGCTTCCTCTGATTCACCCTCCTGACTTCACCTTCTCCTTCTCCTTCTTCGACTTCTTCTGATTCACCCTCCAGACCTCACCTTCTCCTTCTCCTTCTTCTACTTCTTCTGATTCACCCTCCTGACTTCACCTTCTCCTTCTCCTTCTTCTACTTCTTCTGCTTCACCCTCCTTACTTCACGGTCTCCTTCTCCTTCTTCTGCTTCCTCTGATTCACCCTCCAGACTTCACCTTCTCCTTCTCCTTCTTCTACTTCTTCTGCTTCACCCTCCAGACTTCACCTTCTCCGTCTCCTTCTTCTACTTCTTCTGCTTCACCCTCCTGACTTCACCTTCTACTTCTCCTTCTTCTGCTTCCTCTGATTCACCCTCCAGACTTCACCTTCTCCTTCTCCTTCTTGTGCTTCTTCTGACTCACCCTCCTGACTTCACCTTCTCCTTCTCCTTCTTCTGCTTCCTCTGATTCACCCTCCAGACTTCACCTTCTCCTTCTCCTTCTTCTGCTTCTTCTGATTCACCCTCCAGACTTCACCTTCTCCTTCTCCTTCTTCTACCTCTTCTGATTCACCCTCCAGACTTTACCTTCTCCTTCTCCATCTTCTGCTTCTTCTGATACACCCTCCAGACTTCACCTTCGCCTTCTCCTTCTTCTACTTCTTCTGATTCACCCTCCTGACTTCACCTTCTCCTTCTCCTTCTTCTACTTCTTCTGCTTCACCCTCCTGACTTCACCTTCTCCTTCTCCTTCTTCTGCTTCCTCTGATTCACCCTCCAGACTTCATCTTCTCCTTCTCCTTCTTCTGCTTCTTCTGATTCACCCTCCAGACTTCACCTTCTCCTTCTCCTTCTTCTACTTCTTCTGATTCACCCTCCAGACTTCACCTTCTCCTTCTCCATCTTCTACTTCTTCTGATTCACCCTCCAGGCTTCACCTTCTCCTTCTCCTTCTTCTGCTTCTTCTGATTCACCCTCCTGACTTCACCTTCTCCTTCTCCTTTTTCTGCTTCTTCTGATTCACCCTCCAGACTTCACCTTCTCCTTCTCCATCTTCTACTTCTTCTGATTCACCCTCCTGACTTCACCTTCCCCTTCTCCTTCTTCTACTTCTTCTGCTTCACCCTCCTGACTTCACCTTCTCCTTCTCCTTCTTCTATGTCCTCTGATTCACCCTCCAGACTTCACCTTCTCCTTCTCCTTCTTCTACTTCTTCTGCTTCACTCTCCAGACTTCACCTTTTCCTTCTCCTTCTTCTGCTTCTTCTGATTCACCCTCCAGACTTCACCTTCGCCTTCTCCTTCTTCTGCTTCCTCTGATTCACCCTCCAGACTTCACCTTCTCCTTCTCCTTCTTCTACTTCTTCTGATTCACCCTCCAGACTTCACCTTCTCCTTCTCCTTCTTCTGCTTCCTCTGTTTCACCCTCCAGACTTCAACTTCTCCTTCTCCTTCTTCTGCTTCTTCTGATTCACCCTCCAGACTTCACCTTCTCCTTCTCCTTCTTCTACTTCTTCTGATTCACCCCCCAGACTTCACCTTCTCCTTCTCCTTCTTCTGCTTCTTCTGATTCACCTTCCAGATTTCACCTTCGCCTTCTCCTTCTTCTACTTCTTCTGATTCACCCTCCAGACTTCACCTTCTCCTTCTCCTTCTTCTACTTCTTCTGATTCACCCCCCAGACTTCACCTTCTCCTTCTCCTTCTTCTGCTTCTTCTGATTCACCTTCCAGACTTCACCTTCTCCTTCTCCTTCTTCTACTTCTTCTGCTTCACACTCCTGACTTCACCTTCTCCTTCTCCTTCTTCTGCTTCTTCTGATTCACCCTCCAGACTTCACCTTCTCCTTCTCCTTCTTCTACTTCTTCTGCTTCTCCCTCCAGACTTCACCTTCTCCTTCTCCTTCTTCTGCTTCTTCTGATTCACCCTCATGACTTCACCTTCTCCTTCTGCTTCTTCTGCTTCTTCTGATTCACACTCCAGACTTCACCTTCTCCTTCTCCTTCTTCTGCTTCTTCTGATTCACCCTCCAGACTTCACCTTCTCCTTCTCCTTCTTCTGCTTCTTCTGATTCACCCTCCAGACTTCACCTTCTGCTGCTCCTTCTTCTGCTTCTTCTGATTCACCATCCAGACTTCACCATCTCCTTCTCCTTCCTCTGCTTCTTTTGATTCACTCTCCAGACTTCACCTTCTCCTTCTCCTTCTTCTAATTCTTCTGATTCACCCTCCAGACTTCACCTTCTCCTTCTTCTACTTCTTCTGATTCACCCTCCAGACTTCACCTTCTCCTTCTCCTTCTTCTGCTTCCTCTGATTCACCCTCCTGACTTCACCTTCTCCTTCTCCTTCTTCGACTTCTTCTGATTCACCCTCCAGACTTCACCTTCTCCTTCTCCTTCTTCTACTTCTTTTGATTCACCCTCCTGACTTCACCTTCTCCTTCTCCTTCTTCTACTTCTTCTGCTTCACCCTCCTTACTTCACGGTCTCCTTCTCCTTCTTCTGCTTCCTCTGATTCACCCTCCAGACTTCACCTTCTCCTTCTCCTTTTTCTACTTCTTCTGCTTCACCCTCCAGACTTCACCTTCTCCGTCTCCTTCTTCTACTTCCTCTGCTTCACCCTCCTGACTTCACCTTCTACTTCTCCTTCTTCTGCTTCCTCTGATTCACCCTCCAGACTTCACCTTCTCCTTCTCCTTCTTGTGCTTCTTCTGACTCACCCTCCTGACTTCACCTTCTCCTTCTCCTTCTTCTGCTTCCTCTGATTCACCCTCCAGACTTCACCTTCTCCTTCTCCTTCTTCTACTTCTTTTGATTCACCCTCCAGACTTCATCTTCTCCTTCTCCTTCTTCTGCTTCCTCTGATTCACCCTCCAGGCTTCACCTTCTCCTTCTCCATCTTCTGCTTCTTCTGATTCACCCTCCAGACTTCACCTTCTCCTTCTCCTTCTTCTACTTCTTCTGATTCACCCTCCTGACTTCACCTTCTCCTTCTCCTTCTTCTACTTCTTCTGCTTCACCCTCCTGACTTCACCTTCTCCTTCTCCTTCTTCTGCTTCCTCTGATTCACCCTCCAGTCTTCATCTTCTCCTTCTCCTTCTTCTGCTTCTTCTGATTCACCCTCCAGACTTCACCTTCTCCTTCTCCTTCTTCTACTTCTTCTGATTCACCCTCCAGACTTCACCTTCTTCTTCTCCATCTTCTACCTCTTCTGATTCACCCTCCAGGCTTCACCTTCTCCTTATCCTTCTTCTGCTTCTTCTGATTCACCCTCCTGACTTCACCTTCTCCTTCTCCTTTTTCTGTTTCTTCTGATTCACCCTCCAGACTTCACCTTCTCCTTCTCCTTCTTCTACTTCTTCTGATTCACCCTCCTGACTTCACCTTCTCCTTCTCCTTCTTCTACTTCTTCTGCTTCACCCTCCTGACTTCAACTTCTCCTTCTCCTTCTTCTATGTCCTCTGATTCACCCTCCAGACTTCACCTTCTCCTTCTCCTTCTTCTACTTCTTCTGCTTCACTCTCCAGACTTCACCTTTTCCTTCTCCTTCTTCTGCTTCTTCTGATTCACCCTCCAGACTTCACCTTCGCCTTCTCCTTCTTCTGCTTCCTCTGATTCACCCTCCAGACTTCTACTTCTCCTTCTCCTTCTTCTACTTCTTCTGATTCACCCTCCAGACTTCACCTTCTTCTTCTCCTTCTTCTGCTTCCTCTGTTTCACCCTCCAGACTTCAACTTCTCCTTCTCCTTCTTCTGCTTCTTCTGATTCACCCTCCAGACTTCACCTTCTCCTTCTCCTTCTTCTACTTCTTCTGATTCACCCCCCAGACTTCACCTTCTCCTTCTCCTTCTTCTGCTTCTTCTGATTCACCCTCCAGACTTCACCTTCGCCTTCTCCTTCTTCTACTTCTTCTGATTCACCCTCCAGACTTCACCTTCTACTTCTCCTTCTTCTACTTCTTCTGCTTCACACTCCTGACTTCACCTTCTCCTTCTCCTTCTTCTGCTTCTTCTGATTCACCCTCCAGACTGCACCTTCTCCTTCTTCTACTTCTTCTGCTTCTCCCTCCAGACTTCACCTTCTCCTTCTCCTTCTTCTGCTTCTTCTGATTCACCCTCATGACTTCACCTTCTCCTTCTGCTTCTTCTTCTTCTTCTGATTCACCCTCCATACTTCACCTTCTCCTTCTCCTTCTTCTACTTCTTCTGATTCACCCTCCTGACTTCACCTTCTCCTTCTCCTTCTTCTACTTCTTCTGATTCACCCTCCAGACTTCACCTTCTCCTTCTCCTTCTTCTGCTTCTTCTGATTCACCCTCCTGACTTCTCCTTCTCCTTCTCCTTCTTCTACTTCTTCTGATTCACCCTCCTGACTTCACCTTCTCCTTCTCCTTCTTCTACTTCTTCTGCTTCACCCTACTGACTTCACCTTCTCCTTCTCCTTCTTCTGCTTCTTCTGATTCACCCTCCAGACTTCACCTTCTCCTTCTCCTTCTTCTACTTCTTCTGCTTCTCCCTCCAGACTTCACCTTCTCCTTCTCCTTCTTCTGCTTCTTCTGACTCACCCTCCTGACTTCACCTTCTCCTTCTCCTCCTTCTGCTTCTTCTGATTCACCCTCCAGACTTCACCTTCTCCTTCTCCTTCTTCTACTTCTTCTGATTCACCCACCTGACTTTACCTTCTCCTTCTCCTTCTTCTCCTTCTTCTGCTTCACCCTCCTGACTTCACCTTCTCCTTCTCCTTCTTCTGTGTCCTCTGATTCACCCTCCAGACTTCATCTTCTCCTTCTCCTTCTTCTACCTCTACTGATTCACCCTCCAGACTTTACCTTCTCCTTCTCCATCTTCTGCTTCTTCTGATTCACCCTCCAGACTTCACCTTCGCCTTCTCCATCTTCTACTTCTTCTGATTCACCCTCCTGACTTCACCTTCTCCTTCTCCTTCTTCTACTTCTTCTGCTTCACCCTCCAGACTTCACCTTCTCCGTCTCCTTCTTCTACTTCTTCTGCTTCACCCTCCTGACTTCACCTTCTACTTCTCCTTCTTCTGCTTCCTCTGATTCACCCTCCAGACTTCACCTTCTCCTTCTCCTTCTTGTGCTTCTTCTGACTCACCCTCCTGACTTCACCTTCTCCTTCTCCTTCTTCTGCTTCCTCTGATTCACCCTCCAGACTTCACCTTCTCCTTCTCCTTCTTCTACTTCTTCTGATTCACCCTCCAGACTTCATCTTCTCCTTCTCCTTCTTCTGCTTCCTCTGTTTCACCCTCCAGGCTTCACCTTCTCCTTCTCCATCTTCTGCTTCTTCTGATTCACCCTCCAGACTTCACCTTCTCCTTCTCCTTCTTCTACCTCTTCTGATTCACCCTCCAGACTTTACCTTCTCCTTCTCCATCTTCTGCTTCTTCTGATTCACCCTCCAGACTTCACCTTCGCCTCCTCCTTCTTCTACTTCTTCTGATTCACCCTCCTGACTTCACCTTCTCCTTCTTCTTCTTCTACTTCTTCTGCTTCACCCTCCTGACTTCACCTTCTCCTTCTCCTTCTTCTACTTCCTCTGATTCACCCTCCAGACTTCATCTTCTCCTTCTCCTTCTTCTGCTTCTTCTGATTCACCCTCCAGACTTCACCTTCTCCTTCTCCTTCTTCTACTTCTTCTGATTCACCCTCCAGACTTCACCTTCTCCTTCTCCATCTTCTACTTCTTGTGATTCACCCTCCAGGCTTCACCTTCTCCTTCTCCTTCTTCTGCTTCTTCTGATTCACCCTCCTGACTTCACCTTCTCCTTCTCCTTTTTCTGTTTCTTCTGATTCACCCTCCAGACTTCACCTTCTCCTTCTCCTTCTTCTACTTCTTCTGATTCACCCTCCTGACTTCACCTTCTCCTTCTCCTTCTTCTACTTCTTCTGCTTCACCCTCCTGACTTCACCTTCTCCTTCTCCTTCTTCTATGTCCTCTGATTCACCCTCCAGACTTCACCTTCTCCTTCTCCTTCTTCTAATTCTTCTGCTTCACTCTCCAGACTTCACCTTTTCCTTCTCCTTCTTCTGCTTCTTCTGATTCACCCTCCAGACTTCACCTTCGCCTTCTCCTTCTTCTGTGTCCTCTGATTCACCCTCCAGACTTCATCTTCTCCTTCTCCTTCTTCTACCTCTACTGATTCACCCTCCAGACTTTACCTTCTCCTTCTCCATCTTCTGCTTCTTCTGATTCACCCTCCAGACTTCACCTTCGCCTTCTCCATCTTCTACTTCTTCTGATTCACCCTCCTGACTTCACCTTCTCCTTCTCCTTCTTCTACTTCTTCTGCTTCACCCTCCAGACTTCACCTTCTCCGTCTCCTTCTTCTACTTCTTCTGCTTCACCCTCCTGACTTCACCTTCTACTTCTCCTTCTTCTGCTTCCTCTGATTCACCCTCCAGACTTCACCTTCTCCTTCTCCATCTTGTGCTTCTTCTGACTCACCCTCCTGACTTCACCTTCTCCTTCTCCTTCTTCTGCTTCCTCTGATTCACCCTCCAGACTTCACCTTCTCCTTCTCCTTCTTCTACTTCTTCTGATTCACCCTCCAGACTTCATCTTCTCCTTCTTCTGCTTCCTCTGATTCACCCTCCAGGCTTCACCTTCTCCTTCTCCATCTTCTGCTTCTTCTGATTCACCCTCCAGACTTCACCTTCTCCTACTCCTTCTTCTACCTCTTCTGATTCACCCTCCAGACTTTACCTTCTCCTTCTCCATCTTCTGCTTCTTCTGATTCACCCTCCAGACTTCACCTTCGCCTCCTCCTTCTTCTACTTCTTCTGATTCACCCTCCTGACTTCACCTTCTCCTTCTCCTTCTTCTACTTCTTCTGCTTCACCCTCCTGACTTCACCTTCTCCTTCTCCTTCTTCTGCTTCCTCTGATTCACCCTCCAGACTTCATCTTCTCCTTCTCCTTCTTCTGCTTCTTCTGATTCACCCTCCAGACTTCACCTTCTCCTTCTCCTTCTTCTACTTCTTCTGATTCACCCTCCAGACTTCACCTTCTCCTTCTCCATCTTCTACTTCTTCTGATTCACCCTCCAGGCTTCACCTTCTCCTTCTCCTTCTTCTGCTTCTTCTGATTCACCCTCCAGACTTCACCTTCTCCTTCTCCTTCTTCTACTTCTTCTGATTCACCCTCCTGACTTCACCTTCTCCTTCTCCTTCTTCTACTTCTTCTGCTTCACCCTCCTGACTTCACCTTCTCCTTCTCCTTCTTCTATGTCCTCTGATTCACCCTCCAGACTTCACCTTCTCCTTCTCCTTCTTCTACTTCTTCTGCTTCACTCTCCAGACTTCACCTTTTCCTTCTCCTTCTTCTGCTTCTTCTGATTCACCCTCCAGACTTCACCTTCGCCTTCTCCTTCTTCTGCTTCCTCTGATTCACCCTCCAGACTTCACCTTCTCCTTCTCCTTCTACTTCTTCTGATTCACCCTCCAGACTTCACCTTCTCCTTCTCCTTCTTCTGCTTCCTCTGTTTCACCCTCCAGACTTCAACTTCTCCTTCTCCTTCTTCTGCTTCTTCTGATTCACCCTCCAGACTTCACCTTCTCCTTCTCCTTCTTCTACTTCTTCTGATTCACCCCCCAGACTTCACCTTCTCCTTCTCCTTCTTCTGCTTCTTCTGATTCACCCTCCAGACTTCACCTTCGCCTTCTCCTTCTTCTACTTCTTCTGATTCACCCTCCAGACTTCACCTTCTCCTTCTCCTTCTTCTACTTCTTCTGCTTCACACTCCTGACTTCTCCTTCTCCTTCTCCTTCTTCTGCTTCTTCTGATTCACCCTCCAGACTTCACCTTCTCCTTCTCCTTCTTCTACTTCTTCTGCTTCTCCCTCCAGACTTCACCTTCTCCTTCTCCTTCTTCTGCTTCTTCTGATTCACCCTCATGACTTCACCTTCTCCTTCTCCTTCTTCTACTTCTTCTGATTCACCCTCCTGACTTCACCTTCTCCTTCACCTTCTTCTACTTCTTCTGCTTCACCCTCCTGACTTCACCTTCTCCTTCTCCTTCTTCTGCTCCCTCTGATTCACCCTCCAGACTTCACCTTCTCCTTCTCCTTCTTCTGCTTCTTCTGATTCAACCTCCAGACTTCACCTTCTCCTTCTCCTTCTGCTACTTCTTCTGATTCACTCTCCAGACTTCACCTTCTCCTTCTCCTTCTTCTACTTCTTCTGAATCACCCTCCAGACTTCACCTTCTCCTTCTCTTTCTTCTGCTTCTTCTGATTCACCCTCCAGACTTCACCTTCTCCTTCTCCTTCTTCTACTTCTTCTGAATCACCCTCCAGACTTCACCTTCTCCTTCTCTTTCTTCTGCTTCTTCTGATTCACCCTCCAGACTTCACATTCTCCTTCTCCTTCTTCTGATTCTTCTGATTCACCCTCCAGACTTCACCTTCTTCTTCTCCTTCTTCTGCTTCTTCTGATTCACCCTCCTGACTTCACCTTCTCCTTCTCCTTCTTCTACTTCTTCTGATTCACCCTCCTGACTTCACCTTCTCCTTCTCCTTCTTCTACTTCTTCTGCTTCACCCTCCAGACTTCACCTTCTCCTTCTCCTTCTTCTACTTCTTCTGATTCACCCTCCAGACTTGACCTTCTCCTTCTCCTTCTTCTACTTCTTCTGATTCACCCTCCAGACTTCACCTTCTCCTTCTCCTTCTTCTGCTTCTTCTGCTTCACCGTCCTGACTTCACCTTCTCCTTCTCCTTCTTCTACTTCTTCTGCTTCATCCCCCTGACATCACCTGCTCCTTCTCCTTCTTCTGCTTCTTCTGATTCACCCTCCTAACTTCACCTTCTCCTTCTCCTTCTTCTGCTTCTTCTGATTCACCCTCCTGACCTCACCTTCTCCTTCTCCTTCTTTTGCTTCTTCTGATTCACCCTCCAGACTTCACCTTCTCCTTCTCCTTCTTCTGCTTCTTCTGATTCACCCTCCAGACTTCACCTTCTCCTTCTCCTTCTTCTACTTCTTCTGATTCACCCTCCAGACTTCACCTTCTCCTTCTCCATCTTCTACTTCTTGTGATTCACCCTCCAGGCTTCACCTTCTCCTTCTCCTTCTTCTGCTTCTTCTGATTCACCCTCCTGACTTCACCTTCTCCTTCTCCTTTTTCTGTTTCTTCTGATTCACCCTCCAGACTTCACCTTCTCCTTCTCCTTCTTCTACTTCTTCTGATTCACCCTCCTGACTTCACCTTCTCCTTCTCCTTCTTCTACTTCTTCTGCTTCACCCTCCTGACTTCACCTTCTCCTTCTCCTTCTTCTATGTCCTCTGATTCACCCTCCAGACTTCACCTTCTCCTTCTCCTTCTTCTAATTCTTCTGCTTCACTCTCCAGACTTCACCTTTTCCTTCTCCTTCTTCTGCTTCTTCTGATTCACCCTCCAGACTTCACCTTCGCCTTCTCCTTCTTCTGTGTCCTCTGATTCACCCTCCAGACTTCATCTTCTCCTTCTCCTTCTTCTACCTCTACTGATTCACCCTCCAGACTTTACCTTCTCCTTCTCCATCTTCTGCTTCTTCTGATTCACCCTCCAGACTTCACCTTCGCCTTCTCCATCTTCTACTTCTTCTGATTCACCCTCCTGACTTCACCTTCTCCTTCTCCTTCTTCTACTTCTTCTGCTTCACCCTCCAGACTTCACCTTCTCCGTCTCCTTCTTCTACTTCTTCTGCTTCACCCTCCTGACTTCACCTTCTACTTCTCCTTCTTCTGCTTCCTCTGATTCACCCTCCAGACTTCACCTTCTCCTTCTCCATCTTGTGCTTCTTCTGACTCACCCTCCTGACTTCACCTTCTCCTTCTCCTTCTTCTGCTTCCTCTGATTCACCCTCCAGACTTCACCTTCTCCTTCTCCTTCTTCTACTTCTTCTGATTCACCCTCCAGACTTCATCTTCTCCTTCTTCTGCTTCCTCTGATTCACCCTCCAGGCTTCACCTTCTCCTTCTCCATCTTCTGCTTCTTCTGATTCACCCTCCAGACTTCACCTTCTCCTTCTCCTTCTTCTACCTCTTCTGATTCACCCTCCAGACTTTACCTTCTCCTTCTCCATCTTCTGCTTCTTCTGATTCACCCTCCAGACTTCACCTTCGCCTCCTCCTTCTTCTACTTCTTCTGATTCACCCTCCTGACTTCACCTTCTCCTTCTCCTTCTTCTACTTCTTCTGCTTCACCCTCCTGACTTCACCTTCTCCTTCTCCTTCTTCTGCTTCCTCTGATTCACCCTCCAGACTTCATCTTCTCCTTCTCCTTCTTCTGCTTCTTCTGATTCACCCTCCAGACTTCACCTTCTCCTTCTCCTTCTTCTACTTCTTCTGATTCACCCTCCAGACTTCACCTTCTCCTTCTCCATCTTCTACTTCTTCTGATTCACCCTCCAGGCTTCACCTTCTCCTTCTCCTTCTTCTGCTTCTTCTGATTCACCCTCCAGACTTCACCTTCTCCTTCTCCTTCTTCTACTTCTTCTGATTCACCCTCCTGACTTCACCTTCTCCTTCTCCTTCTTCTACTTCTTCTGCTTCACCCTCCTGACTTCACCTTCTCCTTCTCCTTCTTCTATGTCCTCTGATTCACCCTCCAGACTTCACCTTCTCCTTCTCCTTCTTCTACTTCTTCTGCTTCACTCTCCAGACTTCACCTTTTCCTTCTCCTTCTTCTGCTTCTTCTGATTCACCCTCCAGACTTCACCTTCGCCTTCTCCTTCTTCTGCTTCCTCTGATTCACCCTCCAGACTTCACCTTCTCCTTCTCCTTCTACTTCTTCTGATTCACCCTCCAGACTTCACCTTCTCCTTCTCCTTCTTCTGCTTCCTCTGTTTCACCCTCCAGACTTCAACTTCTCCTTCTCCTTCTTCTGCTTCTTCTGATTCACCCTCCAGACTTCACCTTCTCCTTCTCCTTCTTCTACTTCTTCTGATTCACCCCCCAGACTTCACCTTCTCCTTCTCCTTCTTCTGCTTCTTCTGATTCACCCTCCAGACTTCACCTTCGCCTTCTCCTTCTTCTACTTCTTCTGATTCACCCTCCAGACTTCACCTTCTCCTTCTCCATCTTCTACTTCTTCTGCTTCACACTCCTGACTTCTCCTTCTCCTTCTCCTTCTTCTGCTTCTTCTGATTCACCCTCCAGACTTCACCTTCTCCTTCTCCTTCTTCTACTTCTTCTGCTTCTCCCTCCAGACTTCACCTTCTCCTTCTCCTTCTTCTGCTTCTTCTGATTCACCCTCATGACTTCACCTTCTCCTTCTCCTTCTTCTACTTCTTCTGATTCACCCTCCTGACTTCACCTTCTCCTTCACCTTCTTCTACTTCTTCTGCTTCACCCTCCTGACTTCACCTTCTCCTTCTCCTTCTTCTGCTCCCTCTGATTCACCCTCCAGACTTCACCTTCTCCTTCTCCTTCTTCTGCTTCTTCTGATTCAACCTCCAGACTTCACCTTCTCCTTCTCCTTCTGCTACTTCTTCTGATTCACTCTCCAGACTTCACCTTCTCCTTCTCCTTCTTCTACTTCTTCTGAATCACCCTCCAGACTTCACCTTCTCCTTCTCTTTCTTCTGCTTCTTCTGATTCACCCTCCAGACTTCACCTTCTCCTTCTCCTTCTTCTACTTCTTCTGAATCACCCTCCAGACTTCACCTTCTCCTTCTCTTTCTTCTGCTTCTTCTGATTCACCCTCCAGACTTCACATTCTCCTTCTCCTTCTTCTGATTCTTCTGATTCACCCTCCAGACTTCACCTTCTTCTTCTCCTTCTTCTGCTTCTTCTGATTCACCCTCCTGACTTCACCTTCTCCTTCTCCTTCTTCTACTTCTTCTGATTCACCCTCCTGACTTCACCTTCTCCTTCTCCTTCTTCTACTTCTTCTGCTTCACCCTCCAGACTTCACCTTCTCCTTCTCCTTCTTCTACTTCTTCTGATTCACCCTCCAGACTTGACCTTCTCCTTCTCCTTCTTCTACTTCTTCTGATTCACCCTCCAGACTTCACCTTCTCCTTCTCCTTCTTCTGCTTCTTCTGCTTCACCGTCCTGACTTCACCTTCTCCTTCTCCTTCTTCTACTTCTTCTGCTTCATCCCCCTGACATCACCTGCTCCTTCTCCTTCTTCTGCTTCTTCTGATTCACCCTCCTAACTTCACCTTCTCCTTCTCCTTCTTCTGCTTCTTCTGATTCACCCTCCTGACCTCACCTTCTCCTTCTCCTTCTTTTGCTTCTTCTGATTCACCCTCCAGACTTCACCTTCTCCTTCTCCTTCTTCTGCTTCTTCTGATTCACCCTCCAGACTTCACCTTCTCCTTCTCCTTCTTCTGCTTCTTCTGATTCACCCTCCAGACCTCACCTTCTCCTTCTCCTTCTTCTACTTCTTCTGATTCACCCTCCAGACTTCACCTTCTCCTTCTCTTTCTTCTGCTTCTTCTGATTCACCCTCCAGACTTCACCTTCTCATTCTCCTTCCTTTGCTTCTTCTGATTCACCCTCCAGACTTCACCTTCTCCTTCTCCTTCTTCTACTTCTTCTGATTCACCCTCCAGACTTCACCTTCTCCTTCTCCTTCTTCTACTTCTTCTGATACACCCTCCAGTCTTCACCTTCTCCTTCTCCTTCTTCTGTTTCTTCTGCTTCACCCTCCAGACTTCACCTTCTCCTTCTCTTTCTTCTGCTTCTTCTGATTCACCCTCCAGACTTCACCTTCTCATTCTCCTTCCTCTGCTTCTTCTGATTCACCCTCCAGACTTCACCTTCTCCTTCTCCTTCTTCTGATTCTTCTGATTCACCCTCCTGACTTCACCTTCTCCTTCTCCTTCTTCTACTTATTCTGATTCACCCTCCTGACTTCACCTTCTTCTTCTCCTTCTTCTACTTCTTCTGCTTCACCCTCCAGACTTCACCTTCTCCTTCTCCTTCTTCTACTTCTTCTGATTCACCCTCCAGACTTCACCTTCTCCTTCTCCTTCTTCTGCTTCTTCTGATTCACTCTCCAGACTTCACCTTCTCCTTCTCCTTCTTCTGCTTCTTCTGATTCACACTCCAGACTTCACCTTCTCCTTCTCCTTCTTCTACTTCTTCTGATTCACCCTCCAGACTTCACCTTCTCCTTCTCTTTCTTCTGCTTCTTCTGATTCACCCTCCAGACTTCACCTTCGCATTCTCCTTCCTCTGCTTCTTCTGATTCACCCTCCAGACTTCACCTTCTCCTTCTCCTTCTTCTACTTCTTCTGATTCACCCTCCAGACTTCACCTTCTCCTTCTCCTTCTTCTACTTCTTCTGATACACCCTCCAGTCTTCACCTTCTCCTTCTCCTTCTTCTGTTTCTTCTGCTTCACCCTCCAGACTTCACCTTCTCCTTCTCTTTCTTCTGCTTCTTCTGATTCACCCTCCAGACTTCACCTTCTCATTCTCCTTCCTCTGCTTCTTCTGATTCACCCTCCAGACTTCACCTTCTCCTTCTCCTTCTTCTGATTCTTCTGATTCACCCTCCTGACTTCACCTTCTCCTTCTCCTTCTTCTACTTATTCTGATTCACCCTCCTGACTTCACCTTCTTCTTCTCCTTCTTCTACTTCTTCTGCTTCACCCTCCAGACTTCACCTTCTCCTTCTCCTTCTTCTACTTCTTCTGATTCACCCTCCAGACTTCACCTTCTCCTTCTCCTTCTTCTGCTTCTTCTGATTCACCCTCCAGACTTCACCTTCTCCTTCTCCTTATTCTGCTTCTTCTGATTCACTCTCCAGACTTCACCTTCTCCTTCTCCTTCTTCTGCTTCTTCTGATTCACACTCCAGACTTCACCTTCTCCTTCTCCTTCTTCTACTTCTTCTGAATCACCCTCCAGACTTCACCTTCTCCTTCTCTTTCTTCTGCTTCCTCTGATTCACCCTCCAGACTTCACATTCTCCTTCTCCTTCTTCTGATTCTTCTGATTCACCCTCCAGACTTCACCTTCTTCTTCTCCTTCTTCTGCTTCTTCTGATTCACCCTCCAGACTTCACCTTCTCCTTCTCCTTCTTCTACTTCTTCTGATTCACCCTCCTGACTTCACCTTCTCCTTCTCCTTCTTCTACTTCTTCTGCTTCACCCTCCAGACTTCACCTTCTCCTTCTCCTTCTTCTACTTCTTCTGATTCACCCTCCAGACTTGACCTTCTCCTTCTCCTTCTTCTACTTCTTCTGATTCACCCTCCAGACTTCACCTTCTCCTTCTCCTTCTTCTGCTTCTTCTGCTTCACCGTCCTGACTTCACCTTCTCCTTCTCCTTCTTCTACTTCTTCTGCTTCATCCCCCTGACATCACCTGCTCCTTCTCCTTCTTCTGCTTCTTCTGATTCACCCTCCTAACTTCACCTTCTCCTTCTCCTTCTTCTGCTTCTTCTGATTCACCCTCCTGACTTCACCTTCTCCTTCTCCTTCTTTTGCTTCTTCTGATTCACCCTCCAGACTTCACCTTCTCCTTCTCCTTCTTCTGCTTCTTCTGATTCACCCTCCAGACTTCACCTTCTCCTTCTCCTTCTTCTGCTTCTTCTGATTCACCCTCCAGACCTCACCTTCTCCTTCTCCTTCTTCTACTTCTTCTGATTCACCCTCCAGACTTCATCTTCTCCTTCTCCTTCTTCTGCTTCTTCTGATTCACCCTCCAGACTTCACCTTCTCCTTCTCCTTCTTCTGCTTCTTCTGATTCACCCGCCAGACTTCACCTTCTCCTTCTCCTTCTTCTACTTCTTCTGATTCACCCTCCAGACTTCACCTTCTCCTTCTCCTTCTTCTACTTCTTCTGATACACCCTCCAGTCTTCACCTTCTCCTTCTCCTTCTTCTGTTTCTTCTGCTTCACCCTCCAGACTTCACCTTCTCCTTCTCTTTCTTCTGCTTCTTCTGATTCACCCTCCAGACTTCACCTTCTCCTTCTCCTTCTTCTGATTCTTCTGATTCACCCTCCAGACTTCACCTTCTCCTTCTCCTTCTTCTGCTTCTTATGATTCACCCTCCTGACTTCACCTTCTCCTTCTCCTTCTTCTACTTCTTCTGATTCACCCTCCTGACTTCACCTTCTCCTTCTCCTTCTTCTACTTCTTCTGCTTCACCCTCCAGACTTCACCTTCTCCTTCTCCTTCTTCTACTTCTTCTGATTCACCCTTCAGACTTCACCTTCTACTTCTCCTTTTTCTGCTTCTTCTGATTCACCCTCCAGACTTCACCATCTCCTTCTCCTTATTCTGCTTCTTCTGATTCATCCTCCAGACTTCACCTTCTCCTTCTCCTTCTTCTGCTTCTTCTGATTCACCCTCCAGACTTCACCTTCTCCTTCTCTTTCTTCTGCTTCTTCTGATTCACCCTCCAGACTTCACCTTCTCCTTCTCCTTCTTCTACTTCTTCTGATTCACCCTCCAGACTACACCTTCTCCTTCTCCTTCTTCTACTTCTTCTGATTCACCCTCCAGACTTCACCTTCTCCTTCTCCTTCTTCTGTTTCTTCTGATTCACCGTCCAGACTTCACCTTCTCCTTCTCCTTCTTCTACTACTTCTGATTCACCCTCCAGAATTCACCTTCTCCTTCTCCTTCTTCTACTTCTTCTGATTCACCCTCCAGACTTCATCTTCCCCTTCTCCTTCTTCTGCTTCTTCTGATTCACCCTCCAGACTTCACCTTCTCCTTCTCCTTCTTCTGCTTCTTCTGATTCACCCTCCAGACTTCACCTTCTCCTTCTCCTTCTTCTACTTCTTCTGATTCACCCTCCAGACTTCACCTTCTCCTTCTCCTTCTTCTACTTCTTCTGATTCACCCTCCAGTCTTCACCTTCTCCTTCTCCATCTTCTGTTTCTTCTGCTTCACCCTCCAGACTTCACCTTCTCCTTCTCTTTCTTCTGCTTCTTCTGATTCACCCTCCAGACTTCACCTTCTCCTTCTCCTTCTTCTGATTCTTCTGATTCACCCTCCAGACTTCACCTTCTCCTTCTCCTTCTTCTGCTTCTTCTGATTCACCCTCCTGACTTCACCTTCTCCTTCTTCTTCTTCTACTTCTTCTGATTCACCCTCCTGACTTCACCTTCTCCTTCTCCTTCTTCTACTTCTTCTGCTTCACCCTCCAGACTTCACCTTCTCCTTCTCCTTCTTCTACTTCTTCTGATTCACCCTCCAGACTTCATCTTCTCCTTCTCCTTCTTCTGCTTCTTCTGATTCACCCTCCAGACTTCACCTTCTCCTTCTCCTTATTCTGCTTCTTCTGATTCACCCTCCAGACTTCACCTTCTCCTTCTCCTTATTCTGCTTCTTCTGATTCACCCTCCAGACTTCACCTTCTCCTTCTCCTTCCTCTGCTTCTTCTGATTCACCCTCCAGACTTCACCTTCTCCTTCTCCTTCCTCTGATTCTTCTGATTCACCCTCCAGACTTCACCTTCTATTTCTCCTTCTTCTGCTTCTTCTGATTCACCCTCCTGACTTCACCTTCTCCTTCTCCTTCTTCTACTTCTTCTGATTCACCCTCCTGACTTCACCTTCTCCTTCTCCTTCTTCTACTTCTTCTGCTTCACCCTCCAGACTTCAGCTTCTCCTTCTCCTTCTTCTACTTCTTCTGATTCACCCTCCAGACTTCACCTTCTCCTTCTCCTTATTCTGCTTCTTCTGATTCACCCTCCAGACTTCACCTTCTCCTTCTCCTTCTTCTGCTTCTTCTGATTCACACTCCAGACTTCACCTTCTCCTTCTCCTTCTTCTACTTCTTCTGATTCACCCTCCAGACTTCACCTTCTCCTTCTCCTTCTTCTGCTTCTTCTGCTTCACCGTCCTGACTTCACCTTCTCCTTCTCCTTCTTCTACTTCTTCTGCTTCATCCCCCTGACATCACCTGCTCCTTCTCCTTCTTCTGCTTCTTCTGATTCACCCTCCTAACTTCACCTTCTCCTTCTCCTTCTTCTGCTTCTTCTGATTCACCCTCCTGACTTCACCTTCTCCTTCTCCTTCTTCTGCTTCTTCTGATTCACCCTCCAGACTTCACCTTCTCCTTCTCCTTCTTCTGCTTCTTCTGATTCACCCTCCAGACTTCACCTTCTCCTTCTCCTTCTTCTGCTTCTTCTGATTCACCCTCCAGACCTCACCTTCTCCTTCTCCTTCTTCTACTTCTTCTGATTCACCCTCCAGACTTCATCTTCTCCTTCTCCTTCTTCTGCTTCTTCTGATTCACCCTCCAGACTTCACCTTCTCCTTCTCCTTCTTCTACTTCTTCTGATTCACCCTCCAGACTTCACCTTCTCCTTCTCCTTCTTCTACTTCTTCTGATTCACCCTCCAGTCTTCACCTTCTCCTTCTCCTTCTTCTGTTTCTTCTGCTTCACCCTCCAGACTTCACCTTCTCCTTCTCTTTCTTCTGCTTCTTCTGATTCACCCTCCAGACTTCACCTTCTCCTTCTCCTTCTTCTGATTCTTCTGATTCACCCTCCAGACTTCACCTTCTCCTTCTCATTCTTCTGCTTCTTCTGATTCACCCTCCTGACTTCACCTTCTCCTTCTCCTTCTTCTACTTCTTCTGATTCACCCTCCTGACTTCACCTTCTCCTTCTCCTTCTTCTACTTCTTCTGCTTCACCCTCCAGACTTCACCTTCTCCTTCTCCTTCTTCGACTTCTTCTGATTCACCCTTCAGACTTCACCTTCTCCTTCTCCTTTTTCTGCTTCTTCTGATTCATCCTCCAGACTTCACCTTCTCCTTCTCCTTCTTCTGCTTCTTCTGATTCACCCTCCAGACTTCACCTTCTCCTTCTCCTTCTTCTGCTTCTTCTGATTCACACTCCAGATTTCACCTTCTCCTTCTCCTTCTTCTGCTTCTTCTGTTTCACCCTCCAGACTTCACCTTCTCCTTCTCCTTCTTCTACTTCTTCTGATTCACCCTCCAGACTTCACCTTCTCCTTCTCCTTCTTTTGCTTCTTCTGCTTCACACTCCAGACTTCACCTTCTCCTTCTCCTTCTTCTGCTTCTTCTGATTCACCCTCCTTAATTCACCTTCTCCTTCTCCTTCTTCTGCTTCTTCTGATTCACCCTCCTGACTTCACCTTCTCCTTCTCCTTATTCTGCTTCTTCTGTTTCACCCTCCAGACTTCACCTTCTCCTTCTCCTTCTTCTGCTTCTTCTGATTCACCCTCCAGACTTCACCTTCTCCTTCTCCTTCTTCTGCTTCTTCTGATTCACCCTCCAGACTTCACCTTCTCCTTCTCCTTCTTCTACTTCTTCTGATTCACCCTCCAGACTTCACCTTCTCCTTCTCCTTCTTCTACTTCTTCTGCTTCTCCCTCCAGACTTCACCTTCTCCTTCTCCTTCTTCTGCTTCTTCTGATTCACCCTCCAGACTTCACCTTCTCCTTCTCCTTCTTCTACTTCTTCTGATTCACCCTCCAGACTTCACCTTCTACTTCTCCTTCTTCTACTTCTTCTGATTCACCCTCCAGACTTCACCTTCTCCTTCTCCTTCTTCTACTTCTTCCGATTCACCCTCCTGACTTCACCTTCTCCTTCTCCTTCTTCTGCTTCTTCTGCTTCACCCTCCAGACTTCACCTTCTCCTTCTCCTTCTTCTACTACTTCTGATTCACCCTCCAGACTTCACCTTCTCCTTCTCCTTCTTCTGCTTCCTCTGCTTCACCCTCCAGACTTCACCTTCTCCTTCTCCTTCTTCTGCTTCTTCTGCTTCGCCCTCCAGACATCACCTTCTCCTTCTCCTTCTTCTGCTTCTTCTGCTTCACCCTCCAGACTTCACCTTCTCCTTCTCCTTCTTCTGCTTCTTCTGCTTCACTCTCCTGACTTCACCTTCTCCTTCTCCTTCTTCTACTTCTTCTGATTCACCCTCCAGACTTCACCTTCTCCTTCTCCTTCTTCTGCTTCTTCTGCTTCACCCTCCAGACTTCACCTTCTCCTTCTCCTTCTTCTGCTTCTTCTGCTGCGCCCTCCAGACTTCACCTTCTCCTTCTCCTTCTTCTGCTTCTTCTGCTTCACCGTCCTGACTTCACCTTCTCCTTCTCCTTCTTCTACTTCTTCTGCTTCACCCCCCTGACTTCACCTGCTCCTTCTCCTTCTCTTGCTTCTTCTGATTCACCCTCCTAACTTCACCTTCTGCTTCTCCTTCTTCTGCTTCTTCTGATTCACCCTCCTGACTTCACCTTCTCCTTCTCCTTCTTCTGCTTCTTCTGATTCACCCTCCAGACTTCACCTTCTCCTTCTCCTTCTTCTGCTTCTTCTGTTTCACACTCCAGACTTCACCTTCTCCTTCTCCTTCTTCTGCTTCTTCTGATTCACCCTCCAGACTTCATCTTCTCCTTCTCCTTCTTCTGCTTCTTCTGATTCACCCTCCAGACTTCACCTTCTCCTTCTCCTTCTTCTGCTTCTTCTGATTCACCCTCCAGACTTCACCTTCTCCTTCTCCTTCTTCTACTTCTTCTGATTCACCCTCCAGACTTCACCTTCTCCTTCTCCTTCTTCTACTTCTTCAGATTCACCCTCCAGTCTTCACCTTCTCCTTCTCCTTCTTCTGTTTCTTCTGCTTCACCCTCCAGACTTCACCTTCTCCTTCTCTTTCTTCTGCTTCTTCTGATTCACCCTCCAGACTTCACCCTCTCCTTCTCCTTCTTCTGATTCTTCTGATTCACCCTCCAGACTTCACCTTCTCCTTCTCCTTCTTCTGCTTCTTCTGATTCACCCTCCAGACTTCACCTTCTCCTTCTCCTTCTTCTGCTTCTTCTGATTCACCCTCCAGACTTCATCTTCTCCTTCTCCTTCTTCTGCTTCTTCTGATTCACCCTCCAGACTTCACCTTCTCCTTCTCCTTCTTCTGCTTCTTCTGATTCACCCTCCAGACTTCACCTTCTCCTTCTCCTTCTTCTACTTCTTCTGATTCACCCTCCAGACTTCACCTTCTCCTTCTCCTTCTTCTACTTCTTCAGATTCACCCTCCAGTCTTCACCTTCTCCTTCTCCTTCTTCTGTTTCTTCTGCTTCACCCTCCAGACTTCACCTTCTCCTTCTCTTTCTTCTGCTTCTTCTGATTCACCCTCTAGACTTCAACTTCTCCTTCTCCTTCTTCTGATTCTTCTGATTCACCCTCCAGACTTCACCTTCTCCTTCTCCTTCTTCTGCTTCTTCTGATTCACCCTCCTGACTTCACCTTCTCCTTCTCCTTCTTCTACTTCTTCTGATTCACCCTCCTGACTTCACCTTCTCCTTCTCCTTCTTCTACTTCTTCTGCTTCACCCTCCAGACCTCACCTTCTCCTTCTCCTTCTTCTACTTCTTCTGATTCACCCTCCAGACTTCACCTTCTCCTTCTCTTGCTTCTTCTGCTTCACACTCCAGACTTCACCTTCTCCTTCTCCTTCTTCTGCTTCTTCTGATTCACCCTCCTTACTTCACCTTCTCCTTCTCCTTCTTCTGCTTCTTCTGATTCACCCTCCTGACCTCACCTTCTCCTTCTCCTTATTCTGCTTCTTTTGTTTCACCCTCCAGACTTCAACTTCTCCTTCTCCTTCTTCTGCTTCTTCTGATTCACCCTCCAGACTTCACCTTCTCCTTCTCCTTCTTCTGCTTCTTCTGATTCACCCTCCAGACTTCACCTTCTCCTTCTCCTTCTTCTACTTCTTCTGATTCACCCTCCAGACTTCACCTTCTCCTTCTCCTTCTTCTGCTTCTTCTGATTCACCCTGCAGACTTCACCTTCTCCTTCTCCTTCGTCTACTTCTTCTGATTCACCCTCCAGACTACACCTTCTCCTTCTCCTTCTTCTACTTCTTCTGATTCACCCTCCAGACTTCACCTTCTCCTTCTCCTTCTTCTGTTTCTTCTGATTCACCCTCCAGACTTCACCTTCTCCTTCTCCTTCTTCTACTTCTTCTGATTCACCCTCCAGACTTCACCTTCTCCTTCTCCTTCTTCTACTTCTTCTGATTCACCCTCCAGACTTCACCTTCTCCTTCTCCTTCTTCTACTTCTTCTGCTTCTCCCTCCAGACTTCACCTTCTCCTTCTCCTTCTTCTGCTTCTTCTGATTCACCCTCCAGACTTCACCTTCCCCTTCTCCTTCTTCTACTTCTTCTGATTCACCCTCCAGACTTCACCTTCTCCTTCTCCTTCTTCTACTTCTTCTGATTCACCCTCCAGACTTCACCTTCTCCTTCTCCTTCTTCTACTTCTTCCGATTCACCCTCCTGACTTCACCTTCTCCTTCTCCTTCTTCTGCTTCTTCTGCTTCACCCGCCTGACTTCACCTTCTCCTTCTCCTTCTTCTACTTCTTCTGATTCACCCTCCAGACTTCACCTTCTCCTTCTCCTTCTTCTGCTTCTTCTGCTTCACCCTCCAGACTTCACCTTCTCCTTCTCCTTCTTCTGCTTCTTCTGATTCGCCCTCCAGACATCACCTTCTCCTTCTCCTTCTTCTGCTTCTTCTGATTCACCCTCCAGACTTCACCTTCTCCTTCTCCTTCTTCTACTTCTTCTGATTCACCCTCCAGACTTCACCTTCTACTTCTCCTTCTTCTACTTCTTCTGATTCACCCTCCGGACTTCACCTTTTCCTTCTCCTTCTTCTACTTCTTCCGATTCACCCTCCTGACTTCACCTTCTCCTTCTCCTTCTTCTGCTTCTTCTGCTTCACCCTCCTGACTTCACCTTCTCCTTCTCCTTCTTCTACTTCTTCTGATTCACCCTCCAGACTTCACCTTCTCCTTCTCCTTCTTCTGCTTCCTCTGCTTCACCCTCCAGACTTCACCTTCTCCTTCTCCTTCTTCTGCTTCTTCTGATTCACCCTCCAGACTTCACCTTCTCCTTCTCCTTCTTCTACTTCTTCTGATTCACCCTCCAGACTTCACCTTCTCCTTCTCCTTCTTCTCCTTCTTCAGATTCACCCTCCAGTCTTCACCTTCTCCTTCTCCTTCTTCTGTTTCTTCTGCTTCACCCTCCAGACTTCACCTTCTTCTTCTCTTTCTTCTGCTTCTTCTGATTCACCCTCCAGACTTCACCCTCTCCTTCTCCTTCTTCTGATTCTTCTGATTCACCCTCCAGACTTCACCTTCTCCTTCTCCTTCTTCTGCTTCTTCTGATTCACCCTCCAGACTTCACCTTCTCCATCTCCTTCTTCTGCTTCTTCTGATTCACCCTCCAGACTTCATCTTCTCCTTCTCCTTCTTCTGCTTCTTCTGATTCACCCTCCAGACTTCATCTTCTCCTTCTCCTTCTTCTGCTTCTTCTGATTCACCCTCCAGACTTCACCTTCTCCTTCTCCTTCTTCTACTTCTTCTGATTCACCCTCCAGACTTCACCTTCTCCTTCTCCTTCTTCTACTTCTTCAGATTCACCCTCCAGTCTTCACCTTCTCCTTCTCCTTCTTCTGTTTCTTCTGCTTCACCCTCCAGACTTCACCTTCTCCTTCTCTTTCTTCTGCTTCTTCTGATTCACCCTCCAGACTTCAACTTCTCCTTCTCCATCTTCTGATTCTTCTGATTCACCCTCCAGACTTCACCTTCTCCTTCTCCTTCTTCTGCTTCTTCTGATTCACCCTCCTGACTTCACCTTCTCCTTCTCCTTCTTCTACTTCTTCTGATTCACCCTCCTGACTTCACCTTCTCCTTCTCCTTCTTCTACTTCTTCTGCTTCACCCTCCAGACTTCACCTTCTCCTTCTCCTTCTTCTACTTCTTCTGATTCACCCTCCAGACTTCACCTTCTCCTTCTCCTTCTTTTGCTTCTTCTGCTTCACACTCCAGACTTCACCTTCTCCTTCTCCTTCTTCTGCTTCTTCTGATTCACCCTCCTTATTTCACCTTCTCCTTCTCCTTCTTCTGCTTCTTCTGATTCACCCTCCTGACTTCACCTTCTCCTTCTCCTTATTCTGCTTCTTCTAATTCACCCTCCAGACTTCACCTTCTCCTTCTCCTTCTTCTGCTTCTTCTGATTCACCCTCCAGACTTCACCTTCTCCTTCTCCTTCTTCTACTTCTTCTGATTCACCCTCCAGACTTCACCTTCTCCTTCTCCTTCTTCTACTTCTTCAGATTCACCCTCCAGTCTTCACCTTCTCCTTCTCCTTCTTCTGTTACTTCTGCTTCACCCTCCAGACTTCACCTTCTCCTTCTCTTTCTTCTGCTTCTTCTGATTCACCCTCTAGACTTCAACTTCTCCTTCTCCTTCTTCTGATTCTTCTGATTCACCCTCCAGACTTCACCTTCTCCTTCTCCTTCTTCTACTTCTTCTGATTCACCCTCCAGACTTCACCTTCTCCTTCTCCTTCTTCTACTTCTTCTGATTCACCCTCCAGACTTCACCTTCTCCTTCTCCTTCTTCTACTTCTTCTGCTTCTCCCTCCAGACTTCACCTTCTCCTTCTCCTTCTTCTACTTCTTCAGATTCACCCTCCAGTCTTCACCTTCTCCTTCTCCTTCTTCTGTTTCTTCTGCTTCACCCTCCAGACTTCACCTTCTCCTTCTCTTTCTTCTGCTTCTTCTGATTCACCCTCCAGACTTCACCCTCTCCTTCTCCTTCTTCTGATTCTTCTGATTCACCCTCCAGACTTCACCTTCTCCTTCTCCTTCTTCTGCTTCTTCTGCTTCACCCTCCAGACTTCACCTTCTCCTTCTCCTTCTTCTGCTTCTTCTGCTGCGCCCTCCAGACTTCACCTTCTCCTTCTCCTTCTTCTGCTTCTTCTGCTTCACCGTCCTGACTTCACCTTCTCCTTCTCCTTCTTCTACTTCTTCTGCTTCACCCCCCTGACTTCACCTGCTCCTTCTCCTTCTCTTGCTTCTTCTGATTCACCCTCCTAACTTCACCTTCTCCTTCTCCTTCTTCTGCTTCTTCTGATTCACCCTCCTGACTTCACCTTCTCCTTCTCCTTCTTCTGCTTCTTCTGATTCACCCTCCAGACTTCACCTTCTCCTTCTCCTTCTTCTGCTTCTTCTGTTTCACCCTCCAGACTTCACCTTCTCCTTCTCCTTCTTCTGCTTCTTCTGATTCACCCTCCAGACTTCATCTTCTCCTTCTCCTTCTTCTGCTTCTTCTGATTCACCCTCCAGACTTCACCTTCTCCTTCTCCTTCTTCTGCTTCTTCTGATTCACCCTCCAGACTTCACCTTCTCCTTCTCCTTCTTCTACTTCTTCTGATTCACCCTCCAGACTTCACCTTCTCCTTCTCCTTCTTCTACTTCTTCTGATTCACCCTCCAGACTTCACCTTCTCCTTCTCCTTCTTCTGTTTCTTCTGCTTCACCCTCCAGACTTCACCTTCTCCTTCTCTTTCTTCTGCTTCTTCTGATTCACCCTCCAGACTTCACCCTCTCCTTCTCCTTCTTCTGATTCTTCTGATTCACCCTCCAGACTTCACCTTCTCGTTCTCCTTCTTCTGCTTCTTCTGATTCACCCTCCAGACTTCACCTTCTCCTTCTCCTTCTTCTGCTTCTTCTGATTCACCCTCCAGACTTCATATTCTCCTTCTCCTTCTTCTGCTTCTTCTGATTCACCCTCCAGACTTCACCTTCTCCTTCTCCTTCTTCTGCTTCTTCTGATTCACCCTCCAGACTTCACCTTCTCCTTCTCCTTCTTCTACTTCTTCTGATTCACCCTCCAGACTTCACCTTCTCCTTCTCCTTCTTCTACTTCTTCAGATTCACCCTCCAGTCTTCACCTTCTCCTTCTCCTTCTTCTGTTACTTCTGCTTCACCCTCCAGACTTCACCTTCTCCTTCTCTTTCTTCTGCTTCTTCTGATTCACCCTCTAGACTTCAACTTCTCCTTCTCCTTCTTCTGATTCTTCTGATTCACCCTCCAGACTTCACCTTCTCCTTCTCCTTCTTCTGCTTCTTCTGATTCACCCTCCTGACTTCACCTTCTCCTTCTCCTTCTTCTACTTCTTCTGATTCACCCTCCTGACTTCACCTTCTCCTTCTCCTTCTTCTACTTCTTCTGCTTCACCCTCCAGACTTCACCTTCTCCTTCTCCTTCTTCTACTTCTTCTGATTCACCCTCCAGACTTCACCTTCTCCTTCTCTTGCTTCTTCTGCTTCACACTCCAGACTTCACCTTCTCCTTCTCCTTCTTCTGCTTCTTCTGATTCACCCTCCTTACTTCACCTTCTCCTTCTCCTTCTTCTGCTTCTTCTGATTCACCCTCCTGACCTCACCTTCTCCTTCTCCTTATTCTGCTTCTTTTGTTTCACCCTCCAGACTTCACCTTCTCCTTCTCCTTCTTCTGCTTCTTCTGATTCACCCTCCAGACTTCACCTTCTCCTTCTCCTTCTTCTGCTTCTTCTGATTCACCCTCCAGACATCACCTTCTCCTTCTCCTTCTTCTACTTCTTCTGATTCACCCTCCAGACTTCACCTTCTCCTTCTCCTTCTTCTGCTTCTTCTGATTCACCCTCCAGACTTCACCTTCTCCTTCTCCTTCGTCTACTTCTTCTGATTCACCCTCCAGACTACACCTTCTCCTTCTCCTTCTTCTACTTCTTCTGATTCACCCTCCAGACTTCACCTTCTCCTTCTCCTTCTTCTGTTTCTTCTGATTCACCCTCCAGACTTCACCTTCTCCTTCTCCTTCTTCTACTTCTTCTGATTCACCCTCCAGACTTCACCTTCTCCTTCTCCTTCTTCTACTTCTTCTGATTCACCCTCCAGACTTCACCTTCTCCTTCTCCTTCTTCTACTTCTTCTGCTTCTCCCTCCAGACTTCACCTTCTCCTTCTCCTTCTTCTGCTTCTTCTGATTCACCCTCCAGACTTCACCTTCCCCTTCTCCTTCTTCTACTTCTTCTGATTCACCCTCCAGACTTCACCTTCTCCTTCTCCTTCTTCTACTTCTTCTGATTCACCCTCCAGACTTCACCTTCTCCTTCTCCTTCTTCTACTTCTTCTGATTCACCCTCCAGACTTCACCTTCTCCTTCTCCTTCTTCTACTTCTTCTGATTCACCCTCCAGACTTCACCTTCTCCTTCTCCTTCTTCTACTTCTTCTGCTTCTCCCTCCAGACTTCACCTTCTCCTTCTCCTTCTTCTACTTCTTCAGATTCACCCTCCAGTCTTCACCTTCTCCTTCTCCTTCTTCTGTTTCTTCTGCTTCACCCTCCAGACTTCACCTTCTCCTTCTCTTTCTTCTGCTTCTTCTGATTCACCCTCCAGACTTCACCCTCTCCTTCTCCTTCTTCTGATTCTTCTGATTCACCCTCCAGACTTCACCTTCTCCTTCTCCTTCTTCTGCTTCTTCTGCTTCACCCTCCAGACTTCACCTTCTCCTTCTCCTTCTTCTGCTTCTTCTGCTGCGCCCTCCAGACTTCACCTTCTCCTTCTCCTTCTTCTGCTTCTTCTGCTTCACCGTCCTGACTTCACCTTCTCCTTCTCCTTCTTCTACTTCTTCTGCTTCACCCCCCTGACTTCACCTGCTCCTTCTCCTTCTCTTGCTTCTTCTGATTCACCCTCCTAACTTCACCTTCTCCTTCTCCTTCTTCTGCTTCTTCTGATTCACCCTCCTGACTTCACCTTCTCCTTCTCCTTCTTCTGCTTCTTCTGATTCACCCTCCAGACTTCACCTTCTCCTTCTCCTTCTTCTGCTTCTTCTGTTTCACCCTCCAGACTTCACCTTCTCCTTCTCCTTCTTCTGCTTCTTCTGATTCACCCTCCAGACTTCATCTTCTCCTTCTCCTTCTTCTGCTTCTTCTGATTCACCCTCCAGACTTCACCTTCTCCTTCTCCTTCTTCTGCTTCTTCTGATTCACCCTCCAGACTTCACCTTCTCCTTCTCCTTCTTCTACTTCTTCTGATTCACCCTCCAGACTTCACCTTCTCCTTCTCCTTCTTCTACTTCTTCTGATTCACCCTCCAGACTTCACCTTCTCCTTCTCCTTCTTCTGTTTCTTCTGCTTCACCCTCCAGACTTCACCTTCTCCTTCTCTTTCTTCTGCTTCTTCTGATTCACCCTCCAGACTTCACCCTCTCCTTCTCCTTCTTCTGATTCTTCTGATTCACCCTCCAGACTTCACCTTCTCGTTCTCCTTCTTCTGCTTCTTCTGATTCACCCTCCAGACTTCACCTTCTCCTTCTCCTTCTTCTGCTTCTTCTGATTCACCCTCCAGACTTCATATTCTCCTTCTCCTTCTTCTGCTTCTTCTGATTCACCCTCCAGACTTCACCTTCTCCTTCTCCTTCTTCTGCTTCTTCTGATTCACCCTCCAGACTTCACCTTCTCCTTCTCCTTCTTCTACTTCTTCTGATTCACCCTCCAGACTTCACCTTCTCCTTCTCCTTCTTCTACTTCTTCAGATTCACCCTCCAGTCTTCACCTTCTCCTTCTCCTTCTTCTGTTACTTCTGCTTCACCCTCCAGACTTCACCTTCTCCTTCTCTTTCTTCTGCTTCTTCTGATTCACCCTCTAGACTTCAACTTCTCCTTCTCCTTCTTCTGATTCTTCTGATTCACCCTCCAGACTTCACCTTCTCCTTCTCCTTCTTCTGCTTCTTCTGATTCACCCTCCTGACTTCACCTTCTCCTTCTCCTTCTTCTACTTCTTCTGATTCACCCTCCTGACTTCACCTTCTCCTTCTCCTTCTTCTACTTCTTCTGCTTCACCCTCCAGACTTCACCTTCTCCTTCTCCTTCTTCTACTTCTTCTGATTCACCCTCCAGACTTCACCTTCTCCTTCTCTTGCTTCTTCTGCTTCACACTCCAGACTTCACCCTTCTCCTTCTCCTTCTTCTGCTTCTTCTGATTCACCCTCCTTACTTCACCTTCTCCTTCTCCTTCTTCTGCTTCTTCTGATTCACCCTCCTGACCTCACCTTCTCCTTCTCCTTATTCTGCTTCTTTTGTTTCACCCTCCAGACTTCACCTTCTCCTTCTCCTTCTTCTGCTTCTTCTGATTCACCCTCCAGACTTCACCTTCTCCTTCTCCTTCTTCTGCTTCTTCTGATTCACCCTCCAGACATCACCTTCTCCTTCTCCTTCTTCTACTTCTTCTGATTCACCCCTCCAGACTTCACCTTCTCCTTCTCCTTCTTCTGCTTCTTCTGATTCACCCTCCAGACTTCACCTTCTCCTTCTCCTTCGTCTACTTCTTCTGATTCACCCTCCAGACTACACCTTCTCCTTCTCCTTCTTCTACTTCTTCTGATTCACCCTCCAGACTTCACCTTCTCCTTCTCCTTCTTCTGTTTCTTCTGATTCACCTCCACAGACTTCACCTTCTCCTTCTCCTTCTTCTACTTCTTCTGATTCACCCTCCAGACTTCACCTTCTCCTTCTCCTTCTTCTACTTCTTCTGATTCACCCTCCAGACTTCACCTTCTCCTTCTCCTTCTTCTACTTCTTCTGCTTCTCCCTCCAGACTTCACCTTCTCCTTCTCCTTCTTCTGCTTCTTCTGATTCACCCTCCAGACTTCACCTTCCCCTTCTCCTTCTTCTACTTCTTCTGATTCACCCTCCAGACTTCACCTTCTCCTTCTCCTTCTTCTACTTCTTCTGATTCACCCTCCAGACTTCACCCTCTCCTTCTCCTTCTTCTACTTCTTCCGATTCACCCTCCTGACTTCACCTTCTCCTTCTCCTTCTTCTGCTTCTTCTGCTTCACCCTCCTGACTTCACCTTCTCCTTCTCCTTCTTCTACTTCTTCTGATTCACCCTCCAGACTTCACCTTCTCCTTCTCCTTCTTCTGCTTCTTCTGCTTCACCCTCCAGACTTCACCTTCTCCTTCTCCTTCTTCTGCTTCTTCTGATTCGCCCTCCAGACATCACCTTCTCCTTCTCCTTCTACTGCTTCTTCTGATTCACCCTCCAGACTTCACCTTCTCCTTCTCCTTCTTCTACTTCTTCTGATTCACCCTCCAGACTTCACCTTCTACTTCTCCTTCTTCTACTTCTTCTGATTCACCCTCCAGACTTCACCTTTTCCTTCTCCTTCTTCTACTTCTTCCGATTCACCCTCCTGACTTCACCTTCTCCTTCTCCTTCTTCTGCTTCTTCTGCTTCACCCTCCTGACTTCACCTTCTCCTTCTCCTTCTTCTACTTCTTCTGATTCACCCTCCAGACTTCACCTTCTCCTTCTCCTTCTTCTGCTTCCTCTGCTTCACCCTCCAGACTTCACCTTCTCCTTCTCCTTCTTCTGCTTCTTCTGCTTCGCCCTCCAGACATCACCTTCTCCTTCTCCTTCTTCTGCTTCTTCTGCTTCACCCTCCAGACTTCACCTTCTCCTTCTCCTTCTTCTGCTTCTTCTGCTTCACTCTCCTGACTTCACCTTCTCCTTCTCCTTCTTCTACTTCTTCTGATTCACCCTCCAGACTTCACCTTCTCCTTCTCCTTCTTCTGCTTCTTCTGATTCACCCTCCAGACTTCATCTTCTCCTTCTCCTTCTTCTGCTTCTTCTGATTCACCCTCCAGACTTCACTTCTCCTTCTCCTTCTTCTGCTTCTTCTGATTCACCCTCCAGACTTCACCTTCTCCTTCTCCTTCTTCTACTTCTTCTGATTCACCCTCCAGACTTCACCTTCTCCTTCTCCTTCTTCTCCTTCTTCAGATTCACCCTCCATTCTTCACCTTCTCCTTCTCCTTCTTCTGTTTCTTCTGCTTCACCCTCCAGACTTCACCTTCTTCTTCTCTTTCTTCTGCTTCTTCTGATTCACCCTCCAGACTTCACCCTCTCCTTCTCCTTCTTCTGATTCTTCTGATTCACCCTCCAGACTTCACCTTCTCCTTCTCCTTCTTCTGCTTCTTCTGATTCACCCTCCAGACTTCACCTTCTCCTTCTCCTTCTTCTGCTTCTTCTGATTCACCCTCCAGACTTCATCTTCTCCTTCTCCTTCTTCTGCTTCTTCTGATTCACCCTCCAGACTTCACCTTCTCCTTCTCCTTCTTCTGCTTCTTCTGATTCACCCTCCAGACTTCACCTTCTCCTTCTCCTTCTTCTACTTCTTCTGATTCACCCTCCAGACTTCACCTTCTCCTTCTCCTTCTTCTACTTCTTCAGATTCACCCTCCAGTCTTCACCTTCTCCTTCTCCTTCTTCTGTTTCTTCTGCTTCACCCTCCAGACTTCACCTTCTCCTTCTCTTTCTTCTGCTTCTTCTGATTCACCCTCCAGACTTCAACTTCTCCTTCTCCTTCTTCTGATTCTTCTGATTCACCCTCCAGACTTCACCTTCTCCTTCTCCTTCTTCTGCTTCTTCTGATTCACCCTCCTGACTTCACCTTCTCCTTCTCCTTCTTCTACTTCTTCTGATTCACCCTCCTGACTTCACCTTCTCCTTCTCCTTCTTCTACTTCTTCTGCTTCACCCTCCAGACTTCACCTTCTCCTTCTCCTTCTTCTACTTCTTCTGATTCACCCTCCAGACTTCACCTTCTCCTTCTCCTTCTTTTGCTTCTTCTGCTTCACACTCCAGACTTCACCTTCTCCTTCTCCTTCTTCTGCTTCTTCTGATTCACCCTCCTTACTTCACCTTCTCCTTCTCCTTCTTCTGCTTCTTCTGATTCACCCTCCTGACTTCACCTTCTCCTTCTCCTTATTCTGCTTCTTCTGTTTCACCCTCCAGACTTCACCTTCTCCTTC